>NC_052401.1:15508276-15825318 GCF_009389715.1 Phoenix dactylifera
CGGTCGCCTCGACTTGCGCCAGCCTTGGCCGACCAACGAGCGGAATTCCCCGAGGCTCGGCCCTCGGATGCCAGGCTAACCCGATGATCATCCCGGGAGCAGACTAGCCTGAAGCCCCGACCGGTCGCCTCGGCTTGCACCAGCCTTGGCCGACCAGCGGAAGAATTTCCTGAGGCCTAACCCTCGGATGCCCGGCCTAGCGCCGGAAGAATTTCCTGAGGCCTAACCCTCGGATGCCTGGCCTAGCGCCGGAGGAACTTCAAGAGTCAGGAGTTAAAAAGAGGAAGGACGAAAGTGAAATGAGGAAACACTTTGTTTGCATTAACTTTCGTTGCATCAGGGCCGAGACCCATACAACATGGCAAAACGCCAACATACAAAGAAAAGAACAAAGAAAAGTACAGAGAGTCAGCTTGGAGGAACCCTTGGGTCTAGAACGGCGAGCACGTCCGCGAAGGGAAGGGAGAACGGCTCCGAGAGCGTCAAAGGAGGAGCGAACGAACAGTCCGACGGCAACGGCAGCAGCACAAGGGAGAAACTCGAGGATGCCTGTGAAGAGAAAGGCGGACGGGGGAGGGCCCCCGGTTAAATAGGCGGGAAGGCGGGTGACGCCTCGGTGACGCCAGAGGACGCCTGGCTGCCGAAGGATCGTTCGCGCCCCAAAGGCGAATCGACGCCATTAAGGAAGGATGTCCGCCGAAATCCGCAGACCGCCAGATCAGCGACAACCGCCATACGCCATAAAGAAGGTGGGGAGCTCGGAGCGCGCGCGCCTTTCCGAGGGATGGCGGCAATCTCGAAGCGTCACTCCCTTCACCCGTTCCCCTCCTGGTTCCAGGCTCGGAAGTGGGGGGCTACTGTTACGGGGGAACTTAGCCACCATGCCCCACGTGACCGGCACGCGCGCCCAGGAAGACTACGGCTGCCCCTTGATCCAGTAATCCGACCTCGGGTCGGATATCTTCGGTTCCGCAGCCCGACCCCGAGTCGGCTGCCCCTTGATCCAGCAATCCGACCTCGGGTCGGATATCTTCGGCTCCGCAGCCCGACCTCGAGTCGGCTGCCCCTTGATCCAGCAATCCGACCTCGGGTCGGATATCTTCGGCTCCGCAGCCCGACCTCGAGTCGGCTGCCCCTTGATCCAGCGATCCGACCCCGAGTCGGCAAACTCTTGACAACAACAGACTGTTCCCCTGAGGCACGCCGCGGCCCCCTGCTCCACTACTCCCTGCAACGGCCGTACCCAGCGCTGCCCCACGACGCCCTGTAACGACCATGTCAGTAGCAACCCCATCGTGCCACACGATGACCAATCCCCAGAAAAACCCCCCAGCCTGATATATATGCGGCTGGGGGGGAAGGGGAGGGTAAGCAAGATTTTCCAGAGTATTATCTTACCTGCTACCTCTTCTTCTCCTTCGATCTCCCCTAACTTGATCGTCGGAGGGCCCCCACTACCCCGGTGGTGGTGCGAGGCTTGCTTGCAGGTTTCCCGGCGGAAGGTGGAGCGCAACCGAAGTAATTCCAAGGGAACCCCGTTCATACCGCTGTGCCAATCGTTCTCGGTTTGGACCCCCAGCAACAGATATATAATAATTTTAGTAGTTTCTGAGCAACCGCACCATAGAACTTTTTCGATTGTATTCATCAGCCCAGGTCAACAAGAACAGATAAGAATATTTTCAGAAGTAATGCAAATGCTGGCCAAATAAAAATTATATCTTTGCCTGGATTCATCAATCAACCCAAATCCCACAAATTCAAATTTCACATGAACCCAAAGAATAGGCAAACAAAAATAAGGGGGCAGAGAAATGACACTAACCAGGTTGCTGGAGCTCGAGTCCCACAATTGGATGTCAGAGGAGTTCAAACCAACAGCAATATGCCGCCCATCAGGAGCCCAACTGACACTAGTGACTGGACCCACATCTTCGTCCACGGTGACAAGCTCGGATGTAGAACCATCTGAAGCATCCCAGAGATACACCGCATTCCCAAGGGCGATCGACAGAACATTGCTGCTTCCCCAATCCAGCAGATTCAGATAGTAGTCATCAACAAGGTCTGGTGCATCAAGAGTCCTCTCAGGAGACTGCCAATAATAAAAAAACCCAAGAAAGTTGAGAACAGAAACAACAGCATTTGGCCAAGAAGAACGAAATATAGACAACAAGACGTTGCTGAAGAAGAAGAAAACTCACCTGGGGAATGTATCTCCGTGGCTTTGCCAACCTGGCCAGATGGGAAGAGGCATTGGAGTGGGCTTCTTGGAGGATACCTTCCGCAGGTGCCTGGGGCTTACTCTTGAAAGCAAGAATTCGAGTTCTATTATTCAGAAGATTCTCGTAAAGAAGCCTTCTGTATGTCCCTTTGGATGGGGATGCAGCTGCAGCGTTCTCCTTCTCTGTCCTTCTCTCTGTTAGCAGGTAGTAGGCCAGGTCAAAATCCATGGCAGACCGGTCCGGAATGAATCTATCTCCTCCCTTCAATTGACCAAAAAGGAAAATTAAGCCCAAGAAAGCAGTATTTTCACACAGAAACCAGAAAATGGAACACCTAAAGAAGAGAGTATTAAGAATTCCATAAAGGAATAGAACTTTCAAGAGATTGCAAGAGAAGCACACATCCAAGAGAGGGACGGTGACCAGGAAAAAAGATTTGATCACAGACTGCAAAGAATGTTTAGATGATACGGAGAAGATGAAGCCAAACAAGGAAAGCAACCTTCGAAAGGACCCGTGAAATCAGCAAGCCAAGAAATCAAATGCAGAGCACAGAAACATCAATATAGCCCTAAAAACAAATGTTTTCTCCATGAAGTCAAATATGAACCAGTAATTTTCCACAGAGATCAGGAAAGAGAATGTCTTAGGGACAGAAAAGAGGCAAAAAGAATTCTTTCAAAAGGACTCGTAATATCAAGAAGCCAAGAAATTGAATCCAAAGCACGGAAACATCAGCATAGCCCTGAAATAAATCCAAGCCAAGATGATTACACGAACCAGCAATTTTCCACAAAAATCAGGAAAGAAAACGTCTGAGGAACAGAAAAAGGGGCAAAACAAAAAAATTCTCTTGAAATCACATCGAACTTTTAACAAACATCTGAGTGACAAAAAACATACGCATATAAATCATAGGACAACGAGACAAAACCCATATGTACGGAAAAGAACTAATTCCTGCCGATCACAAATATTCTTTAAGAGAAAGATGATGCTTACGCTCTGCCGGGAAGAAAAATCCTTCGATGAAGAAAGGAGAGAAGGCATGCAAGGCCTTGAACCGACTGCTCGAAGAGGGTGGCGAGATGCAGGCCGGGCCTTCTCGGAAGAGATGCAAGAAGAGAAACTTCCGGCATCCATTGTTAGCAGCAAACAAAAAATCCAAGAAAACAAAGACTAGAACACAAAATAAAAAAATAATTACGCAGATTAAAACTAAGATAAAGAGAAACCCTGCACCAAAGAAAACGTTAGCGAGCAGAACAATTAGAAAACAAAGAAGAAGAACGCAAAACGAGAGCTTTTCTTTCAGGGAGAACTGATTGAGATCGTTGCAGGGCGAGAAAAGAGCTCTTTCTCCTTCTCCTGAGAGTTTTTTCTTTTTGCTGAGACAGATAGGTTTGGGATGTGGTGATCCCTTTTTATTTGAGGGAGGACGGTGTTGGGGTTTCTGGCTTTTCAAACAACCCCCCCCCCCCCCAATCGCTTCGCGGGGAATATAGCCGTTGCTGATGAGCTGAAGCAAGCAATTTTCACAAACATCCTCGAGAACCCTATGTCTTTTGACATTTGAAGCACCTCTGGAGAGCTAGCTAGCCCATGCTTCACCTCTAATATTTTCTTAGCTGAAATAGCAGTCACTTTCATTAACATAATGGCAAATTTATTGCAATGAAATTTTAATAGTAAGAGCTCTCTTACAAACAGCTAAATTTATTAAGTTTACATAGTTAGGGGCCTCTTTGTAGGAGCATCAAGAAGATAAATGTGAATAAAACTTTTTAGAATAATATTTCATCACAGTATTACTATTACATAATTATTATAATAAATGTGAAAATGAATTATGAATCCTTATATAATTAACTACTTATAATTACATATATTATAATATAATCTTATTATATATGTAAAAGTATTGTCAATATATTATTATAATATATTGTAATAGTCTTTTCCATTATATAAAATCATTTGTTCATATACTATTTTTAATTTTATATTTTTATTTATTATATAAAGATATCAATATAATATAATAATCAATACTACAATTAATATATAATATAATATAGAAAATATAAGAAGTATACAAGAAATATATTAATATATGATATGATGATAAATAAAAATTATTATTTTGACTAAATTATATTAGATAAGATATTATATGTCTAATTTGTAGATGTAGATGCCATAATAATATTTTATTTTCTATTACTAAAATTACTAAATCTTATTATTATAATAATTATAATATTATAATGACATTTTTTATATTATAGTAGGATAATATGATTATATTTTATTATTATAGTACTAAAAGAATAACAACATCTTATTATAGCAACATTATATATTATATTATATCATAATTACAATATTGTTTGACATATTATAATATTCATATAATATAACTCATAATATAAAATTAAGATCAAGCATGTCATCTAAAGAGATGAATTGACATAAAGAGTGCATATTGAGCAAACATAAAATAGTCTATGCCCAAAAGAACGAGCATCATATATAACTTATTCTGCATCTTATAAATTTTGTAAATAGAGTTTGGCTGGCAAAATGCTCTATTTTGTTGTAATAGGAAAGCTTTGAAATCCAACATGCATATGCTCTGACATCAGGCTTTCCTATAAGGATTGCATCCAAAAACGAAAGAGTAAAAATACATACTTCTCTTTCTCAAATATTATGGATAAATTAATCTTAAGTCTTCGTGGCCTTCCCAATTGTTGGTATTATGCTCTTTTCCCCCACAAAGAATGAGGACCATATAAATAAGGCTCATTTTTTAAGCAAAAGCACGTTCATGTGGCAAATGCTAGTTTTCCTTATAATATCAAAGGGTTTGCAGCTAGTTGCAATAAACATGCACTATTCTATATTTCTTTGTAATGCGACCTTATGTTATATTATAATGAATAGTTTTGCTTTTATTTTGCAAAAGATTTTTCTATTAGTTTATTTGTGGCTTAATATATGTGTTTCTTTTTTTTTTCTTTCTTTTTTGTAAGAGTTTGATTCATGGAAGACATTAAATGTGAAAGAACGTGGTGGGATTTTTTTCCCCAATAATCACTTTCTTATTGCTTGTAAATAGGCTTCTTTGCATGATCAATCACAAAAACTCTAAAATTATCATACAAGTGACTCATTTTCAGAAAAAGACGTAGCCTAAACTTTCCTAGTTGAAGAATAAAAAGTTGAATTATAGTTGGGTAAGTGGAGTAAATTGGAGGAAGAAATTAAGTAAAAAAATTATTCTTCCTTTTCAAAATAGTAAATTATTCCTAATTCAAAGTCAAACAAATAGATTAGGACTAAAAATAAAACATTTATTTGCACTAAATTTTATAAAATAGTTTTTTATTATAAAAAATAACCAAAGAAAAATGCTTTTGGGCCTACTTTTAGGGTAGTTCTAAATACACCCCCCCGATTGCTCAGGACACCCCCCAAAAACCAAAAAAAAAATACCCAAACTAACCTTTAGTGTAATTACCATATTGCCCTTGAAATTTTCTCAGTACACCCCCCTTCCTCCTCCTCCATCTCCTCCTCCGTTTCGTTTTGAAAAGGAAAAAAAAAACCACCCCTCAAACCCCCCTTAAACCCCTCGATCCATTTACATCGTTTAGGCGATCTTTGAAGGAGATTTAAGCCCCATTCGAAGCATGGACAAGCAACTCGTGATTTGGGACGAAGAATCGGCCGCAAAGGTACGTGTTCCACCTTGTTTCGAAAGTTTTTTTTTTTCACGGTTCGTGCTCCGTTCGGCACTGGATCGCCGAACAAAAGGCTTCTGTTCGGCTGCATAGTGCCGAACAGAAGCCTTCTGTTCGGCAACGCTCTACCGAACAGAAGGCTTCTGTTCGGCTGCACAGTGCCGAACATAAGCTTCTGTCCGGCACACTGCAGCCGAACAGAAGGCTTCTGTTCGGCACTCTGCAGCCGAACAGAAGCCTTCTCGTGCCAAATCGCGTGCCGTGCTGAATTTTGTGCCGAACAGATCCTCTGATTCATTAATTCTTGATGATAAATTATTTTATATGTAGGGCTATGCTACAACCGAATCTAGTATAATTGGATCAGAATTTGTACTGGATTACACAAGCGAATTTACAACTTACGAGGTATTATAATATATTGTGCAATTTTGTATTAGTTTAGCGAGCTATTTTTACAACTGTGTACTTACATAAATTGTTTAATGTATAGATCTTCAAGAGTAGAGAGGACTTGTGTAATTGGTGTCGTGAAGCTGGGAGGCGAAATGGTTTTGTTGTTGTAATCAAATCATCCGATGCAGGTACCATTTCTAAGAAACCCAGAATTACGTTAGGTTGTGAGAGGGGTGGGACGTACCGAACCACAAAAGAAAAGCGAATAAAGACTGCCTGTGGGACAAAGAAGTGTGGATGCCCTTTTGCATTAAGAGGAAAGAAATTGGATACTGCGGATGATTGGATATTACTGGTCGTATGTGGAGTGCACAATCATCCCGCTGCAGAGAATCTGGAGGGGCACTCATATGCAGGGAGATTATCTGAGCAGGAGACGGAATTGTTAGTGGATATGTCGAAGAGTTTGGTTCGTCCAAAGGACATATTATCCACATTGAAGGAAAGAGATGCCCTCAATGTTACGACTATCAAGACTATCTACAATGTACGTCAACGGTTTAAGGTTGCAGAGAAAGCCGGGAGGTCTGAAATGCAACATCTATTAGGTAAATTATCAGAGGCTAAATATATTGAGTGGCATAGGAATTGTACTAATACGGATGTTGTGCATGACTTATTTTGGGCACACCCTGGCAGCATTGATTTGTTCCGTGCATTTCCCCGTGTGTTGATAATGGATTGCACGTACAAGACGAATAGGTATCGTCTTCCGCTCTTAGAGATTGTGGGGGTGACATCTACTGACATGACATTTTCAGTTGCTTTTGTATACTTAAATTCTGAGGGGGAAGAAAGCTATACTTGGGCATTAGAGAGATTGCGCAGTGTCATAGCTGATGATGTTTTGCCTGAGTTGATTGTTACAGATAGAGACTTGGCTTTGATGAATGCAATTCATAGAGTATTTCCTACTGCTAGACATTTATTATGTAGATGGCATATTAGTAGGAATGTTTTGGCCAAGTGCAAAAAAATTTTCGAATTGAAGGAGAAATGGGATAAATTTATTATGAGTTGGAATGTACTAGTGCTGTCCTCCACGGAAGACGAGTATAATGATCGCTGGAGTGCACTGCAGAGAGAGTTCGGTACCTATCCAGATGCACTACAGTATGTGTCAGATACTTGGCTGAGCAAATACAAGGAAAGATTTGTTGCGGCGTGGACGGATACATGCAGGCACTACGGAAATGTGACGACAAATAGGTATCACAAATAAAGACTCATTTAAATTTAATTTGCCTCAATTCTTATATCTAACTTTCATTTGTTTACTAGGGTCGAGAGTGCACATGCAAAGCTCAAAAAGCAGCTTGGATCAAGCCAAGGAAGTTTCGAGTCATCTTGGACTAGAATACATGGATTGATTGAGTTGCAGCACAGCTCCATAAAGCCTCATTGGAGAAGAGTTTATTGGTAGTGCAGCACAACTTCAAGCCAGCTGAATTCAAAGAGTTGCGAGGTTTCATATCTATAAGTGCGTTAAATCATGTCCTCGCCCAATCGAAACGAGCCAATTCAGTTGGGTTTGATGATTCAAATTGTGGGTGCGCTATTCGACGCACACATGGTATACCATGTGCTCACCAGATTGCGCGGTACAGGGTGGAAGGTCGGCCCATTCCTCTCGACTGCATAGATCCTCATTGGAGGAAACTTGATATTCTGCCTACCCCCCCGTGCAGCCAATTCAGTTGAGTTGTGATGCAGAGTTAGATTTGATTGCGCTACGATTCAAGAAGTTAGATGGGGCTTCTCAATTGCAGATGATCAAGAAGTTACGAGAGATTGCAAGTCCAGATAGTACACCTCTTTTAGAGCCTGCAAAATGGAAGACCGGTTCACGTGGGCGCGCTTCACTGAAGGTTGATACGTCTACTCGACGTGACCCGTCTGCGTTTGAGTTGGTTCTATCTGGACAGGATAGTTATTCACCTGGTGTTGAGAAAGTTACCATCCGCAATCCATCTACTCAGATTCAAAAGAGACGGCCCAAGCAAAAGGTAAGTACCAAATATTTATTTCCTTACAATAGGTATCACAACGTCTACGGGACGGTCCGTGCCGTGCCGGTATGTCATGTGCCGATACGGGACATGTCGGGACGTGCCGTGCCGAGATGTGCCGATACGGGACATGTCGGGACGTGCCGTGCCGAGATGTGCCGATACGGGATGTGCCGTGCCGAGATGTGCCGATACGGGATGTGCCGTGTCGAGATGTGCCGATACGGGACATGTTCTGCCATTGTTACATATTTTCTATCATTTGATATTATTTGCAGATTTTTCGTACTAGAGCCCAGTCACATACGCCCATTATCTATATTGATGCTATTCCTTCTGCCTTGAGACCATACATCCAGCATATCAAGGATGTAAAAGCTGATGGAAATTGCGGATTTAGGGCAATAGCTGACTTACTGGGATTTGGAGAAGATGACTGGGTGCGTGTTAGGAAGGATTTATTGCAAGAGTTGCAATGTCATTCGGACCACTATCGCACATTATATGGTGTGGAAGGGACGATTGCTGAGATCACTCATGCATTATCATATTATGATGATTGTCCACCATATGACAGATGGATGACTATGCCGGACATGGGTCATCTTATAGCATCCTGCTATAATGTTGTCCTATACCATCTCTCGTTGCAACAATGTCTGACCTTCCTACCTCTCCGTTCTGTGCCAGTACCTCTTCTATCCCGCAAAGATATCGCTATCGGATTCGTAAATGGAAATCATTTTGTTGAGGTACTACGTTCACAACACTTGCGAATATTTAATTTTGCTTATTTAATTTTGCTTATTTATAATTTTGTAGCTATTAATATTTTCTTATTTCTAATTTTGAAGGTGTTCTTGTTGCCGGGACATCCCGTTCCGCCAGTAGCGACCAACTGGCGAAAATATCATCTTCCTTGTGCTACCGGATGGGAAAATTCATATGAAGCACGGATTCAACAGTTCAAAGAGAGCATCTCACCTAATGTTATAATTAGCGAGACAGTAGAGTTAGATTGATTATTTATATATGTACAATTTTTGAAAGTTGTAAATTTTTTGGGGCTCTTAGAGTCATGTACTGTGAAACTCCATCATCAGCTGGGAATACATATGACGACTGTTGTTTCCGTTGAGATTTCAGATGTAAACAGAAACATACTTAAGAGCTGGTGGGAGCAAACAAATCAAACAGGGGAACTAATAGACCTTTCTGATGTACAAGAACTTAACGGTGACAAGCTTGAGCAGATGATTAACACATTTGTTGGAAAAGAGGGCTCTGTGATGTTCTTGGTTAAGAGGTTAATCGGCTGCCCTCTCCTTGCAAGGCCAGGTCTTGCCACTGGCACCCTCTTAGGCTTTGCTGCCTTTTTTGGAGGGGAACTTTGTCCAGGGTCAGCTTTGATTGGAACAACATTTGGAGGTACCTCAGGGGGAGGTGGAGGCAGAACATCAGTCGTATCAGATTCAGGGTCAAACCCCCCACGGGACTCCATCTCCTCAGGGGGAGGTGGAGGCAAGACAGTAGAGTTAGATTGATTGTTTATATATGTACAATTTTTGAAACTCCATCATCAATATAAATCAAAAAATATCTGTCTTCGCATTGTTAGATTGATTGTTATGTGCACTGTTATATTTATGTAAAATAGAACGGGCCAGGCTTTACAAAGATTACACGTAAATGTACCAAAAATATATATTTTTCATTAATATCAAAGGCTTTACAAAGATTACAAAGGCTCCATCATCAATCCCTATGACGCCATCGTCGACGCGTGTACTGCTGTACGTCCGAATGAGAGGGTCCTGGATCCAAATGAGGGGGTGCTGTACTCGGGCCAGGCTCATCACCCAGAAGTACCTGATGCATCTGAGAAATAGCATCATATAGGTGCCCGGCACCTAGTGACGTAGCCTCTGAGGGACCCATCCGTACAATGTCGGTACTGATACCGAGTGCAGCTGCATTACGCCGCCGGTGCATGTCAGCATCATCATGACCTCCCCTAGCTCCAGAATGAGTACTCGAGCGCAGATGAGGAGGCTGAACTGCAACGTGCGTGATACGGAGATACCACTCCATGTATCCCGGTACGCTGTCTGATGGCCGGGTAACTGGGTGGCTCTTGCTCGCCTGGCTCAGCACGTGGTCCTCCCACCGCTCCCAAAGCTGATCCATATAGGAGTAATGTATCCGGTACGAGCCTGCTGTGGAACCTCTGTTGGCTCGCGTAGGGGCTAGTGGCGCTCGAGGGATGGTCTGAATACGACCAAACTGTCTAAGAACCCTTTCTGGATGATAGGGTTCTACGATATCAAGGCACTTGATGGAGCCACTAAAAAATGCGACGGGTATATATGGGCGATCTCCCCGAAGCCGATGATGGGGATCCCAAATAACCTGTAAAACAAAAGGTCCATTTCAGTTTTATACTATATCGCATATTAAATGTACTGACAAACACAAGCAAATGGTAATATGATACGTACCTCATCGATGCTCAAAAGGTCCAATGACTCACGTAGAACCACTAAATGGTCCATCGTGGTACGGGATGGAGTACCGGGCATCCAGCGGTGCACGCGGGGACTGGCATCAGTATACTCGAGCGACGGGTGAGGACTGAGTGCTGGAAAATGCTCATAAATCCATGCCTGCAGAAGCGTCATATAACCACTGATCTGTCTCACTGATGACCTCGACGCAATCCCCAACTGCCGATACAAATATGCTAAGGCAGCTGTACCCCAGGCATATGTGCTCACCCTATCCAGATCCCGCAGTAAACACAGATACGCTATAGGCACCCTGGTCCCACTCTTATCAGCAAAGAGTGTGCAGCCTAACAAAAATAACAAATAGGCTCGTGCTGCACACTCTATCCTCTGCTGCCTGTCTCTATCAGATACAGAGTGAAACTGAGTCCTCAGCCACTCCATTCTCACAGACTGACCGCGCGATGACAGTACCTCCTGACGCGCGTCTCCAGCTGACACCCCCAACAACTCCACAAGTAGCTCCTCAGCATCCCGATCACTCATCCTCTCAGGAGAAACTGATACTGAGGAACCTGCGACAGGAATCCCTAAAATGGCGGATACATCATCCAATGTGATAGTGATCTCGCCAAATGGTATATGGAAGGTGTTCGTCTCGGGCTGCCATCTCTCTACGAAGCCCGAAATCAGAATCTTATCGATGAATCGATAAGAGCACTGTACTAACTCTACGAGGCCCGACTGCCTCAATAGTGCTCTGAACCTGGTATTTGGTTGGTTTGAAGACCACCACTTCCATTCACCAACCTTGGCAGTATGGTTCATGCACTTTAGTGGAGCTCGTTCCTGTAATATAAATGTATAATTACTACTACTTTATAAAACATCAATAAACAAAATATAATGCTATAACAAATAAACAATACCTGTTGCCTCCAGATGGAAGCTGCTATATGCGTCCTGAAACTGATCAGGACGGACTCATCCTCTGGACCTCCTGGACATGGTCCAACGGACTCATCGTCTTCGCCCCTAGCGGGCATATCATCATGCTCTGACTCAGGAGAGTCCGATGGCATATGAGCAGGCTCGGGAGAAGCAATCCTAGCCCGACGTCTCCTAGCTGACGCCGTAGGTCTAACTCTGGCGGGACGGGGATCCATGTCTGAAAATATAGAAATTCAATGTTAGGCTATATCAAAGAAAATAATTCAATTGCATACATAAATGTTCGGCACAAAATTCAGCACGGCACGCACCAGAACCCTTCTGTTCGGCTGCACAGTGCCGAACAGAAGGCTTCTGTTCGGCTTCACAGAGCCGAACAGAAGGCTTCTGTTCGGCTGCACAGAGCCGAACAGAAGGCTTCTGTTCGGCTGCTCAGAGCCGGACAGAACCATTCTGTTCGGCACCGTGCAGCCGAACAGAAGGCTTCTGTTCGGCACCGTGCAGCCGAACAGAAGGCTTCTGTTCGGTTGAGTGTTGCCGAACAGAGGGCTTCTGTTCGGCACTGTTCAGCCGAACAGAACCCTTCTGTTCGGCGATCCAGTGCCGAACGGAGCACTGGAGGCGGGGGGGCGGGGAGCTACCTCGACGTGGTCGTGGAGGCGCCGGCGAGGTGCTCGTTGCTCGGGAGATGGCCGGGGAGGTGGTTCCGGGAGAATGCCGGCGACGAGAGGGAGAAGGGGAGAATGCCGGCGACGAGAGGGAGAAGGGGGAACGGGGGGGTTTTGGGCGAGGGAGAAGGGGGAGACGGAGGGGGTTTGGCCGCCGGCGAGGTGCTTGAGGTTCTTGAGGCGAAGTTTTTTGGGGGGAAGGGAGAAGCCGGCTGGAGTGGAGTTTTGGAGGGGAAGAGCGGGGTTGGGGGGGGGGTTTGGGGGGTGTAGAGAGCAATTTAGGTGAGGGGGTGGGGAGGGTGAAGGGTAATTTAGGATTTTTTAATTTTTTAGGGGTGTCCTTAGCAAATGGGGGGGTGTAGAGAGTATTTAATTTTTTTTTAATTTTTGGGGGGTGTCCTGAGCAATCGGGGGGGTGTATTTAGAACTACCCCTACTTTTAGGTATGGCATAAAGAAATTAATATTTTTATACCACAATAAGTTTGCGCCAGCGGTAGGAATGGCATCAAATATCCCCTAATGCCAACTGTATGATGTGGAGGTGTAATTTCTTGTTCTTGTGTTTTTTAAATTAATTCCTTTATTTAAATAAGATATGCATCTCTTTCAAAATAGTCTTGACCATACATGGCCCTTTTAAAAATTTTGCTCCAAAACAATAGCCAATCCCCTATGAAATTGTCCAATTAAATCCCACCTTCTCGAGACTTATCTAGTTTCTAATATTATGACTCTGCAATCGTATAAATGCATATATATATTTTTAATTCTTGTCTAACTCTACATAAGGTTGAAATTGAATCGGATACTAATATATCTATAACTATATTTATTTGTTTGATGAATATAGATATGGAACCGATATTAGTGGGATGTAAAAATTTATATCTATATTTGTTCTTAACGAATACTGATACAAATTAGATACTGAAAATAGAGATATAAATACGGATATAAATTGAATAATTAAATTTTATGGCCATAGAATGAAAGGTATTACTAAGTAGATGATAAATCAAGTTAGTAGTATATTAATGTGGCCATTTATTTTTTAAAAAAATTTATGAGTGCTATATAAAATTAAATAGAACTACAAATGAAATCGGATATTTAGATACCGATCGAACAATTGCCTTTTTTTTTTTTTAAACTAATCGGGTGCTCAAATTTTTATTCATATTTAGATAGTTTCAGATACAAAAAGAGATCTAGACAATCCGATAAACTCTCATCCTGGCTTTATCTTGACAAAATATTTTTATAATAAAAATAAAAAATAAATTAACAAAAGAAAAAGAGAGAAACGAAACGAAGAAATAAAAAGCACCGACACCGCCAAAACAAGCGTAAAGTGATGGATTCGCGGCGCCGTCTTCAGATCCGGTGAAGCTTGTCGGCCTTGACGACGGGGTTGGCTCGGGCGATGGCCTCACGACCCACGGCCATGTAGTCGAAGCTGCACCCATGCAGCTCCGGATACCTGTGGGCGCCGCAGTAGGTCGCCCCGCACCGGCACCGGAACCCCGTAAGCCCCACCCTCTTCCGGCACGCCCCGCACCTGTTCGACCGTCGTTCCTGCTGCTGCTGAAGCGGTGGCGCCGCCTGCTCTGCTAGCGTTCCGACGACGGGCTCCGCGGCCACTAAGGCTACCGCAGGAGAAGGAGGGACCGCCACGGTGGCGGAGAGGGACTTCTCGACGGCGATCATGGCAGAGGCGGCCTGGTCCTCCTTGAGGCGGAAATCGCGGTAGCATTTGGAGCAGAGGTTGAGGGTGGCGGGGCTGCCGAAGAAGCCACAGTTGTTGGCGCATAGGCAGTGCCCCTCCTGCCATCTCTGCTCCTCCGCCATCCTTGTTTCCTCCTTAGCAAGAATCGAAAGCCCAGCCAGCCGCGGTCTTCATGATTATAGATCAAAAATTTCAGCAAAAATCCAAGAAAAATTGGAAAGAATACAAGAATTACCCTGGAATTTGCTTCGATTACGCAAAATGAGATCGATCCATTCTTCTCTTATGCACAATCCATTATAGATTAGTTAAAGAAAATATCGGGGAAAAAATATACCTCAAATTACGACAAGGATGTCAGATCGCCCCTCTCTTTCTCCCAATCTCTCTTCTTTCCGAACGAGAAAAAGGAAGAAGAGAGAAAAGGAGGAGGAGAGAAAGGTGTGTTTTTTTTAAGATAAAAGGAGGAGAGACCCCGATGGGGAGAAGAATTTATAGGAGGTGGAGAGTGGTCGTAGTTCGCTTCGCACCCTTTAAATTAATAAAAGACGTTGTTGTACTCAAATGCGAACGCTTTATGGTAATAATTGCCGCTTTTCACAAGACAAGCTTCTGTTAATTATTGTTAATACGAGGTTAAGGGTGGATGGGGATGGCCGGAGATGTTGTCATCGTGAGGCTGGGAAGGTATTGTGTTTGTTTTCTATTTGTCTAACAATTGTTCAATTAGATATTTTCAGCATGTAATCAAACAAGATGTTCCAAATTGGATATATTTTGGTCGGCCACATGCTTGCCGGGCTATATTATCAACATTCCCGGCTAGTTTTGCTGTTTTTAATTTGTTTGTTTTCTTATAGAATATACATATCAATATGAATGTATAATATTTTTTTTTCCACTTATAGTTACTATGTTAATAGAATTTAAACTTATATTTATACGGATAATGAGCTATAATTTCTAAGATGGGGGAGCGCAGTCCCCCCCCCCCCCGCGCAACCCATGAGAACTCTGCCGTCGAAGGACCGACAACGGCCGACCTCGGGCGGCCGAGCTCGGTGCCCGACCTCGGACGGCCAAGCTCGGCGCCCAACCTCGGAACACCCGACCCGGAGAGCTCCCGATCTCGGAAGTCTGCCCTCACCGCCCACTTACCACGGGTACACCCTTCTGAAGCCCGGTCAGGGGCCATACCCTGCCACCGCCCCCAGCATTTAATGCGCACGATCTCTGCAAACTCCCGACTCACTCAACAATTAATATATGTCTCCGGCTCACTCAACAATCAATGCGCATGACTCCTGTTATCTACGGATCCTCAATCCTCCACGGCAAGACGGCTCGGCAGTGTCCAGTCAGCCACGACAACTCTCTGATCCCGACCTCACCTCCGACGCTGAAGCATTAATTCACCTGATCACGCATCAACTTGAGCGACGTGCTGAGTCGTACGGCGACCTCACCCCATCACATCACAGGTAATCCGACTCCCCTATAAAGAGGAATTCCTCCTTTTCAAGGAGGGGGTTGGACTCAGAAAAAGGGCAGCAGAACGCTCTTCTGCTCTTCTCCCCTTCTTCTCTCCCAAATTTAAGCCCCCTCTAACTTAAGCATCGGAGGGCCGGCGCCGGAAACCCCGGCCACCGGCTTATTGCAGATCCCCACCCCACGGAGGACGCCGCTCGCCGTCAGGTCGCCGCCCGCCGGAATCCACCGAAGCTCCTCCTCCTCAGCCGACGGCCGCCCCTGGGTCCAATTTCCAGCAACAAGTTGTTTAAGGAGTTAGCTAATATGAGTCATAGTTTAGGTCTATGAAAGAGGAAACTTAGCTTCAACTTTATTAAAATATAGCAATACAAAAAAACATTTTGAATAATTAAAATATTTAAAATTTCAAAGTATTAATAAATAAGATGTAATTTTATAATAATGAAAACTTTATTACATATGTATGGTCAATATCGTAGGTTTGATAGTACCTACTTAGTGTTAAAAAGAATAAAAAATATATGCATTAATATTATTTACCGAATAAGCTATATAAGTAATTTAGAATGGCAATCACAATTAAGGAGATTTGAACTTGGAGGAACTTTTGTAGTAGATAAAAAGCAAATCTTAACTCTAAAATGTAGATTCATAATTTTTTTTTTTTAATTTCAGCACCTTTAAAGTTGTTGATTTGGAGTGGCTGAAACAGAGAGTCAACTTGAGCAAGTCAATGTTGACCAATCAAGGTCATTAGGCCATATGGGCTTGTATATTTACAAGCGTGGGACTGACGGATCCATTTCAGCCTGGTTGATTTGTTTATACCTTAAAACATTGATCCATATCAGCCTGGTTGATTTGTTTGTACCTTAAAACATTAATTTATCATTTTATATTATAAGAAAACATGTAAACTTTCACAATCTTGTAAAAGGTTATCAACTTCTTTTTTTTTATTATTGCATGCACCTATATCTTGCATTCTAGATTGTTTTTAGTGGAAAATTTCTTGGATAAAATCCTAAATAAAAGTGAATGAAGCAAATTCTAATGATAACACCCCCTTCATTTAATAACTATAGGTTTTAGGTTTAAGTCTTGGATGGTGCATTTCTAATTAACCAGACTTATATTATAATTATAGTGCAGATGGATTCCGTTTCTTTGTCTGTTAAAGAGATTGAATAAAAACCCTTAACTCGTAATAAAGACATCATGTGCTTTTTAATATGTAGAAAGTTTCTTTTAGTCCCATGTACCCAGACGCTAGGAAAGCTAGTTTGAAGTCTAGAAAAAAAAGCCGGATAAAGGTTAAGCCACCCATTAGGGCCTGTTTGGATACTGGGCTGGAAATTCTATTAAATTTCCAAATTAGGCCAGTACAATTATCAAAATCATAGGATGATAGGTTGTTGTAGGTTTATATTCATAAGTATCCAAAAATAGCTTTGGAGTGGGCTGGCCTAAATTCTATAGGAAGAAAAAAAAGACCTATGAATATAGGCCGATTCCAAGCTATTTCTGAATACTTATAAATATAATTTATAAACCTAGCTCAACCTTTTAATCCTATAATTTTGCTGGTTATTATAGCCCCCTTCACGAATGCAATAGAATTTTTAGTCCCATCCATATGAATCCTAGCCCCATGATCATGGTCAGCAATGGCTGCTAATGCTTTCCCTGTTTTAATCTCTACAAATGAATAATTTAAGAAAAATAAACAGAAGCCACCCAATCCGCTGTAAGTTTCCTCTAGATAAAGTGCAAAAATTATTAGTTGATGAAGACATTATTAGGCATTAGCTATTGCAAGTCTCCAGGGAAAAGGACAAACCAAGAGTATGACTGGGACAAACCAAGAGTCTCAAGGAACTATGACAAACTAATCGATCCTAGTGCCCGTTCTAAAGTCAGAAACTATGAGTTGAGAGAGAAAGTGGGGCCTAGTGCTTCCTCTTCCTTATCTTCAGAGGGAAAGGGGGATGAAATGGAGCTAGATCGGGGGGATTCAGAGAATGTTTCTTGTAAACGAATTTTCCCTCGATTTTGTTCAAAGGGAGCTTAAGCTCAGATGAAATTTGCACGGGCATTTCCGTGTGCCCCCCTTGTCAGAAGACTTGCTGCTCTTTTTTTTTTTTTGTTCAAAAATAGGAGGGGAGGGGGAAGGACAAGCCCACCCGTGTAGTAGCTCTCACTAGGCCCCTTCCAACAGAAAATATTCGATGCAGGCCGCAGGTTTGCGTGCCCTCTCCGACTCGTGGGCTCTCCCCATTGAGATCAACAACCACATATGAGTACGTCATCCCAGCGCCATCTCAGTACAGATGGAAGGAAAGCATATCCACACAGAGTCATCCAGGTGTGGGGCTTTCGGTCTTCTGATTTAATCGACATCCGCGCGTTTTGAATCCGGGCAACTTAGGTGGAGTTCAAGCCTCCTTACCACCAGGTTACCATCTTAGTGGCTACTGTTTTGAATATCTGAAGAGGATAAATAGCAAATCCCTCTTAGAGAGCCTCGGTCCTTAGCGGGCAACTACAAGATGACTGTAGTACCTCCTCTCAAACTCCCTCTTTCAGCAACTACAACATAAACTAGGCATCAAAGAAGCACTGAAGGGGCGTTCACACACTGTTGTGTCTAATTCGGTGGAGTCCTCATCTAGTGCCTGCACAAAGGAGCCTAACCTGGGCTCATCAAAGAGGCTGTTGGAGCTAGTAAGGGATTGGTAACTCCAACACCACTATTCTCATGAGAATACTTGCATGGAATTGTAGGGGTGCGGCTAACCTTCCCTTTGTGAATTATCACCAAATCTTTTGTTGTTTTTGGAGACCAGACTTGCTTGTGATGCTTTAGCTAGAATCCGAAGGTTTATGGGTCCGTTGTGGGATGTTCATATGATCTCGTCTATAGGGTTATCAGGGGGAATCGTTGTTGCTTAGGGTCATGTTCATTTCATTCATGTAAACAGACGGGTAGCTTTCCAGGTAATTGCACCACACAATGGGCCACCTTGGGTTTGAGCACAGAATCTTGTGGAAGGAAGTTGTATCTATTTTATCGTTGGGCTTACCTGTGCTCCTTATTGGTGAATTAAACTGTATTCTATAAAAAAGAAGGTAAATCTTTTCTTGTGGGTGGGGATATTAGGAAATTTTTAGATTTTCTTTGTCAAACAGACCTAATTGACTTGGGGTTCTAGGGTCCTCATTGCACCTGGTGTAAATATCGTTATAATTTTGCCAGGGTATGGGAGAGGTTGAATAGAGCATTTGTATAAGATGGATGAGTGGATTTATTACCTGAATCTAGTCACGCATCTCACTAGATTTGCATCCGATTATTGCTCTCTATTGTTGCATGCTTCGGATAGGAGAACAAGTGGATCAATCCCAATAAGATGTGGTGCAACAAGCCTGGACATGTCATGAGAACTGTTGCTCGAAATTGGATCCGGGGGCGACCGTCGGCTGAGAGGGGAGGAGCTCCGCTGCTGGAACGATAGGTGGCGGTGCGTCAGCTGGTAGCGTCCTTCTGGAGAACCTGCAAGAAGCCGGTGGCCGGGATCTCCGGCGCCGGCCCTCCGATGCTTAAGTCAGAGGGGGCTAGTATATGAGTGGAGTAAAAAAAGAGAATGTTTGTTCTTGTCCCCTTCCTCTTTTTCCCCAGGTTCCCTTTTATAGAAGGATATTATATTACCTGGGAGGTGACAGGGAAAATTGTCTTCTTCGTGATAATTGGGCACGATCATGCTCATTAATGGCGTTGTGGAGGATGAGACCGGATCAGACCGGAGTCAGCGAATTGTCATGGTTAACCGGACCTGGTGGAGTGGTTCAACCGCCGGCCGTGGTGGGCCTGGGGTTCGTAGATAGTAAGTGCATTAATTGCTGAGTGAACCGGTGATCAGGGAGAGCCATACGTTTTGATAGTCTAGTGATTCGGAGATTATCTTGAGCCGTGTTCATTAATGGCTGAGTGCACTGGAGGCCTGCAGAGACCACACGCATTAATGATCGGGTGTGCCGGATGCCTGCGAAGGTCACGTGCCTTAATGGCTTGACGACGGTAGCAGAGTACGATGGAGTTGGATATCTAGTTGTCAGATTCTCTCTAAGGAATCAGGCTGGGGTCGAATATTTGGACAAGGCATTTTAGGGCTCCGCACCTGGCCGGGTGCCGAGCCAAGCCAGTTGCTCAGTGGGGTGCCTCTAATTCGAGCGTCGCGAGGTCGGCGCGTTCTAATCGGCGCTTTCTGGTCGGGCGCTTTCTGGTCGGGCGCCTTTCTGGTCGGGCGCCTTTCTGGTCGGGCGCCTTCTAGTCGGCGCCTTCTGGTCGAGCGCCTCCGGACTGGCGCAACTTGGGTTTTCCCCCAACACTACCCCCCGACTTCCGAGCTCCAGCTGGCCACCAGCTCGAGCGCGGGAAGTAGTTTTGGTCGGGCTACCATGGGTTAGGAAAATTTCGAATTATCGCGCGCTTCGAGGCGCTTTTAATGGGCGGCGTCTCTTCTTTCCCGAAGCATTTCATTATTAGGGTGCCTTTCTCGAAGCGTCCTCGCGTCGTGGGCTCATGATAGGGCCACACGATCCGACGAGGCGCTTTTGTGTTCGAAGCGTCAGCCTGAATTAAATGCGGCGCTCCGACTCTCGAGCCAACACGCGTCATGATCTGAACGGGGAGCAGCATTTTTCCTTGCTGATCTGGGCCATTGGAGGGATCTATATAAACCCCCACCTGGCCTCCAGCTACCTTCTTATTGTCTTCTTCTACCTTCAGTTTCTTCTCAGTCTGAAGTTACCGATATCCAGCGAACTTCACTGGTCTCTTTTTTTATCCGCCCGGAACCCTTTCTTCTCTCTTTTTTTTTCTAATGGGTCCAGGTCCGAGTGACATCGAGTCCACCATGAGTGAGTTAGAGGTTGAGATGGTCGAGGAGTGGTTCTTTCCTCGACGAGGGTTCCGTTTGGAGCCCGCCAGACTGGGGGATCGAGTAACGAATCCCCTAGTAGGCCGGATCGGAGTGTACCTGGAGGCACTCTGGGCCGGCCTACGGTTTCCCTTCCATGGGTTCGTGAACGAGTTGCCTGCGGAGTACCAGTTAGTCCCGGCGCAACTTGCTCCGAACGCATGGAGGACGATCGTCGGGTTCTTGTCGCTGTGTTTGGCGTACGGGATTCCGACCTCTGTGAATGTTTTCCGGCGACTTTTTATATTAAAGTCGAACCTAAGAGACGGATGTGGCTCTATGTTGCCCTTCGGGCGGGTCGGCCACTCTTCCAGGGCGCTCCGTTGTCCATTCACGACTGGAAGAAGAAATTTTTCTTTCTGGGCTCCGAGCGGACGTGGGGGTTTGACCCCAGATGGAGGCCGAGCCGACTCAGGACTGTCAACAAAGTCCCTAGGCTTTCTACACGCGAGCAGGGGATCCTTGACGCCGTTCGCAGCCTCGGGGACGGTATTCTGCTGAGTGGCCTCATAAGCGAGGACGCTCTAGTGAATGTAGGCCTGAGCTCGGCGCGTCCTCAGGGTAAGGGTAATAATAGAAAGTCCTCTTTTTTCTGTTAGCATTCTGCATTCTAATCCTGCTCGTCCTTGCAGATATCGCGAAAATGGTGACCAAGAGCGAAGTCCTGTACTCCCGTTTCCAAAAAAGGGCGGCCGAGCTTGTAGGAGAACCACCCGAGCCAAAAAAGAAAGCGAAGGTCTCGGCTGCCGTGGTCACCGAGAAGGGCGCTCCTAGTACCGAGCACTCCGAGGCTGGTCGGGGGGAGGGCCCAGGTTCTAGGGGCGCGAGCTCTGGTGGAGCTACGGTGGCGCTCCCGTGCCCGGCGCCAATTTCACAAGTTCCTGGTCGGCAGGAAGCCCCGAGCACCGACCAAGGAGGGATAAGTTCTATGGCGGATTTGGCGCTTGCGTGCCCCGCTCCAATCTTGCGGCAATCAGATCGGCCGCCTGTCCGACCTCAGTTCCCCAGTCCCGAGCCGGGGAACAGCCAGGGAGCCACGGGGCCGCCTCCACTGAGGCCAGCAGAGCCTAGTCTACCGAGCTCGTCGGGTCGTCAGGGTCACCAAGAGAGGGTGCCCTATGCTCCTGGTTGGGCGGTCTTCGAGGGCGATTCGGCTCTCGATAATCCCCAGACGGCGCATGAGGTTCTTCGGGTCGCACTGCTCCTGGCCGACCAGGCCAAGATCCGGTCCATGAACTACGGCGCTTTCATGGACTCGGCCCTTTGCTCTGCCATCCGGGTAAGTTAACCTCTATATTTGTGCAAGTTTATTTTGAGTTAGATTCGTTTCTCACATCCCTCTCTTACAGCATCTGCACGAGACTGAGACCATGATGCACATAATTCAAGACTATCGGGAGCGAGCCCGAAGGCATCAGCGGGGGCACGAGGAGGCCGAGGCGAGGCGTCTGGTGTCCAAGGCCGAGCGACAGCAGCTCCAGACGAGAATGGGGGCGGCCGAGGACGAGATTCGGGCTCTGACCACCGAGCTCGAAGAGGAGAAGGGCGCACATGCCCTGGCCAGATCCGAAGTGCGCGCCGCAGAGGTGTGTCTGGCCGAGACCGAATCGACGCTCGCTATCCGCGAGCAGAAGGTGAGAGAGGCTCATCTCAAGGCCCAGGAGCTCGAGGCCCGTTTGCTCGACGCGCAGTCCTTGCTCGTCGCTCGGGAACGGGAAATGAAGAACCTAGAACGGAAGGCCGGATATCATGAAGCTCGAGAAAAGGAGGCTCGGGAGCAGGCCCAGAACGCCGTTAAGCTCTTCCGTGAATCGGAAGAGTTTCGTGACCTGCTGGAGGAGGAGGGCGTAAACGGGCTTATCCAGGGCTTTAAGGACTTCCGCAATCAATTACGGTGACTTCTTCCCGACTTCGACCTTAATCTGCTTCAACCAGGAGCGGGGGTCGAAGAATCAGAGGCGGAAGCACTGGCGGTCGACGAGGCCGCCGAGGAGGGCCCGGCTGGGGCGCCCGAGGCTGCTTCCGAGGTCACTGAAGACGTTCACGCGGAGACTTCAGCCGCGGAGGAACCAGCCGTCCCCGAAGTTGCCGAAGACAATAGGTCCGAGCCTTAGGATTTTTCATATTCTTTATCATTTTTGTAAATAGGGATGGCCTTCATATTGTTACAAGGCCGAGCCTAAACTTTGTACTTGGCCTTTGGGCCCCCTTAAATGAATATCGTTTTCTAACTTGTAGGATTGGTTTAAGTTTCGATTTTCAGTAACCCTAGATTTCTTCAAGCGAATCCGCTTTAGGTTCTAAGGACTTGGGCTCTGCAGCCCCAACTTCGTTCGCTACGTAGACCCATGTTTAGGTTCGGCATGCTTGCCGAGTCTGAGCTCAGGTCCTAGGTTTCCATTGCTCGGACTTTCGACCAGCGATGTTGCGGTGTTTAGGTCCAAAGAGATGCTTAGGCTCGGCAAGCCTTCTCGAGCTTGGTTCAGAATTCGGCCGAGCTTTAGGACCAAAGGTCACTAACCCAACTCGAATTTTATTCGGACTCCGCGAGCTCGGACCTTGGGTTGCCGAGGCGGATTGTCGGACCTTCCGACTTAAAACAGGTCCAATATCCCGAAGCTTAGGATGGGAATTCGTCGAGCTGCCGGTGTAAACCAGGCTAGAGTTCGCCGTCGAGCAGTGCATGCGGGACGGGCGAGGCCAGGCAACGATTGGCCCGGCCAAGTACCTCGATGCTGGTCGGGGTTTCATTCAGGCGCTTAATCAGGAACGAAGTAAATGAAATAATGTAAACATCGATTAAAAAAGGGTACCTTGTACCATTGGGGTCGAGCGTCTTACGCCGAGGTCGTCAGCTTTGCTTCTCGGCGAACTTTTGAGGACGCTGTTTTGCTCGGGGTCCGTTCTCTGGGGACGCCGGCATAATAGAAGAAACCAGTTGCCATCAGGGATGTTCATTGCCAATCACGAATGTTTTGCTGATCACGAACATTTATTTCGGAGAAGACCACGAGGGTGCTCCATCATCCCGAAGTATCGGCGCATCCCGACTGTAGTCGAGGTATTGGATGGAGATCGAGCCGAGCTCGATGGCCGATGGAGATCGAGCCGAGCTCGATAGAGGACCGCATCTCGAACTGTTGGATGACCACGAACATTTTTGGGGAGACCACGAGGGTGCTCCATCATCCCGAAGTATCGGAGCATCCCGACCGTAGTCGAGGTATTTGATGGAGATCGAGCCGAGCTCGATGGCCGGTGGAGATCGAGCCGAGCTCGATGGCCGATGGAGATCGAGCCGAGCTCGATAGAGGACCGCATCTCGAACTGTTGGATGACCACGAACATTTTCGGGGAGACCACGAGGGTGCTCCATCATCCCGAAGTATCGGGGCATCCCGACTGTAGTCGAGGTATTTGATGGAGATCGAGCCGAGCTCGATGGCCGGTGGAGATCGAGCCGAGCTCGACATCGGCGCTCCGAAGTTTCGTTAAGGCACCCAGCTTCGCTCAATGCTGATTGACGAGCTGGGCCAAGTCTGGGAGTTATGAGACAATCATTAGGAGAATTTTGGCACATTTGAATAATTGCACATAAGCTGTTGTAGAAAAGTGAGATTTATGATTAAAATGGGGAACCCCTCGGGGTTCTACTGGTAGTACACTCGGAGATTTTCGGAACTCCAACTTCGTGGAATGGGGGTCCCATCGAGAGACTCCAGCTTGTACGCTCCGGGCCGTTGGACATGTGCGACTCGGTAAGGTTCCTCCCAGTTCGGAGCCAGCTTCCCTTGCTCGGTCGGCCGGGAGGCCTCAGCTCTTCTAAGGACGAGGTCCCCTGCTTTGAAGGATCTGACTTTGACTCTAGCATTGTAGTACTGCGCTGTTTTTTGCTGGTACCTCGCCATACGAACTCGGACGGCCTCCCTTGTCTCCTCGATTAGGTCCAGGTTATTTCTGAGCTGTGAGGAGTTGGAGTTGGCGTCATAATGCTCTACCCTCGGAGAAGGGAGTCCGATCTCCAACGGAAAGATGGCTTCCGTTCCATGTGTTAGATTGAAAGGAGTTTCGCCGGTGGGAACACGGAACGTGGTCTGATAGGCCCACAGGACATTATATAGGTCTTCGACCCATTGTCCTTTGGACTTGTCGAGCCTGGCTTTGAGCCCCTGCAAGATAGTACGATTTGTTACCTCGGTTTCTCCGTTCGTCTGAGGGTGCGCGACCGAGGTGAAACAGTGGTCGATGCCAAACTCGGAGCAGAATTCTCTAAAGTGAAGGTTGTCGAACTGGCGGCCGTTGTCTGATATGAGGATGCGGGGGAGTCCGAATCTACAGATTATTGACTTCCAGACAAAATTCCGCATCTTCTGCTCGGTGATCCGGGCGACTGGCTCGGCTTCCACCCACTTAGTAAAATAGTCGATGGAGACGACTAGGAATTTTCTTTGCCCGGTCGCCAGAGGAAATGGTCCCAAGATGTCGATCCCCCACTGGGCAAAAGGCCAAGGAGAGCTGATGGAGGTTAACGAAGCCGAGGGTCGACGTTGGACATTGGCGTTTCTCTAGCATCGGTCGCACCTTCGGACAAAGTCCAAGGCATCCTTCTAGAGTGTCGGCCAGTAGTATCCTTGACGCAAAATCTTATGCGCCAGTGCTCGTCCCCCCAGATGATTTCCACAAATCCTTTCATGGACTTCACGCATTGCATAATCCGCTTCTGTCGGGCGGAGACATCTGAGGAGGGGAGAGGTAAAAGATCTTCGATAAAGCTTTTCCTCGTACAATATGTACCAGGCGGCGGAACGCTTCACTCGGCGAGCCTCACGTTCATCACCGGGGAGGACTTCGTCCCGCAGATAGCTGATGAGCTCGTCCATCCAGCTTGGCTCGAACTCAATGCAAAGGGCCTGCTCGAGCTCCTCCGTGCTGGATTTTTGGAGATACTCTAGCGTCGTCGCTTTGGAAAGCTCGCTCATGCGAGAGGACGCCAACTTTGACAGCTGGTCTGCTCTAAGGTTCTCTGACCTGGCAACATGTTGGATGTGGAAAGAATTCAAGGTCGAGGTGAGGTCCCGTACCTTTCGGAGATATTCCTGCATTGTGGGGTCTCTGGCTTCGAAGTCACCCAGGATTTGGTTTACGACGAGCTGGGAATCGCTGAAGGCCCTCAGGTCCCTCACTTCAAGGTCCTTGGCTAGCTTGAGCCCGGCGATGAGTGCTTCGTATTCCGCCACATTGTTGGAAGCGAAAAACTCGAGGTGTAGAGCTTGTTCGGCAACCACGCCATCCGGGCTGGTAAGGATGAGACCCGCTCTGCTACCCCCCGAGTTTGAAGAACCATCGACGTGCAGAGCCCATGCCGAGCTCGGGGCCTGCTCTATTGGCGCGGGCTCAAGTTCGGGCTCGGCCTCGTCTGGTACAGTACACTCGACTATAAAGTCAGCGAGTGCCTGCGCCTTGATCGCCGGTCTGGGTCGGTACTCGAGGTCGAACTCCCCGAGCTCGACGGCCCACTTAGTAATCCGGCCCGCACGGTCTGATCTTTGCAGGATCTGCTTTACTGGCTGGTCGGTCAGCACGGCCATCGTGTGGGCTTGAAAATAGGGCCGGAGCCCCCGAGCTGAGATGACCAAGGCATAAACAGTCTTCTCCAGCTTGGAGTATCGGGTCTCAGCATCCCTCAAGACCCGGCTGGTGTAATATACCGGTTTTTGGAGCTTGCTCTCCTCCCGAACCAGGACCGAGCTCACCGCTACGGGGGAAACAGCTAAGTAAAGGTAGAGGAGTTCACCCTGCTGAGGCTTTATGAGCAGAGGAGGAGAAGCAAGAAGGTGCTTGAGCTCTTCGAAAGATTGCTGGCACTCGGCCGACCATAGAAAGTCCTTTGGCTTCTTAAGAGCCGCAAAAAATGGAAGGCAGCGCTCGGCCGATCGGGAGACGAATCTCCCGAGGGCTGCGACTCGGCCCGTAAGCCGTTGTACCTCCTTGACTGTCCTCGGAGGCATCATCTCTTGGAGCGGTCGGATCTTTTCAGGATTGGCCTCAATTCCCCGCTGCGTAATTACGAAGCCAAGGAATTTGCCTGAGGTGACTCCGAATGCACATTTGGCCGGGTTGAGCTTCATTTGGTACCTTCGGAGTGTGGAGAATGCTTCACTGAGATCGGTCACATGATCTTGCGCCACTTTGCTTTTCACCAACATGTCATCAACATAGACCTCCATGTTTCGGCCTATTTGTTCTTTGAAGATCCGGCTGACCAGCCTCTGATAAGTTGCTCCAGCATTCTTTAAGCCGAATGGCATTACTTTGTAACAATAGGTACCCCCGTCGGTGATGAAGGCCGTCTTTTCTTCATCTTCTGACGCCATCCGGATCTGGTTGTATCCGGAGAAGGCGTCCATAAATGCCAACAGCTCATGTCCCGAGGTGGAGTCCTCGAGCTGGTCGATGCTGGGGAGTGAAAAGCTGTCCTTTGGGCAGGCCTTATTCAAGTCGGTGTAGTCCACGCACATGCGCCATTTTCCGCTAGCCTTTTTGACGAGGACCACATTGGCGAGCCACTCTAGATAGGATATCTTCCGAATGAAGCCGGCCTTGAGAAGTTTATCAACTTCCTCGGCTGCTGCTCGTTGTCGTTCGGGAGCGGCACCTCGCTTCTTTTGTCGCACAGGCTTGCAGATTGGTTTTACTTGAAGTCGGTGGACCATGACCTCCGGATCTATCCCCGACATATCCGCGGGCGACCAGGCGAAGACGTCCATGTTATTCCGTAAGAAGTTGACGAGGCGATCCCTTTCGCGATCATTGAGGCCGGAACTGACCTGCACGGTTAGCTCGGAAAAGTTTTCGTGCAAAGGAACTTGAATTAGTAGCTCACCGGGCTCTACCCGATCCTTCTGAGGGCCGACCCATGCCTCCAGGGTTTCAGCCGAAAGCTGGTCTGTTGTTGGGACCGGCACCTCGGCCGGTCGCTTCGCCTCATGGGTCGTCATGTAGCATCGTCTCGCTACCGCTTGGTCCCCGCGGACTTCGCCGACTCCTTGGCTGGTGGGGAATCGCATAAGCAGGTGGCGAGTTGAGACCACGGCTCGAAGAGCGTTGAGTCCTGGTCTTCCAAGAATGGCATTATAAGCCGAGGGCATGCGTATCACAAGGAAGCCCATCCTCACGGTACTTTCTCGGGGGGCGAGCCCGATCGTGACTAGGAGATCGACCTCGCCCTCTACTGGGACTGAGTCTCCAGTAAATCCGACCAACAGGGCATTCATCCTCCGTAGTTCCTGTCATCCCCATTCTAGAATAGGCGTCAAAATACAAAACATTCGCCGAGCTTCCATTATCAATTAAGATGCGTTTTATATCAAATCTGTTCATAACCATCGAGATGACCACAGCATCATCGTGGGGAGTTTCGACTCCCTCTAAGTCTTCATCTGAGAATGAGATGGTTTCCGAGGCGCGTAGGCGCTTCGAGGAGGTTCCTTCCTCTGGAGCTTCTCCGACTGAGGCCCCGCCTCGGATGGTGTTGATGGTGCCGACGATGGGCCTGTTGGCATTTGGATCTTCAGGCTGTGTGGCTCTCTCTGCTGGCCTTTTCTCTTCACGCCGGCCTCGTACAAACCGATCGAGCACCCCTCGGCGAATGAGTGCTTCGATCTCGTCTCGGAGCTGGAAGCAGTCCTCCGTATCATGGCCATGATCCTGGTGGAAACGGCAGTACTTCCGGGGATCGCACCGGGCTCCGGGATCTCGTCTCGGGGGCGGGGGCCGGAAATAGTCCCGGCCCTCAATCTCCATGAGAATTTCGGCCCGAGGAGCAGTAAGGAGAGTGTAGTTTTCGTACCTCCCGTCGGGTATGTGAGCCCGTAGTGGAAACCTCGGGCGGAGCGGTGACCTCTGCCGAGGTGGTCCCCATAATCGGGGTGGACTCTTCAGACGAGGCGGATTCTTGGCTCAGCGCGGGGACAGGCTTCTAGGATGGCCGCGCTCCTCGCGTCTTCTTTTCTGCTTCTTGGAAGTCTGCTCGGCCCCGCTCCGTCTAATGGCAACAGCTTTCTCGGCTTTCGCGTACTTCCGTGCCCGAACCAACATTTCAGTGAGGTCAGTAGGGAAGTTCTTCTCAATGGAGAAGAGAAATCTGTAAGACCGGGCTCCAGTCTTTAGTGCTGACATGGCGATTGACTTGTCAAGCTCCCAGACTTCCCATGTCGCGGCGGTAAATCGGTCCAAATATTCCCTAAGGGACTCTCCCTCCTTTTGTTTTATATCAAGGAGGGAGTCCGAGGTCCGCCGCTGGGGTTGGCTGGCAGCAAAGTTGCTGGCGAACTGTCTGCCGAGCTGCTCGAAGGAGGAAACGGTGCTTGGCTTCAGCCCGGTAAACCAAAGCCGGGCTGGTCCTCGGAGTGTTGCCGGGAAGGCTTTGCACAGCATAGCCTCCGAGGCTCCCTGCAGGGCCATTAGGTCCCGATAGCTTTCCAGGTGGTCAAGGGGGTCGGTCCTGCCATTGTAAGGCTCCACCTGGGGCATCTTGAATCTTGGCGGGACCGACTCATCTTCAATCTGTTGGGAGAAGGGGGACCTCGTGGTGAACTCGAAGTCACCATCGCGTCCCGGCCTCCTTCCACGGAGTGCCTCAATCTGGCGCTCCAGCTTCTCGACCTTCTTGTCGAGCTCATCATTCTGGGGGATCGCCGCGGCGGTCCGCTTCGGCGTAGGTTGCCCTGGGACTGACTCGGCTTCTGATGGTTGTGGCCAGCCACCAGGACCTCTCGCCGGGTGTTCTCTCCAGAGGGAGGCCTGAACTTGGGAGTCTTGGCCTCGGAGGGGGAATCCGCTTGCAGGAGGCACCGACTGAACTGGGGCTGGAGGGAGCGGTGCCGTTGGGATGCCTCTGGGTTGCAAGCTTTGGACAGCAGTGGCCAAGGCCTGTACCTGTTGTACCAGAGCATCAAACTGCTCCGGCCGGACTTGGGGAGTTGACTCGGCCGGAGGTGGCGAGTTCTGGACAGAATGTCCAGGACTGGGTGGAAGACGTCGAGAGGCATTAGAAGCTCCCTTGCTTCTCAGTTTCATGGCCGCGACTCGGTCCCTTCCTCTAGCGCCAACTGTTGCTGGAAATTGGACCCGGAGGCGACCGTCGGCTGAGAGGGGAGGAGCTCCGCTGCTAGAACGATAGGTGGCGGTGCGTCAGCTGATGGCGTCCTCCTGGAGAACCTGCAAGAAGCCGGTGGCCGGGATCTCCGGCGCCGACCCTCCGATGCTTAAGTCAGAGGGGGCTAGTATATGAGTGGAGTAAAAAAGGAGAATGTTTGATCTTGTCTCCTTCCTCTTTTTTCCCAGGTTTCCTTTTATAGAAGAATATTATATTACCTGGGAGGTGACAGGGGAAATTGTCTTCTTCGTGATAATTGGGCACGATCATGCTCATTAATGGCATTGTGGAGGATGAGACCGGATCAGACCGGAGTCAGCGAATTGTCATGGTTGACCGGACCTGGTGGAGTGGTTCAACCGCCGGCCGTGGTGGGCCTGGGGTTCGTAGATAGTAAGTGCATTAATTGCTGAGTGAACCGGTGAACAGGGAGAGCCATACGTTTTGATGGTCCAGTGATTCGGAGATCATCTTGAGCCGTGTTCATTAATGGCTGAGTGCACTGGAGGCCTGCAGAGACCACACGCATTAATGATCGGGTGTGCCGGATGCCTGCGAAGGTCACGTGCCTTAATGGCTTGACGACGGTAGCAGAGTACGATGGAGTTGGATATCTAGTTGTCAGATTCTCTCTAAGGAATCAGGCTGGGGTCGAATATTTGGACAAGGCATTTTAGGGCTCGGCACCTGGCCGGGTGCCGAGCCGAGCTAGTTGCTCAGTGGGGTGCCTCTAATTTGAGCGTCGCGAGGTCGGCGCGTTCTAGTCGGCGTTTCCTGGTCGGGCGCTTTCTGGTCGGGCGCCTTTCTGGTCGGCGCCTTCTGGTCGGCGCCTTCTGGTCGGCGCCTTCTGGTCGAGCGCCTCCGGGCTGGCGCGACTTGGGTTTTCCCCCAACAAAAACTATTCACCAAGAGTTAAACTATCAGTGTTATTGCACAATTCTAGGAAAGCCATTAAACAATGGAAGAGAAATATTGGTAACTTCTTGACCAAATTTATGAACTGCAATTGAAAGCAGCACAACCCAGGGGCCTAAGGGAACAACAACATAACCAGCTCTTGGCCTTCCTTCGAGAGTATCGAAAAAAACCTTTTCATATATGCAAAAGGTTTGCTAGAGGCAGAAGTCTCGAGTTGGTTGGCTGAAAGAAGGTGATGCAAATGCAAGATTTTTTCATCGATCCACCATGCTTAGAAGAAGGTGGAACAAAATTCACATACTTCATAATGTTTAGGGGATAAGGGTTGATGACATTATAGGTATTCATACCTTATTGGTGTCTAATTCCAACAGAGATGGGAAGCTCAGGAGTCCATGGAGGACATGGAGTTACTTTAGCTTTTATCTTCTATTACAATAGATCAAAATGAGTAATTGATTAAGGGAAGATGAAATTGAAGAAGTACTAAAAAGCATGTTTCCGGATGAAGCTCTTGGCCCAGATGGTTTTCCAAATTTCTTCTTTCAGTATTTCTAGCATATCATCAAAACGGGGGTAACTGTTGCAATCAAATACTTCGTTAGACATAATTTCTTGCCTAGCTCATGGAAAAGAACATATATTACTCTAACCTAGAAAATCTAATCCTGAATTAATGAATGATTATAGACCTATTAGTCTATGGTCTACAAATAGTGGCGAAACTTCTCGTCAACAAGATAAAACCTATTCTCCCTAAGCTGGCATCGGCTGAACAAGGGTTATTTGTTCAAGGAAGGAACACGGTAGACAATATTTTGCTACCTTAAGAAATTAATGCATACTCTTAGCAAGGTACCTCCTTTCAGAAGCTTGAAGCTTAAAATAGATGAGAAAGCGTATGATCGTGTCCATTGGCCCTTCTTGATTCATAATTTGAAGCAATTCGGGTTTCATGCCAAGTTCATAAGGTGGGTGGGGGCATGTGTTTGTACCTCAGTTTGCTTTGCTTGTTAATAGTACGTACGCCAACTCCTTGGTTTTTACCATTTAGAGGTCTAAGGCAAGAATACCCTCCCTCACCATATTTATTCATCCTATGCTCTTGGGTTCTTTCCAGATTTCTGAGCTTATCAACCTAGAGGAGGGCCTGCTGTATCACCTTTTTTTTTTTTTTTTTTGCTGATGACTGGTTATTAGTGACTAGAGCTACATCATCTATTCTTCACACTTATAGCTCTCTTTCTGGTCAAGCAATAAATTATTTTAAATCCTACATCACTTTTAGCCCATATATGGCACCTGCAGTCAAACAACAGGTTTGCAATCTTCTAAATATTTCATCAAAGAGGGGAGTTTGTAATTTGACCTTCTCATAAATAAGGTGACCATAAAGGTTGAGAGCTGGAAATGGAAGGCTCTATCATTAGCATCTAGCAACCTTGCTCGAATAAGTGTTGTCATCGATCCCACTTCATCATGGGGCCACCCTAGTGATCAAAAAGCACTTCATATGATCTCTTATGCGTATGTCCAAACAGCAAGTGGGTCTCGGGATCTCTACGTTATTGGTGCGTCGTCAAGCTTGCCGATGTAAGTTAGCTGCCCAAGTTATCTGCATCCTTCGTCCCTTTGGGCTCAGATGATCTGTTCAAAATACCATTTTACTGGTTCGTGAGAAATTGAGCATTGGTAAGAAACGACTGCGGACCAAACCCTAGGATTGCTCTCTTTCTCTTCCAATTTCAAAGCGAGGAAGGACGAGGTGGAAGGGTCGTTGCATCCCTTCGCTCTCTTTATTGAACCTTGGATGGGCTATGTTGGTATGGTGGCTCACCTATCCTAGCCACGTGTCGCCCGAGCGTTCATCCTCAGATGATCCACTGGATAGCCATCGGACTCCAAGTGTCTAATTAGCGTGCTGATATTTCCGTTATAATCATGACAATTTGGAAATAGCAAGGATAACCATGCCTCTCATAAATGCGATATCTGGGAAATCTCATAAATGTGATATCTGGGGAATCCCAGCATCGAACTGGAAGGACGGCGTGGGAAAGCAATTGCATCATTTTGGCTCGACTTTGTGGGCTACCTCGGTGGTCAGCACTACTGGTGAAACTACTTCCGCCACCCACGCTGATAGGCCTATCTCAGTTATAGAAATGAGGGGCAAGTGATGAGCCTTGGAGCCCATTACAACTCACTTAAAAGATTGGCTAACCAACACACTCCACAAAGCCTCTGAACTGTAACCAGGGTCTGCCACGTGGCAAGCCTGAGAAGTGTGTAGGTGACCTTTTGAATTTCAAAATCTTCTGCAGCTGGTAACCCCTCAGCGATGATCCCTGGTGGTCTCCAAAATTGCACCTATGAGATGTGCACGGCGTGGTGCACGTGCAAAATGTTCATGCATAATCCTCAGAACGTGCAGTGGCATGCCAATCATAGTCAACCCATGTGCCCAAATCCTTCAGTGATGGGTGTTAGAGGGTCTTCCACTGGATACTCTTAGGCAAGAGGACTTTTTTATCTTTGCTATTTTAGGTCAAAGCTTGACCTTAGACCAAAATCTTGGATGCAATCTAGTTCCTCAAGGTTTCTTCGAATGGGTTGTAGCTCTGCACGACTAAGCAGTTCACCGTCTATCCCTCCAGCCCCTTTTGCTCAGTGCCTAGGTAAAATTGGTCAACGGCAACACAAATAAAAGAAAACTCCATGCAATTCGAAACAAAAGTTAACAATGAAATAAGAAAAAGCAAACAAAAACCAACAACATATTGATGGCCAACCCGAAAGAATAAATAAATAAATAAAGAGATAAAGAAATATAGCTCTTCAAACAACAGGGAACAAGCCAAGAACTGAGGATGGGAGGGAATATATGAACACAACTCCAATTTTATCCATGGAGTCAAACTTGGAGGCTTCCATGGATTGAGAGCAGTGAATGATGAGAAATTTTGAGGAGGAGAGGGGTCAACAAAGAAGTTTATGAGGAAGACAGGAGACAAGCAGAGCCAAGAAGAGATATAGATCGGTCCTCAACCTCGATTGGACTTGGTTTATCTCCAAATTTTAATTCCTACCCGAAGAAAAATTTTCCAAGGTGCATGCAAGCTTAGACTGAAGTAAATGCCAGACCAAGCCAGAGTCTGGTATCGGCAGCATTTTAGCAGCCCATGCCCAGTCTGGCACAAAAATTAAAGACCTAGGCCTGACCCGTCCAATCTAGGCAAGTGAATAAGGCGGATGGGTGGCGGGAGGCATAGAGAAGAGAGAGGAGGGATTTCTTATTTTAATGTTCGAATGTTCATAAGTTTTTTTGTGGCAGTTTGTATGAGAACCCAAGCAATCGATGACTAGTTAAAATCATAGGATTTATTTTTTTCTTTTCTGGTTGCATGTATGGGAAAACTATTGCCAAATCATAAAGGCCATTGTATAAACTCGATCGAAGGCTTTTAGATGCTTATGTCTAGCAGAGTGATAGAAAATTGTATAATGATCCATGGCTTCAAAAATTACTCAATGATCCAAATGGTGGTTAATTTTTCTAGAAATGTTCCATCTAATAGGCTATGCACTCAATTGATAGACTGTAGCTTGTGTTATATCAATAATTGATCAAGGAGATGGGGATTAATCAAGTTTGCATATCTCATCATCCTCGTGGTGATCTGGTTGCCCTCAAAAACTCTCCAAAGTATTTTGCTCGGAACCTCCAAGCCCATTTGACTGCTGGGACGAGTAGACAAGAAGTAGCTGACCTCCGAACCCGAGGTCCCTCAACTCAGCTCAACAACCTTAGTTGAGCAAAACCTCTGCCCCAAGCACATGCAAGGTTTCAGAAATTCCATCATATGCTGGGCAGTTACGACATATCCCCAAGTTATTGCACCACATCAGCAGGTTATTACAATATGACCTAGAGTTTGTTGGAATATGCTTCGCCAAAGATGCAGGATCCCAGCTATAAAAAGGCCCATAAGACTATCCACGAAAGTAGGAGAGAAGAACACACCACCACTCTTTAGTATTAGCATTATTATCCATTTTTTTCTTCTTCCTTACATCCTACCAACAACAACCCTCTCTGACTTAAGCATCAGAAGGCCAACTGGAACCAATTCGGTGAGCTCTCTGACCCTTGCTTGTTATCTTGTAGATCCACAAAGGTGGTCTGCATCGATGTCCCGAGATCAGCAGCAACATATTGGTGCTGTCTATTGGAAGGGAGGAAGAAAAGCCATAAGCTCAAGAGGAGCAACCATCGAGCTTCTGTCCAGCCTACTTATAGCGGTTTCCCATGCAGCCCTTTGAGATCTTAGTCTTCCTAGCTAGCCGCAGGAGCTATCGATGCTGATTGACTTGACTTGCTTGCTCAGCAAGTGCAAGCCCTAATAATAGTGGTGTCGGCAGTAGCGGGCCAATAACCCCCTTGCTAGCCGATCGGACAACCGAGATGCCTTGGCACAAGGTTGTAGCCACCACCATCCCTGTAATAACCCCAAACTTTTTTTTTTATATATAAAGAAGGATAGAATAGTCCTTAAAATTGATATAAGGGGTAAAATTGGAAGGAATCAAAGATAATGGCATAATTGTAGATACGTTGAAGTGGCAAGGACAAAATGAGAATTTTGGTGTTTGATGTGACTTAATTAGGGGGTTTGGTTAGCTGAGGCAGTGGATTTGAAACAGAGAAGGGAGGGGTCTCAAGCGGAGGAAAGGAAAAGAAAGAAAAGAAGAAGAAGAGAAGGAAAAGAGAGAAGAAGAAGAAGAAGAAGAAGGAGAAAGAAGAAAAGGGAAGTGTCGGTCTCCTTTTTTTCGGCGCAAGGATCCAATCCTCCGAAGAGAAAGAGGTAAATACCCATCCCTACCTAATCTTCTAATGGATGTGGTTTAAAGAGGTTAGATAGGAGTGTTAGAAGTGGTTAAAAGAGAAAAAATCGGAATTCGACAAGGTTCTTCCGAGACTGCGGAAAACCTGTGTCGAAGTCCTGACTTCAGCGAATTGTTTCGGAGGTCAAACGGCCTCCGATAGCAATGCATGTTACTCTTTGGAATCCGCCATGAGTGTAGAATGTTAGGTAAAAATTTCATAAAATTTGGAGTTCGGTATGAGGTTCAAATCCGGGATGAAGTAACCAGAGGTCAGTCTGGGTTACTGTTCATCCGGATGAAGAAAGATGAAAAAAATGGTGTTGGGCAACTCAAAGTAAGCCGGAGTCGACTCAGGGCTGAGTGGGGTCGACCCAAGTCTGGTAGGATCGACTCTCTCAAAAAATTCCAGAGAATGGAGATTTTCGGCTCTGTGCTTGGGGTCGACTCAGGGTAAGCTGGGGTCGACCCAAGCAGGGGTCGACTCTCAAAGTTGGGGTCGACCCAAGGTTTAGTAAAATTTTGGATTAGAAGGGAAGAGGACAACATTTTTCATTCGTGGTCTAATCAAACAACATGTTGCTTCTAACATAGGGATTGCTAAAAGTCAAATTCGGGAAAAAGAACCGATTCCCAGGCTTGTCATGACTTTCTGAAGCAGCTCGTTCAGTCTCCGTCTCAGTCAAAGGAGAAGTCTAAGTCACCTTTCTTTGACGTTCTTTCTAGAACCCCAAAAAAAGACCTAGATTAATATTAGCCGCCTATCCCAGAATAGACTGGGATGGAATAGAAAGAACGCGAAGCGCTATAGGGTCGGTTTGTTTTTGGGGGGTGGGGAAGAGGACCTCCTCCAGTAAGGAGAACTTTTCCCACTAAGACTCAAGACCTGTTCCTTTCGCACACCTTGACCCTATAGCATTAGTCCAAGGTGTGTGTGGGATACTCTTGCATCATGATTCATGTAAATTGAGGATTAATTAATAAGAATAAGGAAAAAAGAAAAAAATGTTAATTAAGGGGGGGAGTTGAGTCAACTGAAACTTTTATGCTTACAATTGATACGTAGGTTATTAGGCCTTGATACAAGAATAAATATGTTATTAATGCATGTTTCAGTTGGGCAAAGAACTAAGGATCAAGAGGAAGAAGTCCCCTACTGCGTTCTATAGAGTTTTCGAGGCGTATCAGGGCTGTGCCAGATTGACAAGTGAGTGGAAGTCATGTACTTTGCACCATGAGCATTCTTAATTCATTTTCATGAATGTCGCCCAGTGTAAATTGATTCCACTTGTGCATATTGATTGATATTGTAGTAGATTCCTCTATAATCTTGTTTCTCCATGCTTGATTAATTTGTACATGCATGCATTTGAGAAAACATTGAGAGGAATTACAAGTAGGGCTGGAAGTGGCTCGGGCCGCCTGCGGGCTGGGCTATGGGCCCGGCTCACTGCCTTTCGGGCCGGGCTCGGGCTTAATCATTCAGCCCATTTCTATTTTGGGCTGGGCTCAGGTATTTCATTGGCCCGGCCCGGGCCCGTCCAAGCCCGAGCCCATTTCCAGCCCGACGCGGGCCAGTCTACCGAATCACGAATGCCTTAGCCCGAATCAGGAATGCCTTAATCCGATTGCCGAATCACGAATGCCTTAGCCCGAATCGCGGCCGAGTTGCCATTAAGGATTTTAGATTTGCAGCCCGAGGGATTTGCAGAGCAGGCCAGCAGAGGCAGCGCGGACGAGCGGTGGATCTCCTCCTTCATGAAGCGCAGCAGCGAGCCCTTGGCCCTGGACACCCCCCGCATGTTCCACGCGGTCTCCCCGACGTTGCCGGCCTCCTCCTCCTCCTCCAACCCCCGCCAGCGGCGGGCAGCCCCAAGGGGGGCAAAGCCGGAGCCGGGCATGTCGTTGGCGTACTCGACGGAAAAGGGCTTGTCGGCGCAGGCCTTCCAGAAGAGGGTCTCGATCTCGAGCGGGGAGAGGAAGCTAGCAGTAGTCTTCTTGGCCTTCTTGAGGTAGGCGCGCTCGAATTGCTTGGCCTTGGTCTCGAATTGCTGGAGCGTGTAGTGCTGGTCGTCGGGGGCAGAACCCGATCTGCTGCTGGCGGGTGGCGAAGGTGGGGGGCTTCTTGGGGTTGAGCTCGTGGGCAGCGAAGGAGCGGTTCAGGTTGGCCAGCCCCAACCAAAGAAGCCTGTTTGGATGGTAGGTGAACATGGAGCAGATTGTTGAGAGTCGGTGTCATCTGGCGTCACACTTCTGAAAAGCTTGGAATATTTTCTCATAAGATGCAATAAGTAAGCCACAATGGATTCCTTCCTCTTGTCTTCCTCAGCACAGGCTCTTTCAATCAGCTTCTTGAGAGCTCTTCTCTCAGTAAGAGCTGCTCTAGAGGATGTAATGCCCAGCTTTAAAGCAGCTTGGTGGAAAATTTCAAGTTCAATGCCATCGTTGGAATCACCATTAAATTGTTTTTCCTTCTGAAGTAATGTGATTACTTCCTCACCTACTTGCTTCTCTGATGGATCCAAAGTAAAAACAGTGCCCTCCAGCTGAGCAACAATCTCCATGATCTGACAAGAATATGCGAAAATATAATCTTAAGTAAACAAGAAACGTAAACTTTGTCAAAGATAGATACAATTAGATGGATATTCAAAGCCAAACGGGCTGGCCCAAACAGGCCCGGGCCGAGCTCGGGCCACTTTCCTGTAAAATTGTTCGGGCCTCGGCCCGGCCCGAAGCCCGGAAGATAATTTCGGGCCGGGCTTGGGTAGGGGTGTGGCCCGGCCCGGCCCGGCCCACTTCCAGCCCTAATTACAAGAGGTAGAAGAGTAGTCAAATTGGTTCCAAATTGTGAAATGACTTCTTTTGTAAATTGATTTCATTTCCTCTATTTCAAAGATTTGTAGAGCCTTTTCAGTGGTATATTGAGTTGCATTGCACTTCCTTGACCCCTCTCTCCCAATCCTGATGTTAGTTTATGATTGGGTCGTGGTCGAGTGAGTGGTAGTCTTGATTATACTCCTTTTTATTAGAGTATTGGGAGGGTGCATTATGGCATTTATGCATGGCTTGGCAGTATCTACAGGACACCTATAGTCGATGGGGTTAGACATCGGCCTGTGTGCACATAGTAGCCTTTTGGGTGGGCGGAGCCCAGTCCCTTCCTAGGAGGGGACACGGCCCTAGGCGTAGGATCGGCCAGTCCCGCGACTTATATATGGCTTGTCGCCGGGCAAAGTAAGACCCCGCAAGGTGCCGTTTAGCATATAGATGTGAGATGTTTCTATGGATTTCTGTTCTGGATACTGGCCAGCATTTACATTATCAGTATGGTGTCTTATCCTGCATATGCATGTGATAGTAGGGAGTTGTTGTGGTTCGCCTGGGGCGTAAGACCCACCTTCCGACAGCTGTCTAGTGATGACTTCGCATATTGACACCCCGATTTGCATATCTCAGTGTTATAATCTATTGAGCATATTCATGATGTATCATTCATGTTTATTTGATTATTCTATATATGCTCTCGATGAGTTAATTATGATTGTGGTGATAATTTACTCCATATTTCTTATGTTGAGTTGTGTGCATCCTGTTATTGATGATTGCTCATATGCTCTTCAGATTTCACCTTGAGCGATGATTATATCTTGTCTCATGTGCATAGTACTCTCTACTCCACTCACTAAGTATTCATATACTCACTTCCCAGTTTCGTATTTTTGATTGCAGAGCAGACGTTATATAGAGAGAAGCAGGGTTAGAGATTGCCTGCTAGCTGTGCCGCTCCATAGTATAATGTAGATAGAGGTTTATACCTTTTGGTGTATTATAAAACTTCTGTTGTATATAGTGTATAGTTACAGTCATAGATTCTGTTGTGGATATGGGTTGACCATGGATGGATTGGAAAGTAGGTATATATATATGTGCTGATCAGTTGTGTGCCTATGATGATATATTGCGACATCTTGTCCAGGTTTATATTGTAGTAGGTTATATGCGCTGTTCTGACAGGTAGAGTTGTTGTATGTATTGATATATCCTGACAGGTAAATATAGAAAAAATGTGATTATTTTGTGCATATATCATGCCAAAATTTCCAGGATTTATTGATGATTGATAGGTAGTAGGGTTCTACGTGGTGGCTGGTGGCTTTATGCCTACCCGCACCCTAGGACCGTCGCGACCGCCCGCTGGAAGCGGGGTGGGGGTCGTGACAATCCCGAACACTCTAAGTAGGGTTGGGGGCATGATTACTTTTTCTCTGGCATAAGTTCCAACCCTGATGAATCTTTCCTGCACCATCCGAGAGAAATCTACAAGTAGGAGGCAGACCTTCTCCATGATATTGAGGAGATATATTAACAAATGAAAGTCCTACAAGAGTAGAGGACCAAAGGTGAAGATGATCCATAGGTGATCAGCGATCTTCCCTTCACTAGGGAGATCCTAGAAGAGACTCTACTATAGAAATTCAAGATGATGATATTCGACCACTATGATGGCACTATAGATCTAGTGGACCATCTAGGAAAGTTCAAATATTTGATGTTGCTTCAAGGATCCAACAATGCTATAATGTTCTAGGCATTCCCATCACTCTTAAAAAGACTGCTTGGCTCCGAATTTCAACCCTTTGGTTAGGATCGATTAGTTCTTTTGATCAACTCAACCGTTGTTTCATCGGCTACTTTCTTAGTAGCAAAAATAGTAGAGGGTCTCCACTGTCCTGTTCACCATCAAGCTAAGGGAGGATGAGACCCTCTGAAGCTATATTACCCGATTCAATGCTGGAAGCCTCGCAGTGCATGAGCTAGACCGGTTCATCATGGTGGCCTTAGTGATGAATGGTCCGAAGATCTTGTGCTTTTGCTTTTCGCTGGATAAGAGACCTTCAAAGAAATTTTCCAAACTCCTCTCTCGAGTGGATAACACATCCAAGACAAGGAGACTATGACAGCTCAAAGAGCGGTAGAATGAGGAAGGAATGGCATAAAATGACCAAGCCACGAATAAATGGATGAGTCGAGAAGAAACAATGGGCGAGAAGAAGGGGTCACTATGCGACCTCGGAACCTCTGATGTTCAAGAGGTAGACTGCCCTCAATGCTCCAAGGGCTCAGATCATGGTAGGGGTACCTCGGTCAGTCTTGGAAGATAAAGGCCCTTGCTAACAAGAGGGACCCAAATAAATTTTGCTAGTTCCACAAAGACCATAGGTTCGATACTGAAGAATACTTTCAGCTGAGGGATGAGATGGAAGCCCTTGTTTGATGCATCTTTATGTCGACAACCAACGAGAGAGTGTAGAGCGGAATGAACAAATTGTAGAGAGGCAACACAGTAGTTGGCCACTTTTCAGGTTGATCACCTTCATCCATGAAGGGGTTCCAATAAGAAAAAGCTTGTGACTCCAAGACCTGAGTGACGAGACAAAATTTCAGAAAAGTCAAGATCACTAGGCAAGAAGAGCGTCGAACATCATAGCTTTGATATCCTCAAGGCTGACCACAATAAAAATTGTGAAATTAAATTTTGTACCCTTTGTTACTAATACATAATAGAGTTGTGTTTCAGCTTATCTCTAATATTGCTTTCTACCTCGCCATGACTGACCCATGGAGATACCCCAAGATTGGCTGGGATCTCCATTCCATGAGTCTAGGCAGATAGGGAGCTAAATCTAGAGAATTGGGACCTCTATTCTATGAGCCTACATAGATAGAAAGCTAAACTTGGAGAGCCAAGCTTCACGTACTCCTGTGGAGATACCCCAAGATTGACTGAGACCTCCAAGAAGTCCTAGTACAAACTAAGCCCGAATGGGAGGAGGCATGCTTGATTCAATCACTCAAGCATTGCCAACTAGAAGAACCCAACCAATCAGAAATCTTAGTACAAACTATGTTTGGATGGGAGGAGGCATGCTCAGTTCGATCATCCCGAGCATTGTCGACCAAAAGAACCCAATCGATCATAAATCCAAGTACAAATTAGGCTCGGATGGGAGGAGGCATGCTTGGTTCGATCATCCGAGTGTTGTCGATTAGAAGAACCCAACTGGCTATAAGTCCTAGTACAAACTAGGCTTGGATGGAAGGATGCACACCCAAATTGATTGTTTGAGTATCACCAATCAAAAGAATCCAATCGATCAAAAGTCCTAGTATAAACTAGGCTCCGACAGAAGGAGGCACGCTCAGTTCGATATTCTGAGCATTGCTGACTAGAAGAACTCAACTAATCAAAAGTCCTACTATGAATTGGGCTCGGATGCGAAAAACCATGCTCGACCTGAGCACTGACGGTCTAAAAGAATCTAATTGATCAAAGGCTTAAAGGCCCATGAAGGATTACGCTTTACTTCAACAAGATGATCTTCAAATACTTCTTATGCAGGTGATATTTTTGCCGACCTCGAGCACCTCATGAAATTTTGGTCTTATTAATATAGTTAGAGGACATTTTGGATTATCTTCATGGGCGCTATAGCCATTATGGAATTATGCTCGAAGCATTATCGTGATATCTCTAAAGCGCTTGGGGCTATCTCGGCTGGTCTCTACTCGAGCTCAACTCGTCTTACTATGATCTCATCTCATTATGATCTTGTAATCTCATCCTCATCTTGGCAAGGCCTCATCTTGAAGCATTCACTGATCTCAAATCCTTGGATTTGCTTGGTTGCGACCTTACCTTGGTCTTCTGTCTTTATTCAACCAATCTTGAAAAATTATGTCTCTGGCCTATCTAGGTCCACCATGGCACCCTTGAGATAACCTCAAGCGAACATCCAAAAACCATGAGAAAGAAAAGGTATGCTTGGAAATCGTTCTATTTCAATAATAATGTTTGATTACATAGTAGGTCAAAGACCAGACCAAACCACTATATTACAAGGAAAGGAGGTTCGGACTAGCCGAACTCCAGCCTCATGAGGTTGACAAATCCGACAGGTCGACAAATCCATCTCATGCCTTCACCTTGGAGGCTCAAGGAGAAGACCAATGTGGATTTCTACTCTCCCTACTCCGATGAAGGGTGCTTGCTCACCGAATCTTACCTCCTCTTAGCACAGCTCCTATTCGGTACAAGGTGGATTAGGTCAGGTTGAAGCTTCATTGTTCCTTTTTGGTGCTCCTAGAAGCCTTGCAAGAAGGACTCAGTGATCTCCTGCTAGAAGTCGATTGAGCATTTGTACTTCTAAACTATTTGGAAAGCCCTCCTTTCGACCTTTAAAATTGGCCGCCTGGTTGCCTGCAGTTCCCTTTAGATTCTAAAAGCTTGGAGTTCAGCCGCCTTCACCCTATCCTCAATAACCCTCGGCATGGCCTCCACATCAACCACCTTCCTACTAGCATCAGCCTCCATGGTAGCCATCTCGACCCTTACCCTGCTCCAAAGGGATCCCAACTCAGCCTCAACCTTGGCCACGTTCTCCATGGCCCTTTATAGAGCCGACTAGAGCATATTAATGTGGCGTTGAAGACCTTCCTCCTATGTAAAGTCCATGAAAGCTCTATCCTGCAATGAGGAGAAAAGAAGGAATCTCTCAAAATGATAGAAAAGATATTCAGGATCCTTCAAGAAGTAGCAGATTGGCAAGAGGCCATTCTCCTCTTTTTATAGAATTTTGGATGGCCTGGATCAATCCACCTAGTTGAATCAGCGAACATGTGTCGCATCCATACCACTTTGGATGGTCAACAATGCCTCAAGAGGCAGAGCGTCAGGACTCATCCTTCAGGGGGACACACAAGAGTTATTACCCTCTTTAAAGCGACATAGAGTCTGACAAAGTGGTTACTTCCTTTGCCTGAACCAACGAGACGTTTCGATCTCAAAAGTAGGGAGAGCCAATATTATGGTAATAAATGATCAAGAAGATGTGGCATGATTAGGCTCATCCAGCTTATTATCCTTGTGTCGACTCAGGTGCTCTTAGGAACTCCTCATGGCATTTTGGTTAGATCCTTCAAGCCGACCTAAAGCCGGGATAAGTAGACCAGAAGTAGCTGACCTCCAAAGACAAAATCCCTTAGCTCAGCTTGGCAACCTCGATCGAGCAAAACCTCCACCCCAAGTAGATGCAAAGTTCCAGCAATCACATGCTAAGCGGTTACAGCATGTCTCCAGATTGTTGCGCTACGTCAGCTAGTTGTTACGGCATAATATGGAGTTTGTTGGGATATGATTCACTGAAGATGAGGGATCCCATCTATGAAAAGGCTAGAAAGGCCATGCATGAAGGTAAGAGAAGGAGAACATACCACCACTCTTTAATATCGGAATTGTTATCCATTTTCTCCTTTTTCCTTACTTTGCACCAACAACAACATTTTCTGATTGAAGCATTGAAGGGCCTGGCCAAAACCAATCTGGTGAACTCTCTGAGTCTTGCCGGTTATCCTACAGATCCACACAGGCGGTCTATGTTGGTATCCCAGGATCGACAACAACAACTTGTTTTCAGCATATTTCATTACTTTTACCAAAATATTTTGGAGATCTCTGATATATATGTTCAAAGTACAAGGAACTCCGAGCTCCATCAGTTCATGGGCCATTTGGTGGGAAAGGAATTCTCTACTGCTCCATGAATTTAAATCCATGAATGTGCTAGCATGTGCATATTTTTTGTGCCAATTCTTGGGTAGGGGTGGCTCCAGCAAGGAAGAAAGCCAAGCTGCCCAAGTTCCATATGAGTTGATATGATGAGTGGATCAGATGCTGCGAATACAACTTAGGCCTAGAGATTTCCAATTGCAGTAGATAGGAAACAAAAGCAGGATTAATCTGCCGGAGTTTTGTTTCTCTTAGGTTGGATGATTTTTGACCTCGGTACAAGGACGATGGAACCTTGTGATGTTACCTTGAGAGGCAATGCAAGGGGCACCAGCCAGCAGGTTTTGGATTTATTGTTGGCTGTATTGTTTTTGGGTGGTTTGTTTAATCTTCACATGGCACTAAGGTGTTGGAAACTATTCAAAAAGATTATGCTAAAAATTGCTAAAAACTGCATAAGGTAAAAGTTTAAATACATCAAATGACTATAAAAAAATTTTATGTAATATAAGAAAATTCGAGAGGCATGATTAGAATGAGGTATATAAGACCACTATTCTAAGAATAGAAGCTTCCCAAATATCATTCATTCAAGTAGATATTACACCATCTCATGGAGATGGAGTATATCAATGTGCGAAAGCTTGGTTAGTCAACAATATGTATGTGTGCATTAGAGAAGCTGTGCTTTGTAGCTGGCATTGTTGTCGTTATTATTATCATTTTCATTGTCCTCATCGTCGTTAGTATTAGTCTTATTATTACTATTATTATTATACATTATATAAAATTTGACCTGATACATATTGTACAACATGACTTTAGTAGCAAGGTGAGGTTCTAGATGCACCCAAAGAATTACACACAACCTACTGCCTTGCAATGGCTTCCATCACAAACATATATATATGTATATCCTTTGAGATTCGGGAAGGATGAACTTTGTCAGTATCTCTCGTAAATTATTAAGGGGCACTATTTGATGATCATGCATGGTAAAGCAACAGCTAGATAACATTTAGAAATGGTAGCAAAATAATGTCTTGCTATGCTCATTTGGTTATGAATTTAGGTAAGATATCTAATACTAATAAATAATAATTAGCTGAAAAAAAAATGCTATGCTGCACCTCTATTCATTGCAAGAAGATTGATGCTACTCATTGGAGCATCGGATCAGTGATGGACAGTGCAAATTGCTCAAAAAATTCCTACAATCAGGATATAAGCTACATGACAATTTCATATAATTTGGACGATATATGGAGGATCCCCTGTTGGGTAGTGAACGTAGTGCTGCCATTTCTATTTTTATATTTGATTGTTATTTTACACTAAAACCCTGACCAACTTTTGTTTAATGTTTAACCCATGACGGTCGGTTGCCATTTTTCATACACAGCTATATATATTTAACATAATCATATTTTCTTTCTAAACAATTATACATGTGTTAGAAATTTAAAATAAAAATAAATATCAAAATCAATGACCAAAAGTAATATACTAAGTCAATAAGATCAAGATACTAATTTGAAAAATCTATAGACCACCACTGAACTTTAATTTGCATGATATTATCTTTGCTATTTACAACCCGTTTAGTTCGCCGGAAAAGTTTTCTTTCACCGGAATATTTTTTCTAGAAAGCAGATGCCTATAAATATGACGCTTAAAAAAGTGATTTTCAAATGTTTGGTTGATCATGAAAAAGTAGCATATTCTAGAGTGGTTTATGTTTAGTTGAGCACCTATTTTTTAGAAAAATTGTGTAAAATACCTATGACGCCCTTAAAAAATGACAAATATCTTATCTCATTCTATCTAAAAGCTTAAGGACACTTTTGTAAAAAAAAACCTAATTCCTAGCCCATGAGAAAGTAATTTTTTCATGTCCTATATAGGTTTCTCTTTTCCATGAAGGACTCTTGTGGTCCGTAGGAAAACTTTTTCATCGCTAGAATGTTTTTTAACAAAGTTGATGTTTGGGTATTAATACATGGAAAAGTGATTTTTGCATATTTGGTTGATCATGGAAAAGTCACATTTCAGAGCAGCTGATGTTTGGTTGAACATCTACTTTCTTGAGAAATTATGTAAAGTGCCTATTATGCCTTTAATAAAGGGAAAGATCTTATCCCATTTTATCTAAAAGCTTAAGGGTAGTTTTAGACAAAAATTATCCCAATTCCTAATTGGTGGGAAAGTGATTTTACACGAATTTTTCTTTGTATGAAATATAGAAATCTTATTCTAATGAAAAAGCTCCTTTCCATCTCTCTTCTTTGAAAAATTCAACCAAACATGAAGCATTCTATATTTTCTTGTAGACCACACTTTCTTCCTTCCTCTTCCTGCGAACCAAACGAGTCCAAAATGCGAGAATCTTATTTCCACGACAAAGTTACTTTTTTATTATCTTTCTCTTTTGAAAACTCTAACTAAATATGAAGCATTTCTCTATTTTTTTGTTGACTACACTTTTCCCCCTTTCTTTTCTTGCAAACCAAATGCGTTCTTAACACAAGGAACAAGGGTTGGCTTTTTCTTAAAAAAAATTAGTTTTCTTCCTAATTAAAACTCTATCAAAAGGCTGGAATTTTATGCTAATATTTACATATATTCTGGCAGCGAATGTCATAGAACTAAGGAGCTCCACTTTCCTTGAGTGGCAGCCATGCTTCCTTTGACTGCAGCTTTGGCCGCTACAATGAGTCCAAGAACACCAAGTCACCAACATACTGTTTTGGCCACTGGTCCCGTAGATCACGGTAGCAATCGTCGTGCATCGTTCTTCCTCAGCCTGCCACCATTTTCAACCCAATATGAGCACCAAGATTTGCCCTTCCTACTACGTTGTCCCCACCTGTATTGGCTTGGCTTTGTAGAGGTGCCCTATAACTGAGTTGTTGGAGGTTAGAAGTGACCGACTGCCAGTGGGAAAGAGGTAGACTATCTTTTCTCTCTCCGTGTCTTCGGTCAATAAAAGCTCAGTGGCGGTCTCATTCCCCCCCACAAACCCACCATTTTTCTACTGAAGCCTTCCCATTGATTCCTCTCAACTTCAAATTTCAAACATCTTTGAAGGTTTTCTCACACCTTTTCACCAGGTCAAGATGCACCACATTTCAACAATAGCAAGTCACCTCTCATTTTTCATCTCTTCCTCTCTCTCTCTCATTCACGAATATTTTACATTTTATTCTTAAGACGCTCTAATTTAGGGAACGAATTATTAGATGTGTATGAGAGTAGGCATGATGCGATCCACGCCCCTAGCCTCTTGAGCGTAGGACCGGGTTGTATCTTCCCCGTAGAAGAAGGATACCCACTCTATATATCTCATGGCGCTTGAGAGCCCATCGTTCGTCCATCGGCACAGATCTCAAAATAGGCCCCTAATGATCCAATGATTGTATATCGCATGAAGGGGGGTTAATCATTCTTTCGCACGAAAGATGGACCCCTATCCCCTAATAGGCCCCATGAATCATGATAGGGGTTGTATCTTTCACACGAAAGAAAGATTCATCTTTCTTCGTATGAGTCTACTATTAGATCAGCACAGCTCTCAAAGTGATACAAATTTCGTCATTCATTCGTCTGCATGGATATCAAAGTGACTAATAGGTGATCTAATGATAAATTCGTGTGGAAAAAAAAAAAGGTGAGAGATACAATCCCTATGCCATGAATCATCCCATACATAAGTCAAAATTTTATGATTCATAAGGGCCACTGGATTTGCTCTACAAGCAACGTGGCATGGATTCCAAGCACATATAATTACAGGTACCTACAAGTCCACAGGTAAGCCACATCAATTTCTTTGCCCACCCACTTAGCTCCTTTCTAGAGTATCTTCCTCACGCGTGAGGTTTAGATGTGATGTATTTGGCACATATTAATCTTCATGTATTATATTTACGAAGACTCTATCAACTTTCCTTCTTTTTCAAACACATCATCTCCGCTTTAAAATTTTTATTAAGATCTACGATATTATTTTATTTTATTAGAATGTGATCCTTTTATCCATCTCTATTAACTAGGTAAAGTATCGCAACATGGGACCATCACATGATAACTTTAAATGAATTTTAAGCCTAAAATATCATTGTCTTTTAGGGTTAAGGGTGGCTTAGGACTTTTACCCCATCCCATTCCCATCTTTCTCCCTCTCCCCCCACTACTCTAAATAATAAAACTGATCCAATTACCTATCAACATACTCCTTCCTCTGAGAAACAAAAGAATATAACTTCCCATCCGATTCAAGATCCGTAGTCTCCTCTTCTTCCATCGTAATCCATGCCTCCACTTCCTCCTCCATTCTTCTTTTTGTTAGAATAATAGAAATCCCAACAAAAGGCCTACCAATAACAAATCGCCAGATGCAAGAGCCTCAAGATTGCTGCAACTTCAATAAGCTTTTTGTGATCTCAGCAATGCCAAACTCAAGCGGCAGTGTCTCTGCTTTCTCTCCTTTGCTCATGATAGCTTCTCAGGTGACCTCCCGATATGGATCTTCTCGTTCCTGTCCCTTTGGTCGCTCGTTCTCTTTGTTAAAGATAATGTCGATATCGCGTTGCCAAGTCATTGCCATGTTCATGGTGGAGTCGAAGTCTAATTTGGACTTAATAATTGAATCCAAGTGCAATGCTAGTCTCTAGATAGTATAGAAAACGAATTTAATGTAGTTGCCTATCGTAGAAGATCGTATTGTTCTATTTGCTGAAAAAAAGTTTCCTCTATTAATGTGTCTTTAATAGTAGTATGAGAGTCGAAGTACAATTTTTGTATGTTCTTTTCCAAGCTAGTTTTTCTTGGTTCTATATAAATCCATGTACTATGACATATCAAGGTAAAGTGAATAATAGAAACTAGTTTCTTCTGCATTGTGTATCCACTATCAACTTGAGGCATCTCCTTCTCTCTTCTCTCTCTATTTAATATTATTTTCTCTCATCTTATGTGTGAGTCTTGTACACACTAACTGGTATATGGTGCCATGATAGTATTGATCTTGAGATATAACCATAACACTCTCTAGCAATTGTTTCGCCAGCTTCATCCCAAATGCACCCATGTCTTACCTCTCTTAAATGAATCCTGAAGACCATAGAGAAAAACCAAATAAGAAACTTATCAATAAAAAGCTCGATAAAAGTTCTATTTTTATGAATTAAAATACTTCAAAATAAAGTGCCTTGAATCACAAGAGATGTAATGGATTTGAGATTCAATGGTCATGATCATACCATGCTAGTGATAATATACATAATGATGGAAGTAGCAACACCTTGATAGTGTATGGGAGCCATGCTATGGTACCTCTCCTACCCCATTGTGTCTCAGATCTCAAAATTCACCATGGTGTCGGTCAGTGTTAGCATCTGTGAGAAGAACGCCAGTTCCTCCATGGAGTACCTTCTTCAGATTGACCCTCCGCAACATTGATCTCCCTTCGGCCATTCCTTACCAAGAATGCAAGCACAACTTAGGCCCAAAGGGCAACCTCGAATTTCTCTCAACATGGGGAGAGGTGAAGGCTAGGGTCAATAACCTAGCGAAGGATAGGATGGAGGTGATGTCACCTAAGACATCAGGTTGCCAATGATGCTAAGGGTAGGTAGGCACATAAGAGGCTAGGTGTTGCCAGCCATGTGGAGCCGATAGTGGCCAAATAACCAAGGGGTTGTTGGAAGTAGTGGTGGAAGAAAGAGTTGTTGGCGAAGTTGACATAAGTGGCAACATAGAGGTTGTTGCTCCAAGTAGGAAGGAGGCTGAGGAGGAGAGAGGTGTTTACACCTCATCTCAACAACCTAGGTGATAGTTAAGAGCAAGCATTATGTTGATCGGGTTTGATGAAGCTAGAGCATGTGAAAATCACATGACCCTTGCTAGATTGGGAGGGTTCAACTATGATAAATTTTACCAAGTATCGAGATATACATCGAAGGAGGAGAGTTTTAGCAAAAGTAGGCCGAAAGCCTAGAACCTAGCTATGATCAATCACAGTATATGACAATAGATCGAGGTAACTAAAGCGGTCTTGGGTATAGTCTCAAATGAAGTTATACCGTAGACTAAAAAGATATGATTATCAACCTAATAGTTTTAGAGCAACTATGTGATGAATATGTATAATAGAGAATAAATGACATCATCTACCAGAACCGCCACGAGTGGAGACTAGATGTGAGAGCAACCGCCCAAGTGTACAGTTATTATATGTTAGTATAAATAAGTAGAAATTGTACTTTGTAAAAGGATCCTTTGACAATCAATCAATGCATCTTGATCTTATCTTAACTTTATCTTTTATCATAGGAGTAGGTATAACTTACCTTTCTACAGTAGCCCAATACTACATCCTTCTACTGTAGCCTAGCGTTACACCCTTTTATAGTAGTCTAATGCTATACGTCTTATACATTGAACGGTGGTCTGATGGTGGCAAAAGTCTTTGAAAATTAAGGCACCTAAATCGATACTACTCTCTATTCTCTATTTGATCGCTTTTCGGCTGATTTGACACCACTGACAAGCCCACACGCACCAACCCTCAGTATCTAGCTTATCTTCAGTCTTTTCTTCTACATCCAGATCACTGACATGCCATATGACATATCCGGATGAGATGGAAAAAGCACCAACAAGCCTTGTAGCATGCCTTGTGGGACATCGTATAGTCATTATCACACTGTCAAAGCAAGCCAAAAAACTAGCTATAGAGAAAGCGGCCGCTATACTAAGATGAGCGGTATACAACATCTTTGGTATTGGTAGCTGAACAGTTTGAAAAACTTGTTTACTTGGTGTAAAGTCGATATGCAAAGTTACAGTACATTCCGATGAGTTCTACAACAAAGATGGTCGAACCCATCCTTGCGATAGACAAATTAGCTTATCAACCAATGTATGGAAGTACTATAGTGTATGAAGAATCAGAATTGGAGACTTCGACTCATGAGGAGATAATAATCGAAGATGATGCCATAGAAACATTGGAATCTACTGATGGAGGTATTGTAGAAGTCATGCCAGCAAGGTTACAACCGACAAAACTATCGAGAGATGTTTCAGTCAATACCGATCGAATTTTGAGATTGTCGGTTATGGTGCGCTATAGAGGATCATTGGTGAAGTCAGTAAATTCTTATCAACATTAGTTCTTGATCGCTTACACAAGAGCAACGGGCAAAAATATAATGACTTTATAATATCATCCATAAATGTCGCAAGGGTTGGGCGGCAACCTTATCGAAGGATTATTCCAAAAGTTTTTTATCTGATGCGTATTCTATGTACGAGGGAGCAACATAATAGCACAAGGGTCGATTTGTACTGGTACCCATAATTACTAATGATCAAGAATCCTCGAATGCATTATAGAGAGTGTGATCTCAATGCTCCACCGAAAAGCTGTTGGAAGATCGAAGAAATAATGAATTCAGCACCGAATGGGACTCTACCAGTAGACATTGCGAAACATCTAGACAGGATGGAAAGAGCGCCAACAGGAGGTCTTGCCGATATCATGGGACTCGTGGAGGAAGATAGAGAGCAATGGGTTGTGACATGTGGTAGTGTTGCATGTGGTTCTTGAGCGTTCTCTTTAGGATCGGTTGTGGGATGATCCACCATGCCCTCACCATTGCCCATGCTGCCAGATGTCCTGTGGCACCCCTTGGCTTCCTTGTACGAGGTCAAGCTACCCAATCCCTTGATGAAGCAAGAGGAGACCTAGCATTTGAGGAACTAGTCCTTGATGAAGCAAAGAATGAGAATAGACTTCCAGGTTAATGTATCACCTAATAAGACCTGGAACTACTAAGATCGAGATCAAGCATTAGAGAATTGGTACTAAAGCTAGAGAAAATTAAAGGCAGGGGACTGAGAGGAAGCTATGGTTGACTCACGAGCTTGCATTGGATTGTTGTGGGTGATGGTTGATATGCGAGACTCACATAGAGCTTTGATTAATATGAAGGACCAAGAGGAAGATGGGGTTTTGAAGGGAGGAGAATCAATTGAACTCATACTGGGCGTTCTCCACTCTCTACCCTATACCCATATTTTCATCCTTTGTGGATGGTTGTCAACAACATTCTAGAAACGATGGCTAGAAGGATCAAAACAACAACAAAATATAATATCGGGGATCTCATTAAAAAAATTTGAAGTGAAGGAGTGCATATGAAAAGTGGATAAAGTTGAGGGAGTCAAAAATAATTTTCCCGTATTTATTTTGAAATGAAATGCCTATGATGGCTAATAAATATCTCTTGTAATTAGTTTTCTAAATTTTGATGAACATATAAATCACCAATCAAACCTAATGTGTACTTGGTAGAATTTACCAAGGGTAGCGACACCTATACTCATTCAACCTAGTACACATGGAATTCATTTTTGTTTTTATTTGGATGACAATTTACCCTAGAGATGTCTGCAAGAGTAGTAGATGGAATACGATGCCCACCACCTGGACACCAGACATATACCTGGTGGAATCTGTGAATCACATTGCAAATTAGTCAACATACCATAATTCACAATGAACATTGTTTTGATTCCTAGTTCATGGGTCAAGGATCATGAACACCTGCAGTCAAAGGGACCTTCAAGGCAATTAAACCACATCAATTGATGTACCCCGAGCATGTGTACACAAAATGGGGTAGTATTGGATAAGTCAGGTGCCTTTGGGCCTCAAAGTTGGACTGGAAAAAGTTTATTACCTAGACTATAAAAACAAGGCATAAAATATGGGTTTTAAATGATTGCATCCATAATTTATGCTTTGTGCACTTGACCTAGTTCTAATGACATGTTCATGTTCTCATTGTATGATCATACCTCCATCGATCTTACTTATGGTTGAATTGCAGCTCAAGAAAATATATATTTGCGCGGGAGTAATAGAAATATGCAATGAATAAAAGTTCATCATTGTAATGACTCAAATAGTCTGTGAATTTGGGAAATTTTCTCCAATACAAAGATTACACATGAGTTATTTGGCCACAGAGTTTTATGGCACTTATAACCTTGAGACAGAAGAAAATTCAGCTACTTCACAATCTTTTCATAGGTATTCTCTCTTTTATTTGCTGCATAAACTAACCAAGACACCACATTTTAAATAGTGTACTCATCATTATTCTAGTGCTCCACAACAAACTACTCCCTTCTATAGTCTTCTAAAGCAAAGACATCCCTAGAGTTTTTTTTGTTGCTGAGCACAAGATTACATAAGCCTAATATCTTCGAACTTTCATGCAGTAGAACGATATTTTCCTTTGACCATTTCATCATCAAAACTTATGATGCATTCCTTCTCTACCTCAGAAATCTTTGGAGGAAGGTAATGAGAGTGACCCTTTCCTAATGATCTTATATGATCACTGAGCGACCTTTTGTGTTTGAAATCAAACCCACATGTACAAAACCACAGCTTGCCACAGTTCTTCTCATGGGTTCTCCAATCTCCTCTCACAGCAAATGGCTTGCTGCACTTCTTACACTTGAAGGGCTTTAATCCATGTTTCCTCTTGTAGTGAGTCTGAAGGGTTTTGAAGTCCTTCAGTGGCTTCGCTCGAGGGTTATTGATGTTGTTCTTGCACTCATGAGCACAACAGTAGCAAGGAAGTTTGAGTATTGCCATCGGCTGTGTATCTTTAAGAGATTCTGGTCCCTTTTTATACTCTGATCCATGGCCCCACATATGCATCTATAACAATAAATATCACAAAGCAATTATACTTAGCTATAAAAATGGAGAAGAATCAGATGGTCTCACATGATTAATCAAACATAGTTATTTAATTACTTGATCTATCTTTTTCTTTGGCTATGTGTTTGCCAAGGACACTGCCAATCAGTCACTAAAACTAATCTGATCAAACAAGATGAAATAAACAGATAAAATAACAAAAAGGCTACATAAATTGTAATTTCGATCAGATATTTCTTTCGTATTAAAATTATTATGTTTGTGGAACACTTGTGAAAATCAAAAAAATAAAATCATAGAAAGAAAATTTGGACCAGCCTGAAAATATTATCTGCATATGTGATTAGAAGCATAGAGAAAGTGAAACAATTACAAGTATTCGATTTGTCAGACTGCAATTAAATCTACATTTTCTTCACTTCAGAATTTTGGAATATATGCTTAGCATCACAAGAGGTTGATGCTGCTCGAAGGATAAAATAAATTTATAAACAGTTCTTTCCTAATTCTCAAAAGATCTGATAAAACTCATCAAACAACTTATAAATCCTGTCAATAAGAAAAGAAAAAAAATTATAAAAAATTAAATTTCTAAAAATTGAAAAATAAAATAATTGGCCTTCGTATTTTTAAGAAGAATATTTAGTCTTCTATGGATTCAAGTTTGGAAGAATAAAGTTTTACACATTCAGACACCATAATTAGAAAGTAATAGGAAAAAGGAAGCAAATCAAAGGTTCAAATATATTTCAAGGAACTGTTGAGAGGCCAACCTGCATATTATTGTACCGATTGAAGCTCTTATTGCACACGGTGCAGGAAAACTGCAACGGCCCTGTGAGGATTTGAGCTGGCGTCGGAATCCAAAATCTTTTTTCTTTGCCCGAATCGCAAGCCGGCGATCCCTCCATCTCCTTCTCTTCTTCTTTCTTAGAGTACAAAGGATCGGTCCCTCCATCAAGCTCTCCTGAAGCACCTGGCAGTCCAATGTTCAAGGCCACAGCGACCTTTTCTCGGGGGACATCCTTTCCCAAGGAGTCATCTTCTTCCTTGATGGTCTTCTTGGGCTCTTCAAGCCTACTCAAAAGAGGCAAGCATTCTGATGCTAGGGGTGAGGATGAGGAGGAGGAAGGTGGCATGAGCCATTCAAAGAAAGGAGGAGATTGGAAGCAGAGACTCATGTCTTCATCCATGGAGTACTTCCTTAGGCCCATGTTGCCAAAAGCTTCTTCTTCCAAGTCTCCTCGGTGAGGGTGGAGGATGGAATCCCAGGGCTCTTTTTTGTCAAGGCATGCAGGCTGGAAGAAGTGGGGAGAAAGCTAAGGGGAGGTGGCTTGGTCAAGTCTTTGAGGGGAGGTTTTGCTGCGCATTTCCGGGTTCTTTTGTGCAAGAGGTTTCACATGAGAACCTTACTTCGCAGCACACCACTAGTGTTGTATCTGTAGAAACACAGAGGGGTTAGGTGGGACCTAGAAGGGAGACACTTGATGAAGGTGACATATAATGGGAGAGTGTGTTTAATCTGTTACTTTTTGTGGGCTCAATTCCTTTGGAAAAGTGGTACCACATTAGTTATCTTATCAATTTGTCCCACCTAGCTCAAGTTGATTGTAGCGTGTACCGGCTGTTGCTGTCGAACATCTGACGAGTCATATAATTTGTTGGTTGTTTTCTTTCTAATCTTCTCATGTTTGGACATAAAAGTAGTGCTTGATTCATTAAAAAGCATAAATAATTTGAGATGGAAAGATTAGACTCATGTTACTTCTCATTTTAATGTAGTATGTATGATTCTATGCTAGGTCTGCCTTGGATTCTCAAGTGGGGGGATTTCAATATAACATTTGAACTAGAACAAAGTAGTCGTAGCTAACAAACTTTTTTCGTGATATCTGGCGCTTATGTGAAGGCCTTTTTATAGAGCCCAGAGAGCTTTGGACTGGAGCTACTTGAAGTCCATTTTGAGTGGCCTGAGCATTATGGGGATATTCTTCCCTCTTGATGTTTCATGGAAGTCCATCTTATTATATATATATATATAGAGAGAGAGAGAGAGAGACACAGAGCTGAACATAGCGGATCTCTATTCAAATTCAGTCATAACTATATTTGATAATGAGGGTCTCACATCAATTATCCGAGTTATTGGATGTGATCTACTACCTCTAAATTGCTTATATAATTTGGAAACTTCTAACCTATGCATGCATCAGAGGATCAGAAAATTATGTGATAAAAAATCACATACTTTTTGTGTACAAACAGTTTAAAGGTGGTAGATCATGTCCAATGATTCGATTAATGTGCGGTCATTATCATCCAATATATATACATAAAGAGAGAAAACTAAACTAGGCTACACTCGAGTTGATCCCCACTTAGATTTGATTAAGTCTAAATCTAACAATGAAGTTCCACTTGATGATCTGAGTTATTAGATATGATCAACTACATCTAAATTATAAATTCACTGAAAATTATATGATTTAGAGACCCTAGCCTATGTATCAAGTAATCATATATATATATATAATTTCATATTATTTAGATTGTCCAAATTTTTTGGACACTTGATGCAGAGGCTAGGAGTCTCTAAGTTACATAATTTTTGGTGTAAAAGTAGTTTAAAAATATTAGATCACATCCAACGATTCTGATCATTGATATGAGAACTCTATCGTCTAATCTAAATCTGACTGGATCTGAGTAGAGATCTACTTGAGTGGAGCCAAGTTTAGCTTTCTCTCTCTATATATATGCGCGCGCGCGCACACACACATATAATATATATATATATGTATATATATATGTGTATATATATATATGTGTGTGTATATATATATATATGTGTATATATATATATATGTATGTATGTATGTATATATGTATGCATGTACATACATATATACACACACACACATGACACATCTCATACCTAACTAGTATTTGTTTTCTTTTTCTCATGCTTTCTCTTAGTTAAATTAGTTCTCAATTCATGCAAAAGGATGTACCATTTGTATGGATGGCTAGAATTAGACTCAGGATACATCTCAACTTTATGCCATGTTTATAAATAATGGGGTCGTAAATGATACTCATAAAATCCAAGAACCAAGCCCAAATAAATATTTCATTAATCTAATAATTAGATAAATGAACTGATAGATTATTGAATTGCATCTAGATGTGACTCATAAGTGAACTGATAAATTAATGGATAGTTTACTCAACAATAATTTCTGTGCAAAAATAAATACATACAAATTATGTACTAAGAGATTCTGTATATATATCTGCATTTCACGTATCAATCTATTAACCTATCAATCTTAATAATCAGAGCTGTTGTTATTAAGATATTTAGGATCAATAATACATACATACATACATACATACATACATACATACATACATACATACATATATATATATATATATACACATACATATATATATATATATATATATATATATATATATATATATATATATATATATATATATAGAGAGAGAGAGAGAGAGAGAGAGAGAGAGAGAGAGAGAGAGAGAGATCTGGACTTGGCTACATTAGAGTGGATCTCCACTCAGATCCACTCTAATATATTTATATATTTTTAAATTTTGAAATACAAAAAAATGATTTTGGAAATCAAGTAATCCAAACTTTAGGTTTGAGTATCATCACAGGCATGAAATGGGCCGCCTCCTTTCTCCGTTAAAGTCTGAAACAAAGATGTTTCTTGCTGTGTTTCTTTCTTTTTCCTCATCATTAGTCACACATCTGCAATACATATCTTGCACTGAATGGCTACAAGATCTTAAGGATGCTTGGTCCAATATCTATGTTTAAGAATGTGTTCATCCTCTATGTACAGTAGCTACTCACTATGTCACCAGTATTTGATGTATACGATTCAAAAAAGGAAGCTATAGATAGCAAGATACATCTTGGCTTTAAATTCCTTGTACCATAAGAGAGGCATATATTGCATTTGCTTCTACATTTAACATTTGCACGATTATGTTACAAATTGATTACAATATTTTGCACAATTTTTTCTCTTCTACACATTGGGAGTGGTCAAAATTAAGGGTTTTTTGCATGAATACCCTCCTAAATATCGAATTGTGCATGAATACCCATCCAAAATTGATTTTTGCATGTATACCTTCGTCAACCACTTGTTTTATCATTCTACTCTTTTTTTATTTTTGTTTTTTTGCATATCTACCCATGCTATCTAACGATATTAAAAAATTAATGGTTTCAAATTAAAATGACTAAAATATCCTTAATGGGTAGACATGCAAATAGATCGTGATCCCAATAGCAGAAGAAGAAGACAGGGGCAATTGCGTAATTTTAAAATTTTATTTTATTTTTAATTAATATAAATATGATTTTTTTAATACCGTTATATTACAGGCATGTGTACAATAATAGAGTTTTACAAGGGTATACATGCAAATATTAATTTTGGAAGAATATCCATGCAAAATTCGATATTTAGAAGGGTATCCATGCAAAAAACTCCAAAATTAAAGAGGTCTAAAACATGGGAATGTGACATGGACAAATTGAAAAGGTGCGTGGGAGACACTTTGCGGTGATGATTGAGAACTATTGCAATTTCGTAGTGCCATGCCTAATCTGATGCATGCTGTTGGTACTTGCTCTAGTTCTTCTTAGCCTCATACGGAAGGTATGCTTCTGGTAGTGCCCTTACTTTTTCTTTAGAGTGAAGTAGCTGATCAGGCACTCCAATAGTTCGATCTATAAGTTAGATTTTAACAAGCTTGATTCTTCATCCAAGAAGAGGTCTCAATAGAAGTCAAAGTTTTAACAAGCTTAGATTTTTCATCCAAGAAGAAGTCCCAATAGAAGTCAATTGACTGTTTTATTTTTGAGCCAACCAATTGTCTAGTCAAGGGATGACCTTCTCATCTTTTTAATGTTAGATTTTTTGACCCATATAACCAATCGTAGTTGGTTACTAGATGATTATAGTAACTGACTCTCAAAGAAGTTGTTATAACGCCCTTATCTCTTATGAAAAGATAAATAATGAAAAACAAAACGGTCTCTCTCTCTGCTTATTTAAAAAACACAAAAACAGCCTCCATCACAAGTGTTAAACAAGGTCAAGAGGGAGAAATAACGAATTTCATTGTTCAGATTATTTTAATGGATCCAGATACACAATTATTTATAACATGAAAAGAAATTTAAACAATTATAATTATTCAGATCCTGTGAATTTTTGTTAACATGTGATATCAGAGCGGGTTTATGAATTTTTTAATTATGATATTATTGCGGATCCAGAACGAGATAAACTCCTCTATCATTTTCATATCTCGTTGTTTTCATTCTGCAATGGGGTGATTCGTTTCTTGTTGTATTTGAGAAATTTTGGTGTTTTCGAACTATCTCTCTCTTCTTTTTTTTTTTAAATTTTTCGGATTTTGGATTCTTCCTCATCTATGCACTCTTCTCTACGGCTGGTGGATCCAGCTGTTGCCTGCAGAGCATCCACCGTTCCCTAGAAAGAGTAATGCTACGGGGCCCAACCATCGTGGGAACGAAAGAACGAGCACTACACCATTTCACCCAAAGATCTAGTTTTCTCATCACCGACTGTAGCTTTTGACTTCCGCTTTCCGTCCGCAAATACTAGAGGAAGGGGACGAGTGCGCCCATTGTGGCTCTGCTTGTTCTAGATCTGGAAAAGTAGATCCGCGTCGTCTGGTTCTGTTTCTTCGATCCGCGTGATTCCCATTCCCTGCTCATAGTCTTGCTACTGAGGATGGATGATGGTAATAATTATGGTTATCCTTAGTTCTGCTAGGACTAGCATTGGCGGGCTGTGACGAGGGTTTTGTTTTCTTATATTTATAATAACTTGCTGACTTCATGGATCTTTGTTCTATCATATTGTTGTGGGAAGGGCCTGAATTTAGTCCCATACCGACTAGGCAGCGGAAAGGTCTGTGCCTTATAAGGAGGGAAAACCTCTTTCCTCACGAGGCGCCTTTTGAAGGATAAAACCGTGCGGGTATCCCCCGTCAGCGCTAGATGCGCGGGGCGGAGTCCCAGAGCGGACAATACCTCGTAGGAAACGCGGGCCGTTCTCTATCGTCAGTTGGTTGAGACTGTGCTGTTGTCGGGTCGGAAGGCCTACAACAGATGGCGCTAGAAGGAGGGCCGCCCGCACATAGAAACTCTTCCTAGGCCTGGGGGGCTGTCACTGGGGGGGCTATGTTGTAGGGGACGCAGGCCGTTCTCTATCGTCAGTTGGTTGGGACAGTGCTGTTGTCGGGTCGGAAGGCCCGCAACACAGATTATCTGTTGTTAATCATGACCAGTGATCAGACCTGTTATTATGGGTTGATGTTCTTCTGAAATTATAAGTAAAATTATGTACTGTTGGGATTATATACAACTATCTCGGGTTTTCCAATGCTGACATGATGACCTTGATTTTATCTTTGCCTCTAGTGCATGGACGGTGGTTTGATCAGCTGGGTTGGGCTTTCTCTAGATCTCAATCTATTTCTGTTAAGGTTTTAGTTACCTTTCTTCATAACAAGGAGTTCTCTTTTGAAGCCAATGATTTCTCCTGGATCTGAAAACTATTTGTACCCATGCGAATTAAATGTCTTTGCTGGAAACTTCAGTAGCTTAGCCTTGCATATAAAGACTTGTGATTTGGCAGACCTGTGGTATAGATTAGTATACTTGATAGTTTGATATAACATACATTGTGATCATATATATTGGTAAAGAATTATTTTCATGAAGTCATTACCAATTACTATTGTCAACTACATATTACGTTATATACATATGAAATATAAATTCCATTTTAATTGTCATATTATAAATTGTCAATTATGTGCAATGTCATTATTTTAATTTGATGCCTATGTTATGACATGGTAGTTGCCAAAGTGACCCAACTAGAATATTTAATGGATATCATGTCGTAAAAAAAAAAAACCTTAATACCCTTATCCCAGGTATAAGATAATGAATATTAAGATAATGACTTTGCGAATTATGATTTACAGTTTTCAATCATGAGATATTATGGATTAGCCCAAAGGTACCACTTTCGAATGATTGATTTATTAAGTTAGGATGATTAGGGAGTATCCTTGATTTAATAGGTATTGGATGCTCGAAGGTGACAGGCCTATTTGAATTTGGACCTATATCATTAATTATTTCTGGGTGAATCACTATAATAGTAATTTAGTGTTTCATAATTACTACCCAAAGATATATTATGGTAACACTGTCTATGTTATTCATTATTATTATTGCTAACTCAAAGTATTAATGTTATAAGCAATTTTCTTATTACAAGTATTAATGTTGTAAGCATTTTTTTTATTGCAAGTATTAATGTTGCAAGTATTTTTTTTATTGTTGATTTTCTTATTGCAGTATCTATTCCTGTTTCGTTTTATTCGTAGGCTTCTTTTGTTTCGATCTTTAATGGAACCAATTTCTCAGAGTGGAATGAACAAGTCCAGTTTCACCTTGGTATTCTGAATCTTGATTTAGCTGTCCTAATTGAGAAACCGACTGATATTACTGATACAAGCAGTGCGGAAGAAAAGGCTTTCTATAAGTTTTGGAAAAGATCGAATAGACTAAGCATTATGTTTATGCGGATGAGTATAGCGAACAACATTAAGTCAACACTTCCTAAATGTGACAGTGCTTAAGCACTAGTGAAAACTGTGAAAGAACATTTTCAATCTGCTGATAAGTCTCTAGCAGGGACATTAATGGCTAAGCTTATCACCACGAAATTTGATGGTACTTGTAGGATGCATGAGCACATCTTTGAAATGACTAATATAACCGCTAAGATGAAGGCTCTTGGGATGAATGTGGATCTTTTCTGGTTCAATTTATTTTGAACTCCTTGCCTCCTTAATATGGATCATTTCAAATTGACTATAACACCAATAAGGATAAGTGGAATGTGAATGAATTAACCAGTATGCTTGTCCAAGAAAAGACAAGACTTAAACAGCAAAGACATCATTCTGTCAACCTTTTAAGTCATAGAGCCAAAAAGAAATAGAAGCCAAAAAAGGGCATAAAAGGTGGACCATCCGAGAGTAAAGAGCCTCATCATGATAACAAGGGTCACAAGAAGAAAAAAAATAATGATAAATGTTATTTTTGCAAAATATCGGGACACTATCAAAAAGATTGCCATAAACGCAGGGTATGGTTTGAAAAGAATGGTGAGCCTTTGAATTACATATGTTTTGAATCAAACTTTACTGAAGTTCCTTCTAATACTTGGTGGTTCGATTTAGGTTCTAATGTTCATGTTTCAAATACGATGTAGGGATTCCTTACAACCCGAATGCGAAATCCAAATGACAGTTTTATTGTTATGAGGAATGGGGTCAGAGTTTCAGTTATAACTATTGGGACCTATTGTTTGTTCTTCAATACTGGTTATCATTTAGATTTGCTTCGGACTCTTTATATTCTTTCTATTTCTAGAAATTTGACTTCTGTTTCTAAACTTGATGTTGAAGGATATTTCTTCAAAATTGGGAATAGAAGTCAAACCTAGACTTTACCTATCTCAGTATCTGTGTGGATTGCATTAAATGAAAGCAAACTAAATACACAAAGAAAAATGCCACAATAAGTGAAGAACTTCTTGAAATTATCCATACAGACATTTGTGGATATTTTGACTCCCCATCATTTGGTGGAGAGAAGTATTTTATTACTTTTATTGATGATTTTTCACATTATGGTTATGTCTATTTGTTGCACAAAAAATCTTAAGCGCTGGATGCCTTAGAGGTGTACATTATTGAAGTTGAAGGCAATTAGATAAAGAGGTAAAAATTGTCAGGTCTGATAGAGGTGGTGAATATTATGGTTGGTATGATGAAACAGGACAACATTCTGACTCATTTACTAAACTCTTAGAAAAGCATGGCATACGTGCTCAATGCACTATGCCGAAAATGCCACAGCAAAATGGTGTAGCTGAAAGACGTAATCATACACTTATAGATATGGTTAGAAGTATCTTGAATAATTTTCTATTACCCATATCGTTGTCGATGGAAGCCATTAAGACCGTTGTATACATATTAAATCGGTTCCTAGTAAGGCAGTTATAAAGACTCCTTTTGAGTTGTAGACAGGAAGAAAATCGAGTTTAAGACACCTGCATGTTTAGGGTTGTCCAATGGAGGCTAGAATTTATAATCCGCATGAAAAAAAATTAAATTTCAGAATGATCAGTGGATACTTTATCGGTTATCCCAAAAAGTCCAAAGGGTATAGCATTTACTGTCCTAACCATAGTATGAGAATTATAGAGATCGGTACTATCAGATTCATTAAGAATGGTGAAACTAATAGGAGTGATAAACCACGAAATGTAGAAATTCAACAAGTTAGGGTACAAGTCTCTTTACCTATGATTTCTAAGAAATCATTGTTTCTACAGTTGTCACACAATTTGACAACATTGAACAACAAATTAATGACCAGACACTCCATGATGAAGTTATCACCGCTGAACAGGTTGTAGAAGAATCGCAAGGGATGACATTAAGGATCTTAGAGAGAAAGAAGATCTGCCATTCCAGATGATTATATGATTTATCTACAAGAATTTGATTTTGATATAGGTACAAGAAAAGATCCAGTTTCTTTCAAACAAGCCATAAAAGGTGTTGATTCTGCAAAATGGATTGATTCCATGAATGATGAGTTGAAATCAATGGAATAGAATGAGGTCTAGGATATTGTTGATTTGCCCGAAAGTTGTAAGACAGTTGGATGTAAGTGGGTCTTTAAGACCAAGCTCGACTTAAAGGATAATACTGAACGATATAAAGCCAAACTAGTAGTCAAATGTCTCACTCAGAAAGGAGGTATTGATTATAAAGAGACATTTTCTTTGGTGTCTAAAAAGGACTCACTCAAAATCAATATAGCTTTGGTTGCACATTATAACTTAGAGTTGCACCAAATAGATATAAAAACTGCTTTTCTAAATAAAAATTTAGATGAAGAAGTCTATATAGATCAGCCCGAAGGTTTTCTATTAAAAGAAAAAGAGCACATGGTTTGCAAATTAAAGAAGTCAATATGTGGACTTAAACAAGCTTCCCGACAATGATATCATTAGTTCAATGATACCAATACTTCCTTCGGTTTTTAAAAAAATGCTGTCGATTGGTGTATATACCTGAAGGTCAGTAGGAGCAAGTTTATTTTTGTAGTTCTATACGTTGATGATATTTTGCTTGCCAACAGCGATCTTGGCCTATTGCATGAAACTAAGAATTTTCTCTCAAATAACTTTGAAATGAAAGATATGAATGAGGCACTAAAATATTTTGTGATCGATCATATGAATTGTTAAGATTGTCTCAAAAAGCATATATAGACAGAGTTCTAGAGTTTTGGTATGGAGAACTGTTCAGCTAATGTTGCTCCAATTCAGCAGGGGATAAATTTAGTCTCATGCAATGCCCACGGAATGAATGAAAACGTAAGCAGATGGAAAAGATTTCTTATGCTTTAGCAGTTCAAAGTTTGATGTATGCTCAGACCTGCACTAGATCGGACATCAGTTTTGCAGTTGGAATGCTAGGCAGATACCAAACTAATCCAGGCATGGATTACTAGAAAGCTGCAAAGGAGGTGATGAGATACTTGCAAGGAACAAGAATTACATGCTTATATATCGAAGGTATGATAGTCTTGAGATGATTACCTATTCAGATTCAGACTTTGCTGGATGTGTAAATAGTAAAAAATTAACATTTGGCTATTTGTTCCTATTAGCTGAAAGAGCAATCTCATGGCAAAGTGCCAAACAGACTAGCACTGCTTCATCCACCATGAAAGCAGAATTTGTGGCATGCTATGTGGCCACGGTTCATGGTTTGTGGCTGCGTAACTTTATCTTGGGACTTGAGATTGTCAATTCTATTGCCAGGCCGCTGAAAATTTTTTGTAATAATACTGCAGCTGTTCATTTCTCCAAAAACGACAAATATTCTAATGGTTCTAAGCACATTGAGCTTAAATATTTTGTCAAGGAGGAAGTTTAGAAACAATATGTGTCTATAGAAAATAAAAGGACAGAGCTCATCATTACAAATTCTTTGATAAAAGGTTTACAACCAAAGACAATTAAAGAGCATGTTGAAAGAATGGGTCTTTGTTGCCATAATGTTAATTGAGGATCGTATTATGTTTATTTCTTTGACACTTGAAGCTAATTAATTATGTTTCTGATTTTTCTATTCTTCAAATGTTGTACATGCATGAGTTTGAATGTATGACCACAGGAATTGTCTCTAACAAAGACATAATGTTTGACCATTATGGATACTTCTCATTTATGGACTGTGGTTAAATAATTTGCTGATATTGTGGTACTTGGAAGGAACTTTGTCACTTTGGAGATATGGAACCGCCATGACTCGCACTAGTAAGTTGTTTAATTATGGTATTATTATGATCAAACTAATTGTGGATTGGAATGTTGTGCGCCTAATGTTATCTCATTCTGTTCAAATAAATATTATGATCATATAGGCCAAGTGGGAGAATGTTAGATTTTTTGACCCACATGACTAGTCGTGGTTGATTACTGTATGGTTACAGTAATTGACTCCTAGAGAAGTTGTTGTAACTCCCTTATCTCTGATGGAAAGATAAATAATGAAAAACAAAATGGTCTCTCTCTGCATATTTAAGAAACACAAAAATAGTCTCCATCAGAGATGTTAAAACAGTGTCAAGAGGGAGAAACAAATTTAGACAATTATGATTATTCAGATCCTGTGAATTTTTGTTAATATCTAAGTCCATGAAGCTGAAACAAGATCTGATTTATTTGTCCTTTTACTTGTTCTACTCTCATCAAATTAGCAACAAACTTTAAAGTGTCGCAGAAGAGACATGTTTCTTTACTATTATGAATCAAATTGGGTAAAAGATAAAATGCCCATATCCGAGCTGCTATAAGTTTTGCTAATTTCCAAGAATTGATCCAAATTGAAGAGATTTTGTCCCAAAAATCTAAATATTATCCAACTTCAAAAGAAAAAAACCACTGAAATCAGATGCTATGTGTGAGGATTTGTGCCGGAATATGTTTGGTTTTATATCGGCTATGCATTGGGTAGATCTTGAGTACTTATATGGGGCCAAGCAATCCAAATAATATCTACCGACTAGCATTTTTGGAGGGAGGTCCTGGGATGTTACAAACTGCTATCAGAGTGGATCCGATCCATAACCTATGTGGACTAGCGGTCACTGCAAAACGAGTTTACAAGGGCTGACCATAAGCTGATTGTGGTGCTTGTGATTAGATTTAAATAGATTTGGACCTTTAGCCTAGTGGAGACGCTGAAACTAAAATGCGCGGAGTATGTGAAGATGTATGTGCTAGGTAAATCTTGGATACTTATACAGGGCCAAAAAATCCAAATAATATCTTCTGGCTAGCCTTTTTGGAGTGAAATCCTAGGATGTGGCATCATGTGGAAAAGTTATGATTTTTGAAAGTTGGGCATCACTATCAAGTCGTGGCTCTTGCTTCCAAACCTCATCCAGACCTGTCCAAGATGACCAAATCAATCCGTGGTGGATCCGATAATCCTTTAAAATCAATATAGAATAAATACAAATTACATATCAAGGAAATAATAACAATAAAATGATATAGGGGCAGGGTGCAGTTCTTACCAGGCCTTGGACAGGTCCAGTCCGAGTTCATGTATTCCTCTACTCAACGATCATTCTAATGTGATGCTTCTGAACACAAAGTGCTGTACCTTGAAGTGTTATGGATGCACATATCAATCTTAAATCCAAAATTTGCAGCAGAGCAAAGGCGAGGTCGGGCCCAAAAAGCTTCAAATCCAGGCCAAGGTAGTGGCCCATTTGCTTTCTTCATGTTTCATATAGTAACATCGTCCATGGACCGTGTCCAGCTTAATTTTTCCGCTGGAGGACTCCACATCTCTTCTCGTGGTTGATTTGTATGGGATGAACGGGTCAAGAACGGGGCTTGATGAAGAAAATGAGAGCACACATGCCCACGGATGTAACCGTGTATACTTATTAACATACGTGAGATTACGGCTCTACATGCCCAAGGTGATGCATGAAGATTTTTGGGACAAAATCTCTCCAATTTGGATCAATTCTTGGAAAATTAACAAAATATGTAGCAGCTCGGATAAGGGCATTTACCTAATTTGATTCATAATTTTAAAGAAGCATGTCTCTTCTGGGCCACTTTAAAATTTGTTGTTAATTAGAACGGGAGTAGAACAAATAAACATATGAATAAATCAGATTTTGGTTGATTTTGTTTCAGCTTAATGGGCTTAAAAAGATATAAGGCCAGGAGGCAGGAGGTTATCCATTGACTAAACAATTGGTTCGTTCAAAAGGAGAAAGAGTAAATTGACTTCTATTAAGACCTCTTTTTGGATGAGGAATCAAGCTTGTTAAAACCATACTTATAGATCGAACTACTGGAGTACCCTATCAACGGCTTCACTCTGAAGCAAAAACAGGGGCACTACTAGAAGTATATCTTCCATATCAAGATCGTGATTCAGATCCAAATACGAAGCTAAAAAACACTAGAGCAAGCACCAAAAACATGCATCAGATTAGGCATGGCACTACGAGATTGCAACAGTTCTCAATCATCATGGTGAAGTGTCTCCCATGCACGGGCTTAAAAAGATGCCAGGGTAGGAGGCAGGAGGTCATCCATTGACTAGACGATTGGTTTATTCAAAAAGAAAAATAGTAAATTGACTTCTATTGAGACCTCTTCTTGGATGAAGAATCAAGCTTGTTAAAACCATACTTACAGATCGAACTACTGGAGTACCCTATCAACGGCTTCACTCTAAAGCAAAAGCAGAGGCACTACTAGAAGCAAACCTTCCATACCAAGATCGTGATTCAGATCCGAATACGAAGCTAGAAAGCACTAGAGCAAGCACCAAAAGCATGCATCAGATTAGGCATGGCACTACAAAATTGCAATAGTTCTCAATCATCAGGGCGAAGTGTCTCCCAGGCACCTTTTCAATTTGTCCATGTCACATTCACACGTTTTAGACCTCTTAAATTTTGGCCACTAACCTCCAATGAAGAGGAGATGACACAAGATATTAGGCAAAGTCCCAATCGGTAGAAGAGAAAAAATTGTGCAAAATATTGTAACTAATTTGTATCATAATCATTCAAACAAATTTATCTCTTGTCAAATTAGTAGTCAACTGCTAAGAGGGCCAAAAGAGCACATGAGGAAAGAATAGAAGCAAACCAAGTGTAGCATGTAGAAGCAAATGCAATATAGGCCTTTGTTATGGTAGAAGGAATTTAAAGCCAAGATGTATCTTGCTATCTAGACTCTAGCTCCTTTTTCGAATCGTATAAATCCAATACAGGTGACATAGTGAGTAGCTACTGTACATTGAGGATGAACACATTCTTAAACATAGATATTGGACCAAGCATCCTTAAGAACTTGTGGCCATTCATTGCAAGATATGTATTGCAGATGTGTATGTCCAAGACTAATGTTGAGGAAAAAGAAAGAAACACAGCAAGAAACTTCTTTGCCTTTAGACTTCAACAAAGAAAGGAGGCAGCCCATTTCATGCCTGCGATCATATTCGACCTAAAGTTTGGATTACTTGATTTCCAAAAATCAATTTTTTGTATTTATAAAATTTAAAAATATAAATTTAAAGGATAAAACTTTTAGATGCATGAAAATTTTACTTAATTATGATTTTATAAGAATATATCATATTTTTATTTTTATTTTTAGGAAGAATTCATATTTAGGTGTTGTGCAATGATTTTAGTCCTGTGTCTAAATATGAGAGGTGCAGTATCAAATATTAAAAGTATGTGTATCTACAGTTCAATAAATATATGTCAATTATTTTAAATTTATATATTGCCCATCTTGTACTTATACCTAGGGCGAAAATCATCCCAGAACCTTTAAACATGTATTCTTAAAAAAAAAAAAATCTGATCTTTTCTCGTGAAGTTGATATTTTTTAAAAAAAGTTTCCGCAGAATTTATAAAAGCTTATTCACTCGATTACTTATTGAAATAAGCATTGAGCCGGGATATGTAATAGCCTAAGAAAGAGAAAGAAACAAAAAAAATCAGACTCAAAGATTGAATTTTCAATTCTATGATTTCAAGGAACTTTTACGTGCTCTACTGTTACTCCAAAATTGATACAAAACAATTATTAGAAGGAATTGAAATGAAAGCAAACAAGGAATTGAAATGTTGACATCTGATGCACAAATATCTTGACATGCAACCAGCCAGGAGCTGGATGTGAACAAAATGGCTATGCACAAATTCAGAGAAGTAGTTCACTTATTAGAGAAGAGCGCACCTACTGATCTCACTTTTTTGAAAAAGATAAGAACTGTGATACTTATCCTGTTGCATCTCCACAGGGTTATTAGAACATTCAAGGCAAAATACCATTATTAGAATATTGGAGGCAAAATACCAAAGGCACCTGAAGAAAGTAGATTTGAGCTACTGAAAATTTAATGATCCAGGATATTTTATCAAGTTGATATTTGACAACTGAAGAGTCTATTCAATGATCCAAGGAGAACCTTTATGGCTATCCAGATAGGGTTGTCAAGCAAATGGATCGCCCAAGAAAAGTTTGAATCAAGCTTGGTTTGAAGCTAAACAAACCAAGCTAGAACAAGCAAAATAGGCTCGAAGTTAATTTCAAGCTAGGTCTATAATTGTCTCAGCTCAATCAAGTTCCGCTTAATAACACCCGACTTATCGAAATTATACAATATGGGTTTTATATATAAATAGATCATTGGAATAAAATTTTAGTTGCTATAGATTTTTCTTCTTTGGATTAATTAACTATTAACTTAGACTAGAATCAAACGTTTTTGAAGCAAGCTTGAAACCATTAATCAAGATTTTATTGAAGCGTGAGCCAAGCTTGATTTAATCTCAAGATGAGTTCAAGTTTATTTAGAATCATCAAGCTGATCATGTAAACTTGTGTTCAGCTCCATTTGAACTTAAGCTCAAATTGAGCTTGAAATAACATTAAATAGGTCAAGCTTGAACTCGAAATCAATTTCAAACCAAGCTTAGACACAAGCTTGATCAAACTCGGCTTGGTTGCACTCGTGTCCACGACCATCAATGGAGAGAACCAAGAGTACAATAAAAAAAATTGTGTTCATCACTGGCATTTGTTCATTCAGATGACAGCATGGATATGGATCACAAACATGTTCACAAATGCCAGATTGTTCGCGAATGCAGATACCAAGCCATTAAGAGATGATAAGTGCTCAAAGATATGGTGTAGTAGAAATAAGGAAAATATTCTTTAACCTGAGTTCTTGTTGGTTCCATCTGTTCCGGAAGCTGCAGCAATGCATCTGATAGCCACAAATGACAGATGCTTTCTGACCTGAAAGTGGATGGTGAAACTTTGGTTTGAATGTTTGATAGACTCAAGGGAGCCAAGGCATATGAAACAGTCAGTTTAAACCTAGATATTAAGCAGATCCTTTAAAGAGTTGTTATCAACCACTTGGGAACAAGGTGATTTTGATGGAATTTAAAATCCACATAGATCTTTGGAAGATCATATGACAAACAAATGACAAGGATCATATATTAAAAAAACTCACAGAAAATGTTACATGGTACCAACTGACGTTTTTTTTGTATTAAAAATATGAAGAGAGGCTGAGAAAACAATATAGCCCAAAAGCCTTTTGATTTGCCTAGGGCAGAGAATAACAATGCACAGATGGCTATGATACAAAAATTAATATGTTTCAATATATATATATATATATATATATATTAGAGGATGACTGCACTCTCACTTTTGATTGCTCCACTTCTTTCATCTGAACAAAGAGGGAAAAAAGGAGTTAAGCCAATAGGTGACTTGGTAGAGATGCATGTCACAAACTAAGCCCTGGAAAATAGTTGAATGTCCCATTGGTCGATTAGACATCCATCGAGTGTTTCCTTTATATGTGATAATCATAGAGATTCTTGCATGCAGCATAACAACATCCACCCAGATGATGATGTCTCTATCCCTTTGCTTTTTGCTTTATCTACCAACAGACCAATAAAATTTCTCAATGTTCTCTGCTATTGCTATTCATAGAGTCAGTGGCTGCCAACATCCAGCTAAATAGAGATCTGAACACAACATAAGCTCTCCAAAAATGCAGAGAATCTGATCTACATTGGTTGGAGTTAATTCCTGCGGAGCGCCTCCCATGCATAAATGAATATAATGTTTTAACTAAAACAGCACAGTTATAAAAATACATAGAGCTCCATTATATACACATCTAAAAGGAGTTAAGTATTTACATTGGAGGATGAAAAGTCAAATTAACAGGTTCATGCTGACAGAAATTTGCAAAAGGAAAATAACTCCATGTGGCATGGGTCGATCAAAATATAAAGCTTTTCTTTTTCCTCCTTTTTCTCATCCGAATCCACAAAAGAAATGGTGCATGACTTCAGTAAGCTTGTCAAGTGATTCCATAGGAGGGTGTAGGCTGATAACCCTGGGTTGATGATGAAGTAGATGTCGTGTTTGGCATAGTGAATAACCACCAAATTCAAACTTTCAAAAGGAAAATAAGGTAGAATACGTGTGCATATTATGATAAGGACCCTATTCAATAGATGATTCAGCTCTTCGCCTGCGCATTTGAGCTCCCCAAGATAGGTTATCCTCTGCATCCTTGTTCATGCTCCTCCGCCCTAACTCTGCAATCTGATCCTGCCAACGGTTCCTCCAACCAGATCTCTCATCCAACTCCTACTCAGAAAGTGACAACAACAGCAGCAAAAACTCAGCATATAGAAAACTAAAGTAAAATGCCTTTGGTAAAGAACACTGAGAAAAGAATGATGGAGATCACAAATACTAACAAGAAAACCAAGTACATCGGAATAAACAAATGGTGATGCAGATTCTGATCACCATAGAGGTAAAGGATCACAAACTGGTTAACTTTCTTAAACATAAAATAAATAGGAGTTGGTAAAGTAGACAAATAGCAACATAAATATAACAATAAGACAAATATGAAAGGCAGGATTCAAGCATCTGAAGCTCTAAATGCCCAGGTGAATAAAGTTGAAGGAGAGGTAGCATTAGCACATTAGCTGGAGACTACAGAGTTCTAATAGTAGAGTGAATGGTGCAGACACATAATATCAACTACAGTAAGGGGCACACAATCACATGAAAGAACAGGAAGGGGAGGAAAAGAATTAAACAAAGTTACGGATGTCTAAATATCTGAGGAGGTATCCAATAATTAAGCTATGACCCAGTAAAATACAATGCAAAAATGGAAAATCAGATTATAAGAATAAAAAACTTCAAACTTAACTAATGCTTAAATAATTAGTTAAGAGAGAACAGCTCTTGCAACACAGATTACCATAATAAGATATTCAGACACAGAGAGCAAATGAAGAAAATCAACATATCTTCTATCACTCAACAGATCAATGAAGGATCACAAGCAATAATAAGAAAAACCCCAAAGACCCTCTAGAAATTCAGTCTTTTAAAATTCAACAAACTTCGCATCATTTTAGAACTTTGGTTGGCAGGTCAAGGTAACCAAAGACTATTATTGAACAAATCAAATCCACGTCACCCTAACTCTGTTTAAAAATATAAGTATTCCTGGAGATCCAAAGTAGCTTCATTTAACTATTAGTCGACAACCATAGCCCACATATGGATGACAGATGATAAAAAAGTACAAACTCTTCTAGAATGACAGACCTTCTAATACCACTGACTTCTAGAAGTCCTCTGGAGAGAGAGAAAGAGAGAGAGAAATCTAAGAGAATATTCTTGTAAATTAAAAAAGGACACAACAATCCTTTGAGGGCCAGATCAACTCTCATCAATGATTTAAAGAAACAAGTCGGAATTTTTAACACGAAACCTGAATTAACAGATAATTCCTGAAATCAATGATTTTCTTGAATGACATAATAAATATCAATTCATACATGAATCTCTAAAGAAATCTGTACTCTTTCACACACAGCCAAAAAAAAGGATCCCAAAAGTCTAAACCTTGCTTATTGGAATAAAATTATAGAAAAACAAAGAAAATCTACATAACCAGATCAAATAACAAAGACTTTAGAATACAAGGAAATCTTCCATCAATTTAGATGAAACCCAGAAAATTCTGTTTCATGTTGGCAAAAAATGTAGCCTATTAATGATGAAGAGCACCACCACAGAATTAGATAATTCTCAAAATGTAAAATATTATAAGAATACCAATCATGTAAGCTTCTGATAGACACAAAATATTAGTTGACAAAAAGAAACCATGTACAGGATCCACATATATTTGCATAGTCAGCAGTTATTAAAACTCTTCAAGACTGTCAGATCTTTTGCCACCACAAATTTCTCAGGCTAGAGAAAAAGAACAAAATCCTAATCAAGGGATAACCTTCATATAAAGAAGGGAAAAGTTTTATAATATGGACAAAATAGGATAAGGCCACCTTCTGGACAACTACATCGAGGTTTAATTCCAGGCACCCGACCCACTTATTTTTGTTGCCTATATAAAGCCATCCCATCAGCTCACGATGGTCCCCTTCTCCCCCGTCCTTGTATATAGTGTTTCTTCTTATTTTTCAAAAAAAATATATATGTAGTAAATCTCACCTGAACTTAAAAAAGGATCCGAACTCATACATACAACAAAAATCAAAATCATGGAAACCCATATTTCTCTTGACTCAAATAAAACTCAAGTGCATAAGTAGATCATATATTGGCTCTCAACTATAAACAACTTTTCCATTATTTTTGATGAAACTGAGAAATTTCTCTGCTAGAACTGAAGAAACCAGATTTCTTCACCCCATATTAACAAGTAGAAATATTAGATAATTCTGTGCAATCATCATATCATACTTCTAAGCTGAAATACCCAATTCCTACTAGAACCATATATCTCAGATTCTCCGAAAGCCCATCTTTTAATCTCTCAGAAAAACAAAAACCAAAAAAAAAATATTTCAAGCAAACACCAAAATCAATAAATACATACTCAGAATTAAATTTAGAAGACAGAAATTCAGATAAGAACCCCCGCTACATAATTATCTGACAAACGTAACATTATAGATAGTACAAGTTGCATAAAAACCAAGAGTCAAAATATAATAGTAAGTTCTTTTCAGAAAACAGCATGATTCTTACGAAAACCAGTACACCAGTTACATATTGCAGCAACAAAAAAAAACCAAAATTGTTCTAATTTCTCCAAATTCCATGCCAATTTATATCTATCGAATGCAAAGAAGAGAATCAAATTCCCGCATGCTAAATCAGAGTTGATTAAATTACACAGCTGAAAAAATCCAAATGCTAAAATTCAAACTTTCTAGCAAACCACGAAAAGTGTTTCAGATCTCAGCAATGAAAAAAGATTCCGACTTTCACAAAGTGCTTATCACAAGCATTAAATTTTTATCATTTTAACCGAAAAAATAGCCCAAATTCTTGAATTCAAGAAGTAATGGAAGCAAAGAAACCAAATTCACCTCGTCCAATCGCTTCCTGGTGGAGAAGGCAAGATGAAAGCCCCGACATAAATCGCAGTCGTAGAGCGCCCTCCGGCCGGGGTCGGAGAGCGTCTCGTAGGCCTCCTGGACCTCGATGAAGCGTCGGGTGTACTCCTCCGTCCGGTCGGGTGGCGAGACGTCGGGATGGTACTTCCTCGCTAGCTGCTTGTAGGCCTTCTTGATCTCGTCGTAGCTCCCGCCTTCCGAGATCCCCAGGAGCTCGTAGAGGCTCCCCTTCGCCCCCACGAACCCCCCTTCCTCCACGGCCGCCAGGGTCCTAAAGGAGGAGGAGAAGGAGGAGGAAGAGCTGAGCCCCGCCGCCCATCCCCTCTCCCTCCTCCTCAGAGCCACTCGCCACGCCCCGCCGTCGCCGCCGATTCTGGTGGCGGGGAGGTGGGCTTGGAGGTGGTTTGGGCAGGGATGGAGGGCTCGGCTGCTGCTCCCAGGAACTACTACTCCAAAGCTCATCCTTTTAGCTCTCTTTCTCCGTACTCTCTTCTGTGATCTCTTTCTCTTATTAGTATGTTACTATGATGCCTGCAGCTTGGTATTCTTGCGGCTTAGTGGGTTGGCCACCAAAGTAGTATGAAATAAATAAGGGCTGGGGGAGAAGGGCAGATTGGGTTTTGGTCCCTTTCAAGATCTGAAGATTATCCAGCTGGAGATAGCTGTGGTTTTGTTATTTATAAATTTACATACTTTTTTATGGTAAAGTATGTACAATATTTTATAGAGAGCGGTTAGATTACTTACTAAGAAAAACGATAAATGTAAAATATTAATTGAACTCATCTATGGGAACAAAATATAGGACAGTTTATATTAAAAAATATATATATTTGTCCATCAAATACATAAACTTTTCCTTGGAAAATTCCGAAAAAGATAGTACTGAAAGTTTTATGGAAGGTAAATTTCCTATTTTATGCCTTTTCCTCACAATTCTCACACTGGGAAAACTCCCATAAAAAATATAATAATAATTGGACTTTTGGCACAATATAATAATAATTTTAGCTACTTGTTTAGGTCCCGGCGTCGGAAGAGTTTGTTGTTGGCATTTATCCAGAAGCGAGGATTGAGGACGGTGGTGGCCGGGCGGGGCAGTTGACGTCGGAAGTATGTCTTAAGAATTTTAAAAATTTTAAAAAATTAAATTATAAAATTTTTTTGACTTCTTTTGTATTGTTTAAAAAGTTTTAAAATAATATTTCTTTTTAGTTCCAAATTGAATATGTAAAAACAAGTCCACTTGTGCTTATATAGATATCCTCGCTCTTGAAGCCCAAGTTGGGCTTTAAGGGTAATTGAAAGTGAATCCTAGGTTCTTCGGTGTTAAGCATGCTGATTTTTTTTTTTTTTATAAACCATTGCTGAACCTGATCGGGTTGCCTACGTACCCCTTCATAAGAGGGATCAAGCCATACGTAGTTCTTTTTAAGTTTCAAAAATGCAGCGGAAAAATGAATCAAACAATTTAATTCATGCATGCTTACAAGATCAAATTTAGAAATCAGCACATTAAGAACATATAGGATTATGCCGAAATCGTTTAAACAATTATGCTAAAACTTTTATGCATGATTAACTATCAGATCTGAAACTTAAGAACTCTATTTTAATTAATCTCCGAATATCCATCGAATGGATTCTGGAGATATCTCCGTGAGGAGCCCCAAAAGAGGGTAAAACCTCGAGGAATCGGACCTAAACCTTGACACCATAATAAATGATTAATGCTAGATTAATATCTTTTATAATGGACGAAACTTATGGATCTGATCCTTGACTTCGCAGCCACGCACACGAATGGCCTCTACGAGAAGTACACGCGAAGCCCTAGGTAGATCGTCTTCTGCGGGAGTGCTAGCTCGCGCAGGAACGCTGCAATGGCTGAAGCTTTCTCCTTCTAAACACTCAACCTTTGATTGTTCTTCAAGGAGATGGAGGATGGACGTGAGGAAGAAGGAGAAGAAGGGATGGAGGCCCTCAGAAAATTTTTTCAGAATTTTTTGAAACCTCTAAATATGGTATATTTTGAACCCAAGGCATGGGGGTCTTTTATAACCAAAAGACCACCCCATGCCTCACACCTATTTTAGCCAACTAATTTGGCTGATAAAATTTCCAAAAAATTCTGGTGGTTTGGCAGCTTAGAGGAGATAAACATATCCAAATTTCGTGCATTTTGAATTCCTAAAAGATAGAAATTCATGCGTCCAAAGTTCAGCCGCAGACCACCCTATTTCATGCACCATGCAATCCCTACAAATTAGAAAATTCATCTAATTTTTCTAGAAAGATTTAAGGCGCCATTTTTATAAGAATTATAGCCCCACGCCTTCTCTCTTCTCACGCCAATTTTTGGCCAAAAATAAAGAGGATAGGCGTAGAAAATATTGAGAATAAATTAAGGTGTCATTCTTCTCCAAGAAGATAAGGATGGGTTCCTAAAATTTAGGGATTCTTCTCCTTATCCAATTCTGATTATTTGGACTCATAATCCTCAACAAATAAGGTCTTCTAATTGATTTGGATCAAGCCCAATCCAATTGGGTCAAGTCCCATCAATTGGGTCAAGCTCAATCTACTTGGGTTGAATCCAATCTAATTAGGTCAAACCCTGATGCAGCCCAAATTGAATCCTATTCAATTTGGCTCAACCTAAGCCCAATTTACTCAATCAAATTGAGTTCATTAGCAATCTAATTGCTAATTAGTCCTCCAATAATTTAATAATTATTTTAATGCAACTTTTGCTTTGGATAATTTGTCAATCGAATTGACCAAATTACCCCTGAATGATTCTTAATCATCAATCAGCCATTTGATCAACCTAGAAACTTCTATGCGTGTGATCTCATAGGTTCGAACCTAAGCCGGTAGTATAGGAACGTCTTCCTATACTAATCGATGTGACCATCTAGCAATGGTACCCGATGTCCGGATAGGCCGAATATATGCGAAGCAAATATTCTGAAACCCTAGACTATGGTTACTGTATAATTCAATCCCTTTGACTCCTAATGCCAAGATGACTTAGAGCTCACTGTCAACCCTATAATTAGTACATCCATTATGTGATTAACTTTAGATATCCCGTGACTCCTCATTGAGATTACCCTGGCCAAGGTTTTGCTAAATTAATCACAAGACATTATCTCCTATTTTCAGGAGGGGTCAATTCCATCTTAACTCACAACTAACTACGCAAGTACTTGACTGCACCCAGTGACCTTCCGTCACTGAATTAGAAATTCAGGTAGTCCGGTACCAAAGTACAGTGAGTTGCTTGCTAGTCACAGGTTGCGGTCTCAGGTCAGAGGGCCAAACTTATACCCATATCCACTCGAAACATCTCTCGACAGTAGAGCATTCCGGAATTGGTCACGTTCAGTGAAATGTACTCCTACACTTCACCTGTATGGCATACCAGTGTCTCCACACTCCTTGGTTAAGAGGACAACCAACGTATATGTCACACAACGACTTAATCTCGATAATGTTGTCGTCCTAGTAACAATATATCATTTGGTCGCGAACAAGTTTAAGGACTCAAAGATAAATCCTTCTTTATCATAATATAAGTCCTAAGGACTTCATCATATAAGAGTTCATTTGAAGATGAAATGATGAATAATGCCAAATAATACTTTATTAATTTATCAATTTATTTACAAAATTCAATCATCAATATGCTGACGATTGACATTTAGGATACAATTCTCAACAGTAATGGGCTGGGGGCCATATGCATGCATGCTTGACTCAGCCAGCTATGGTGAGGCACATACATTTTTGCCGCTTCGGTTCTTCGGACAAAGTCTATAAATAGACTCTAAGTCCACGGTTAACCAACACATCCAATCTCGTCTGTGCACTCTGCGTTTCTAAATCTGTGCTCTATGCTGCTAAGCCCAAGAGAGATTCTCTTCCTACTCATTTCCATTCACTCTCTATTTTTTTTTTCACGGTCTTAAATCTTCTGAGCAACTAAAGGAATTGATCAGGTCTAGCCTCCCAAATGATCATGTTCTTTATTAGAGGATTAGTCCGGGTTATTGTATATGCATGCATGCTTGACTCGGTCGGTCATGGTGAAGTGCACACAATGCGAATGCATACATTTTTGTCGCGTCAGTTTTTCGGACAAAGTCTATAAAATATGATCTAGGTTCAGAGTTAACCAACAAACCCATTGTCGTCTCTATACTCTATGTTGCTAAATCCATGCTCTATGCTGCTAAGTCCAACATTTCTTTATTAAAAGATCAGGCTAGGTTATTGTACCTTAGGAATGTAATTGTCACAAACCTGCATAAAGGGGCGAATCATGTCTTTATGCAATGTTCTTCACATGCCTCAATCCAGACAAACTTTCCATCAATTTGATTTGTAAGGTTTTCTAATTATAAATTTGTCTTGAAATCATTATTTTATTGCAATATAGTAATTTCTAGGTGTCACACCGCCGACAAACTAAGAATGTGATATGTAATCAACCTAGAAACTACTACTAGTTGCTTATTTCAATAGCTTGTTACGTTTGCTTTGATTGCATAGCATTAGACTTATTTGAGTAGCTTGTTACATTTGCTTTGATTTGTATAGCATTAGAGAGATTTCTCTATTATAAAAAGGCTGTATTTTTCACAAAAATTAGCCTTCAAAGAAAATTATATTGCTCTAAAAACTATGAAAAAGAATTATTTTTCAGCTTTAAAATCTGTGTAGAAATTATTCCAAATTTTTTTTCTTTCTGCTTTGATAAACATGCAGAAATTAAAAATTTTTAATTTTGCTGTTATTTTTATTCTTTGTTTCAGTGCATTTATTTCAAATCCTGTTATATTATTGGAAGCCATTAGTTAACTACTTGAACATATAGGAATAAACCCTCCTAAAACTTGTGCTTGCCGAACCAATGAATCAACCAAAAACTTCATAATATAGCTTCTTTTGATGATCATAGTGCCATCAAACTCGAGAAATTTAATGGCTCTTTCTTTAGAAGGTGGCAAAGCTAAATAAAATATTAGCTCACCATATTAGGCTTGATTTCTGCCGTAGAGTTTTTTGATCCCAAATCATCTTCTAGATCTACTTCTCAACCTTCCTCTTCTCCTAGTTCTCAAGAATCTAAATCCACTAGCTTTCATATCAAAACCCCTAAAGAAATTATCTTCCATTGTCACTATAGGATCCTTAGTGTCCCTTTTGATTTATTATATAATGTATACCATCCCACATAATCGATTATGGAACTTTGGGATGCCCTTGGAGCAAAATATGGAATGGATGATGCCAATCTCGATCGATGCATGGTATCCAAGTTCTGTAAGTATTGCATGATGGAATCCAAATCTATTAGTATCCAGATCTATGAATTTCAAGATCTTCGTAGAAAGGTTCAGCTAACTAGTTGCAATTTTTTTGAAAGTTATAAGGTTTAAAATCTTAGTTGATACTTTTCCTCCATCTTGGTCAAGCTTTTCTAGTGAGCTAAGTCATAAGCAAGGTGACTTAAACTTAACGGAGATCATTAACTCTATTAAAATTGAAGACAAGCACCGACTTAAGCTAAAGCCCAAATCTGATTCTGGATCCAAGGTCCATTTGACTGAATATAATCAAACCCATTTCAAACGTTCGAAAAGAATAAAAACCAAAATCAATCAAACCAAATCTCTTCCTCCAAACCTCGTAAAAGCCAAAATTGACCCAATTAGAAGCCAAAAAAAAAGAAGACCTACTTTGTGTCCGAGCGAACTAATTATATGGCAAAGGATTGCTACCATAGGAAGACTATGCCATTGAAAAATGGAGCACCTAAACATCAAGCAAACTGGTCAAAGATGGTCTTAAACTTTTCTTTAGGTTAAATAATCAAAACCCTTTAGTGAACCTTATCCATTTATCTTGTGATTGGTGGCTTTATTTCAGAGTCAATGTACATGTTTGTTTTGATCATTCCTAGTTCTCTACCTTTCAGGAATCAAGTAGAGGAAGTGTAACATTTGGAAATGATTCAGCAATACAAGTATTAGAAAAATATCGACTGGACTTGAAGATGATATCTACAAAAGTCTCAATCCTTCACAAAGTGTTGAACACCTCCAATATTAGGAGAAACCTCATCAGTGGATCTCTTCTTGTATATAGAGGCTATAAAATAGTATTAGGATCAAATAAGCTTGTAATCACTCGTAGTAACGAGTTTGTTGAAGGAAACTTCTATTGTTCTCAATCTTGAATCTTCTAACATTTGGCATGGTAGGCTTGGTCATGTGAGCTTTGATAAAATCCATCACATGACTAACTTAAACCTAAATCCTAAGATCCATAGGGATAAAAAGATCAAGTGTGAAATCTATGTTCAAGCCAAAAGTATCCATAAACCCTTCAAATCAGTTTGTAGAAGTTCAAATCTTTATCTTGTTCATAGTGATGTGTGTCGCTCTACTAAATTAACAACTCGAGAAGATAGTCGTTACTTTGTAACATTCATTGATGATTTCTTCTGATATTGTTAGACATATCTGATCAAATTTAAAGATGAAGTCTTAGGTAGGTTCAAAATGTTTAAGACTAAAGCTAAAACTAAAACCAAAAAAATTCTTAAAAGACTTAGATCTGATCGAGGTGGAGAATATACCATGAATGAAATGATCATATTCTATCAAGAATATGGGATCATTTATGAGGTCACTCCTCCTTACTCCCTGCAGTCTGACAGTGTGGAAGAATGAAAAAATCGTACCCTAACGAACATGGTTAAATTTATGTTAATCAATTTGTGTACACCCAAAAACTTGCAGGGGGAAGCCCTTTTAATAACCTATTGCATCCTAAATAAGATACTTTTTAAGGATCGCAATAAAATACTTTGTACTCTAGAAGGGTAGAACTTCTATGTTGGATTATCCCAAAGTCTGGGGGTGCCTAGCTGAGGTAGGTGTACCTGAACTAAAGAGAAAGAAACTTAATTCTAAATAGTATGTGCAATCTTTATGGGGTATTTCTTAGATAGTAATACCAATATATTTTTAGTAATAAATTTTGGGACAACTAATATCTCTAATAGTACTCTCATGGAGGCTAGTGATGTTATTTATTTTGAAAATATATTTTCTTTTAAAATCCAAGTCTTAAATTCAATTCATTCTAAACCATCGTCTAACCCTAGCCTTGTTAAAACAGAGGTTTTTTATGAATTGAAAAAAAGAAAAAGGTCTAACCTTGATAATGGACCTTTAAAACCTAGAATAAGCACAACCATAAGAAAAAAAAGAACCTTGGAGATTGAAAATGAATCTTCCACTTATGCAGCAACAATATCTTCACTACATGCTCATTTTTGGAAGAAAACCATAAACTCTAAGTTCAACTCAATAATTCAAAACCAAACCTGAATCCTAATTGATCTTCGTTTAGGTAGGAAACTAGTACGTTGCAAATGGGTTTTCCATAAGAAACTTAGATCTAATGGATCAATAGAGAAGCATAAAGACAGGTTAGTGGCTAAAGGATATAACCAAAAAAAGGCTTAGATTTTTTTCATACTTATTCTCCTGTAGCTAAAATCACTATCCTTAGAACCCTTCTTGCTATTATTTCTATCCATAAGTTAATCATTTATGAAATAGATATGATGACTGCATTTCTTAATAAAAATCTAGATAAATATATCTACATGAAACATCCTGAAGGATTCATTAAAAGGACAAGAGAACAAGGTTTGCAAACTTATTAAGCCCCTATATAGTCTAAAACAGGAAACTAAATAATGAATGAAAAGTTTGATAAAACAATCCTATCCTTTGGTTTAACCATTAATGATCATAACAAATGTATCTTTTCTAAAGTCATCAATGATGATCGTGTGATTCTTTGCTTGTACATCGATGATATTCTAATCTTTGAAATTTCTCTTAAAATTATATCTAAAATCAAACAACTCTTATTAAATAATTTTGATATGAAAGACTTAGGTGAAGCTGATGTTATCCTAGGGATGAAGCTGATCAAATTCTCTAAAGGGTTAACTCTCTCCCTTGCTCATTGCATCAAGAAAATAATTAAAAATTGGATATTTTGATCGAAAACCTGTATCCACTCCATATGATCCTATTCATCTTAAAAAAAACTTAGGTGAACTAGTTGATCAAATTGGATAATCCAAATCATAGGATCTCTTCTGTATGTGGAAAATAGAACAATACTTGATATTACCTATATTATAGAAGACTAAGTTGATACACCCAAAATCCAGATAAATCTCATTAGACTACTCTTGAAAGGGTATTCCAATATCTTAAGGGGATCCTTACTCTCTCTTTTGTACATTAGATATCCTGAGGTGGTTGAGAGTTATAGTGATGCAGACTGAATTATTGATTCTCTTAGTCTAAAATCAACCATCATATATCTTGTTCTTCTCAGCAGTGCTACCACAGCTTAGGGATCATCTAGACAAACTATTATATTCTGAAGCACTATGAAAGCTAAGTTGATTGCTCTAGATACTACCTATCTAAGGCAAAGTGGAATAAAAATTTTATCTCAGAGCTAACATTAGTACCTAAGCTAGTTCTAGCCCACATCAATTTCATTGTGACAATAAGGTCATTATAAAATTGACTGATCAAAAAAGTACTAATAAAAAGATGAATTAGCATATCCAACTTCATCATAAATATAAAAGATAACTCAAAAAGAATAATGTAATTTTCTTGAAATTTGTTAAGTCTCAAAAAAAAAAAAACTTGGCAGATCAGTTAATTAGGGGTTTATCTAGAATCGTCAAGGAGGATAGGGCTTAATCCCTCTACTTGGTCACCAACACTAGATATCCAACCTCTGTGATCAGAAATTTCATAAAGAAAGTTCAATATAGTATAAATGAGGATGATTACGTGATCATGTAGGAGCACTTTCTCGGAGTATATCTCCTTCCATCCCTATGATGAATGCTCATTTTAGTGACAAAATAAACTGGAAAAGTTGAGTTATACTTTTAATAGGTCCAAGATAGAAAGTATGTAGGATATTAGATCACAATTATCTTTGAAAGGCTAACCTATGTGAGAACAGTCATATAGACCGCAGCTAGAGATTTGGGCTAATCTTGACAAATTCTTATGAAAAACCCCAGTACTAAGCGCAAGGCTTTTAGTTGGCACTGACCGCATAAAGACCAAATTGATCCATACTATATATTTAATATGTAAAAGTCTGAGAGAAAGGACCTAGATTAAGGTCTAATCTACTATGGTTCCTTCAGATGGATACAAGCAACACTAAGTAAGTTTCAAGTCCATAGGATACCTCACCTATAGCACAGTATAAGTTGCCTAGTTATTTTGCTACCATTATTCAGACTGATGGATACTCTATTATTTTCCTCAGATAGATCCCTATTACATATTAGAAGTTCTTTGATGGATTATGTGGGACTATGGTTGTTATGCTACTAGAATCAGTCTACAACAAGACGTTGCATGCCATTTCAAGAGTCTAGTTATACTCAACATGACTCTTACGGTGATCTATTTGTTACTTGTTATACCAATTTTCTTATCCTTGTAAATGATAATGCTGAGTTCAATGTGGTTACGGCTACCTTCTCTGATTACACCCAACATTACCTTTACGCTGAGCTATTTGTTGCTGGTATCTTAGCTATCTTTCTTTATGATATGGAAAGCATGTTCATCTTCAATTTTACTTTGCTACCTAGCTTCAACAAGTTCTCTTAGTTGGCTTTTATGTTGCTACTTTACATTATGCTGCTAGAATCATTCCAGCCTACTTCATCTTATAGGTATTGCTGCAGACTTTTTGTGCTATAATCTTATTCTTGTCCCTGAAAGTTCTGTTGGGGTGTATGTATGCTATAGTAGTTGATGCAACACTCTATAACCCTCTTTTATTTGGAATCTAAATACAAGCTCCTCTTTTTACCCAAAAAAAAAGTTGCCTAGATATTCTTCTTTGACTCCTTTTTGGTTGTTCAAAAAGCTTTAAAACTCTGTCTTTTTAGTGCCACATTGGATATGCGAAAACAAGTTCACTTGCTTATATAGATATCCTTTTCTTTGAAGCCCAAGTTGGATTTTAAGGGTAGTGGATTAACGGCAACACATGCATGCGCGCATGCGCACTTTGCTTGGGCATGTCATGTGTGTGGTGAGGTGCACATGCATATATTTTTTTACCAGTGTGTGTTGGTTTTTTTTTTATCATATATCCCTCTCTTTTTTTCTATGAATTTTCTAGACGTAAATCTGTGCACGAACCCATGCAAACAGGGTTAAAAGCAGTGGATAGCCTGGTTCCTATAGGCCGTGGTCAACGAGAACTTATAATCAGGGACAGACAAACTGGTAGTGAGATACATGAACTATACTTTTATGCAATCCAAAATAAAATAAAAAGTTTTGGATCCACAACACTCATGGACCATTTGAAGTATAATGCATCCTCAACCTCGATATTATGTATTGAGATATGTCAAAAGCATGTTTATATACAATAGCATCTTGATCGGTGATCTGAGAACCTTTGTTGCCTCAAGTCCTTTGCTGTATTAAATTATCAAAAGGTTTGACAAGCATCAAACTTAACCTACATCCTTAATGAAACAACATCATGTACCATTTGTAATAGAGATTTTGTATTTTACTTTGTTTTTTCTTATTTTTATAAATTTAGGCTAATTTTTACTTTTTTCTATGAAAAGGATCAAATTTTCCTTTTCTCGATGAATTTACTTTTAGCGCTATTGTGCTTTTTTGCAAGTTCCAAATACCAATACATATATAAATACACATATTAGTGCACATATTTACTAGGTGTTTTTCAGCATATTCTGGAAATGTTTATATTCAATCTCCATTGTCCGTCGAACTTTGATCTTTGCCAGTTTCCTTCTTGGATCAACCAGTATCTTGAGCGCTTGATACTTATATTTAGAAAAATTAAAAAAATACACATATTTTTAGGATAGTATTGATATTTTGTTCAAAAGATTATAACTCATATTCAAAAGGCAGCTGGATGGTTGCTTGTAACTTAATTTGAAAAAGATTAATATGATTAAGCTAAATTTGAGATAAATAACCAAGACAATTTCATATTTTTTGATTAAATTTTTTTCTAATGAGAACCACTATGTATTTATTAATGTTCACACAAAAAGTTGGACAATGACTTTGAATAGCAATTGGATTGGTGTAAATTTGGAATCAAAACCCTTAGTTGTCTAATTTGATTAGAAAAATTGAATAGGAATGTCAAAGAGGATGGATACAATAATATTTTACCCATCCTTGGATAGAACTAGGCAGTTTTCACTCAAACTAAATGGTAATAGTTTTGGTGATGGGCTTAAAAATTAAAAACAATTCAGTTTTGGTTTTGGTAATTTTCCGACCCATAATTGAACCTGACATGGAATCCAAAATCTAGCCTAAAATGGAAACATATCCAATATTTAATACCCTTCATATTTAGTATAAATACAAATTACTAACTTCATGAGAATGGCTATCAAATAATTCTAAAGAAACCCTATCCTACTCAATCTAGATGTTCACAACCACATTGCAACAAACCTTAGTATGAAGAGGGGTAGATTTTCTGATGCTTTGCCTCTCTTTGCTATGACTGTAACCTCTTTTCTCCCTAGGACCGCAACCTCTCTCACTGGTCAGCACAATATTGCCGACCTTTTTTCTCCAATCTCTACTTCAATCTAGGGGCAGTACCACTTACTCCGGTCAAATTGTCGTCATCGTTGCCACCACCTCCGCCGCCTATTCTCCACTAGGAAAATCATGGGGCCACCAGTAAATCCACCTCAATCTCCTTCTTCCTCCTCCTTGGTGGCTCCTCCACCCTTCCAAAGCGTATGCCCCCACCCTGTGCTCTTTCTTTCTCAACCATTCGACCTTAGTTCAACGGTTTTCAGTTTTTTAATTATTTATTTTAAAAAGTTTCAAAGAAAAACTCATGTCTCTCTTTTTTTAAGATGTCACACAACCAAAATAAAAAAAATAATAAGATCTCTCTATCTATTTCTAGAAGACAAAAACCTAATAAGACAAAAGATTTTGATAACTGGTCCCCAGAAAACAAATACCTAAGAATTTTAAACCTATTTGAAGAAAATCAAACAAAGTTATGTTATGGACCACTAGGAGAGCTATCAACCATCTTCTCCATGAATGCTTTTAAAAAAAATGTGAACTCAAAAAAAGCAGCAACACTATGAAAAAAGTTAGTCATTTTTAGCACTATGAGACCTGATGGAGAGCATAATTGTGATTATTTTTTACCGTAGTCTTTGATATAATCTAAGAAATGGCATGTGTCTTAAGTATGTACGTTTTGGAGGTGCTAACCTAAGCACAAACAATTTGAATAGTTGTCACATACTTATCAGATATTTTAGTTAATTGATTTTTATCCATCATGGCCATATTTATCTGCTTAAAGCAACAATTTTTGTGTTTAGGAAAAAAAAATCAAGTATTAGTTCTCATTATCTGAAAAAATGGCCATAATTCCTAAAGGCAATTAAGTTCGATAAAAGAAAAACAGAACTTTTAGAGAATTGGTTATTGAAAAAAAAGTTTCATGGGCATTTTTTTTTGTTTACTTTTCATTCTTTTATCATGAATCACTCTCATTTATGTTAGAGCAACATAGAAGTTATGGCTCCATCATTAACTTCACCCATCTAAAATTTTCAATTGTCAACAGCTTTCTCATAATCATAAGGATACAATTAATGGGCATCTAGGGCATTGAATAATTGTTATCGAGCACTAACGTAGTAATTTATTATTTTATAAATACAATTTTTTTCTTTTTTCATCAAAGTGATAATGTCAAAAGAGATTAACAAGAAAGCTTCTACATCAGATGAACCTTCCATCACTACAAGGCAATTTCAAACTGGCAGCAAAAAAAGTCATGAAAATTAATAAGAGTAGATCGAGAAAGAGCCCGAAAAGAAGACTAAATGTAAAGGATGACTTGCACCAAAATAGCAGCTGCTGCTTTCTAGAAAATGCCCATGGACAATGAGGAGCCAAATTCTATAGGGGACCTGAGAGTAGCCTGTAGCTTTATGTGGAAGGAAGCCTCTACCCCTGAGGAGTTGCTCATGTCCATGGGGATACACTACGCTCCTATCAAAGTCAACATCCTACCCACCAGCTATGAGGAGGCTATGGTTGCTTAATGGCATTTGATCTTTATCTCTCATTTTAGATCAATCGAAACATTTTCTTTGCTAGCTATAGTCCTTTGTATCACAAATTTATCTATACCAATTTTTGCACTCTTCCATTATATTTTTGGGTGTGAACTATACAACAGCATGCTACTTGAAGTAGATCAAACATGCTGGTCCAAGATCTAGAAGAAACACCAAATCAAATAAGAATAGAAGAAGAAAAAATTTGGGGAGAGAAATAAATTACTCAAAAAAGAGGCCTAAAATACAGGTTCAACACCCATTCACAAAGATGTCTCACAAAAAATTCTCCCAACTGCACACAAGAAGAATGCCTCAGAGAAAAACTCATGTCTCTCTTTTTTTAAGATGCCACACAACCAAAATAAAAAATATAACAAGATCTCTCTATCTATTTCTAGAAGACAAATGCCTAATAAAACGAAAGATTTTGATAGCTGAGTCTTAGTCCCAATCCACAAAAAGACAAAATCTCCATATCAAATATCAATATATTGGATAGCTTTAACATAAGACTCTTTTATATGATTTGACTCCTCAATGAACAACTGTAGCATCCTTTGACGTTTTTGAAGAAATTCCAAAATTAGTTAGTTCTTCATTCACGATCTCTTCTAAACTTGATATAGTATCCATTTGATCGGACTCAACTTGCTCCAAATTTACCCTTGAGTCTTTGAACTTGATCTAGTCTTGAATTGATTAAGTTCCTCCTACTTCAAATCATCTTTTTTAAACCAATTTCTCAAAACATATTGTTGTAGGAATAAAAGGTCCGAACTTAGTTCCACATCGACTAGATAGCAGAGAGGTCTGTTCCTTAAATGGAGGGGGACTACCCCTTTCTCTTTAGAGGCGCCTTTCGTGGGGCAAAACCGTGCATTGTGAAGAGACTATGAAACCCCCTTCAAAGCGGACAATACCTCTAAAAAGAAGCAGTCGCTTCCGCTGTCTAAGCCCGGTAGGGACTGAGCTCTGGGGTTCGGGGGATACCCTCCGACCTCATCAATGGTGCTTTTGTTGAGAGCCCTTGATCTCGACACAGACCCCTTCACTAGAGGGGCTATGTTGTCGGAATAAAGGGTCCGAACTTAGTCCCACATCGACTAGATAGCGGAGAGGTTTGTTCCTTAAATGGAGGGGGGCTACCCCTTTCTCTTCAGAGGCATCTTTTATGGGGCAAAACTATGCGTTGGGAAGAGACTATGAAACCCCCTTCAAAGTGGACAATACCTCTGAGGAGAAGCAGTCGTTTCCGCTGTCTGAGTCCGATGGGGACTGAGCTCTGAGGTTCGGGGGGATACCCTCCGACCTTATCACATATGTTGCTGCTGAGGTCCTGAATCATAGTTAGATTAGAGAGTAATATTCAACTAGTCCATATCAATTTCAAAACTAGTTTTATCAGTCATATATCGATCATAAAACTTTCAAATATTCATAAGCTTTGAAACATGAGCAACAGACTGGGTTGCCTCGTTTGTTGCCCGGCATTCTGGGGACTTCATTTGGACAACTATAGCAGATATACCCTCTTCTTTGCACTCTTTACTTTCTTTTGATTTGGCAGGCTATACCCATGTTAGAGCTATATGAAATGCCGCTTTTATCCAAAAAGAAAAAACAACATGATCTAATAGTTCATTTCACACATTTCCATCATGCAAGATCATACCAACATGCCGTTTTAATACACAAAAATTAAGCACTATGCTAAAGTAAAATGACATGCTTAACCACATCTTAAAATCATTTCTTCATGCAAGGTGACTAAAAATATAATATTTAATTTAATCATGAAATTTCTATAATCATAAAATAAATTTGCGAATTATTGGTGCTATTCACAAAATGAATATTTAAATTTAAATATGAAATATGATGATTTTCATTGAGTCAAGATACAAGCTTTTAAAATTAATTTTTAATAATATCATATGCAATTGCGTGGTAAAAACAACAAGGCGGAAAAAGATACTTACAGGTCAAGAGCAATAACATTGAGAGATTTTCCTTAGTAGAGAGGCTACCTTCGATCTAAAAATAACAACATCAAATTCGTAGGCTTCTTTCAGAATTCCTAATGCACAGTCCTTACAATTTAATGTAATCCCTCTGAGTTGGGAGATCCTTTCAAGCGGTCCTTCCAAGTCAGGAGTGATGATCCTCGATCTCTAGATTAATAGCTCCATCTCTGGATGATAGAGCCCTTAGAGGCACAATTCCCATAGCCTAACATGCAAAAATCCTTAAATATCGCATTAATCAATTAATCTATCCCCCTAACAGGCAACAATTATAATCCAAATATTAATCATAGCCCTATAATCCAAATATTATAGTCTTATTCTTGTCCCTGAAAGTTCTGTTGGGGTGTATGTATGCTATAGTAGTTGATGCAACACTCTATAACCCTCTTTTATTTGGAATCTAAATACAAGCTCCTCTTTTTACCCAAAAAAAAAGTTGCCTAGATATTCTTCTTTGACTCCTTTTTGGTTGTTTCAAAAGCTTTAAAACTCTGTCTTTTTAGTGCCACATTGGATATGCGAAAACAAGTTCACTTGCTTATATAGATATCCTTTTCTTTGAAGCCCAAGTTGGATTTTAAGGGTAGTGGATTAACGGCAACACATGCATGCGCGCATGCGCACTTTGCTTGGGCATGCCATGTGTGTGGTGAGGTGCACATGCATATATTTTTTTACCAGTGTGTGTTGGTTTTTTTTTTATCATATATCCCTCTCTTTTTTTCTATGAATTTTCTAGACGTAAATCTGTGCACGAACCCATGCAAACAGGGTTAAAAGCAGTGGATAGCCTGGTTCCTATAGGCCGTGGTCAACGAGAACTTATAATCAGGGACAGACAAACTGGTAGTGAGATACATGAACTATACTTTTATGCAATCCAAAATAAAATAAAAAGTTTTGGATCCACAACACTCATGGACCATTTGAAGTATAATGCATCCTCAACCTCGATATTATGTATTGAGATATGTCAAAAGCATGTTTATATACAATAGCATCTTGATCGGTGATCTGAGAACCTTTGTTGCCTCAAGTCCTTTGCTGTATTAAATTATCAAATGGTTTGACAAGCATCAAACTTAACCTACATCCTTAATGAAACAACATCATGTACCATTTGTAATAGAGATTTTGTATTTTACTTTGTTTTTTCTTATTTTTATAAATTTAGGCTAATTTTTACTTTTTTCTACGACAAGGATCAAATTTTCCTTTTCTCAATGAATTTACTTTTAGCGCTATTGTGCTTTTTTGCAAGTTCCAAATACCAATACATATATAAATACACATATTAGTGCACATATTTACTAGGTGTTTTTCAGCATATTCTGGAAATGTTTATATTCAATCTCCATTGTCCGTCGAACTCTGATCTTTGCCAGTTTCCTTCTTGGATCAACCAGTATCTTGAGTGCTTGATACTTATATTTAGAAAAATTAAAAAAATACACATATTTTTAGGATAGTATTGATATTTTGTTCAAAAGATTATAACTCATATTCAAAAGGCAGCTGGATGGTTGCTTGTAACTTAATTTGAAAAAGATTAATATGATTAAGCTAAATTTGAGATAAATAACCAAGACAATTTCATATTTTTTGATTAAATTTTTTTCTAATGAGAACCCGTATGTATTTATTAATGTTCACACAAAAAGTTGGACAATGACTTTGAATAGCAATTGGATTGGTGTAAATTTGGAATCAAAACCCTTAGTTGTCTAATTTGATTAGAAAAATTGAATAGGAATGTCAAAGAGGATGGATACAAGAATATTTTACCCATCCATGGATAGAACTAGGCAGTTTTCACTCAAACTAAATGGTAATAGTTTTGTTGATGGGCTTAAAAATTAAAAACAATTCAGTTTTGGTTTTGGTAATTTTCCGACCCATAATTGAACCTGACATGGAATCCAAAATCTAGCCTAAAATGGAAACATATCCAATATTTAATACCCTTCATATTTAGTATAAATACAAATTACTAACTTCATGAGAATGGCTATCAAATAATTCTAAAGAAACCCTATCCTACTCAATCTAGATGTTCACAACCACATTGCAACAAACCTTAGTATGAAGAGGGGTAGATTTTCTGATGCTTTGCCTCTCTTTGCTATGACTGTAACCTCTTTTCTCCCTAGGACCACAACCTCTCTCACTGGTCAGCACAATATTGCCTACCTTTTTTCTCCAATCTCTACTTCAATCTAGGGGCAGTACCACTTACTCCGGTCAAATTGTCGTCATCGTTGCCACCACCTCCGCCGCCTATTCTCCACCAGGAAAATCATGGGGCCACCAGTAAATCCACCTCAATCTCCTTCTTCCTCCTCCTTGGTGGCTCCTCCACCCTTCCAAAGCGTATGCCCCCACCCTGTGCTCTTTCTTTCTCAACCATTCAACCTTAGTTCAACGGTTTTCAGTTTTTTAATTATTTATTTTAAAAAGTTTCAAAGAAAAACTCATGTCTCTCTTTTTTTAAGATGTCACAAAACCAAAATAAAAAAAATAATAAGATCTCTGTATCTATTTCTAGAAGACAAAAACCTAATAAGACAAAAGATTTTGATAACTGGTCCCCAGAAAACAAATACCTAAGAATTTTAAACCTATTTGAAGAAAATCAAACAAAGTTATGTTATGGACCACTAGGAGAGCTATCAACCATCTTCTCCATGAATACTTTTAAAAAAAATGTGAACTCAAAAAAAGCAACAACACTATGAAAAAAGTTAGTCATATTTAGCACTACGTGACCTGATGGAGAGCATAATTGTGATTATTTTTTACCGTAGTCTTTGATATAATCTAAGAAATGGCATGTGTCTTAAGTATGTACGTTTTGGAGGTGCTAACCTAAGCACAAACAATTTGAATAGTTGTCACATACTTATCAGATATTTTAGTTAATTGATTTTTATCCATCATGGCCATATTTATCTGCTTAAAGCAACAATTTTTGTGTTTAGGAAAAAAAAATCAAGTATTAGTTCTCATTATCTGAAAAAATGGCCATAATTCCTAAAAGCAATTAAGTTCGATAAAAGAAAAACAAAACTTTTAGAGAATTGGTTATTGAAAAAAAAGTTTCATGGGCATTTTTTTTTGTTTACTTTTTCATTCTTTTATCATGAATCACTCTCATTTATGTTAGAGCAACATAGAAGTTATGGCTCCATCATTAACTTCACCCATCTAAAATTTTCAATTGTCAATAGCTTTCTCATAATCATAAGGATACAATTAATGGGCATCTAGGGCATTGAATAATTGTTATCGAGCACTAACATAGTAATTTATTATTTTATAAATACAATTTTTTTCTGTTTTCATCAAAGTGATAATGTCAAAAGAGATTAACAAGAAAGCTTCTACATCAGATGAACCTTCCATCAGTACAAGGCAATTTCAAACTGGCAGCACAAAAAGTCAAGAAAATTAATAAGAGTAGATCGAGAAAGAGCCCGAAAAGAAGACTAAATGTAAAGGATGACTTGCACCAAAATAGCAGCTGCTGCTTTCTAGAAAATGCCCATGGACAACGAGGAGCCAAATTCTATAGGGGACCTGAGAGTAGCCTGTAGCTTTATGTGGAAGGAAGCCACTACTCCTGAGGAGTTGCTCATGTCCATGGGAATACACTACGCTCCTATCAAAGTCAACATCCTACCCACCAGCTATGAGGAGGCTATGGTTGCTTAATGGCATTTGATCTTTATCTCTCATTTTAGATCAATCGAAACATTTTCTTTGCTAGCTATAGTCCTTTGTATCACAAATTTATCTATACCAATTTTTGCACTCTTCCATTATAATTTTGGGTGTGAACTATACAACAGCATGCTACTTGAAGTAGATCAAACATGCTGGTCCAAGATCTAGAAGAAACACCAAATCAAATAAGAATAGAAGAAGAAAAAATTTGGGGAGAGAAATAAATTACTCAAAAAAGAGGCCTAAAATACAGGTTCAACTCCCATTCACAAAGATGTCTCACAAAAAATTCTCCCAACTCCACACAAGAAGAATGCCTCAGAGAAAAACTCATGTCTCTCTTTTTTTAAGATGCCACACAACCAAAATAAAAAATATAACAAGATCTCTCTATCTATTTCTAGAAGACAAATGTCTAATAAAATGAAAGATTTTGATAGCTGAGTCTTAGTCCAAATCCACAAAAAGACAAAATCTCCATATCAAATATCAATATCTTGGATAGCTTTAACATAAGACTCTTTTATATGATTTGACTCCTCAATGAACAACTGTCGCATCCTTTGACTTTTTTGAAGAAATTCCAAAATTAGTTAGTTCTTCATTCACGATCTCTTCTAAACTTGATATAGTATCCATTTGATCGGACTCAACTTGCTCCAAATTTACCCTTGAGTCTTTGAACTTGATCTAGTCTTGAATTGATTAAGTTCCTCCTACTTCAAATCATCTTTTTTAAACCAATTTCTCAAAACATATTGTTGTAGGAATAAAGGGTCCGAACTTAGTTCCACATCGACTAGATAGCAGAGAGGTCTGTTCCTTAAATGGAGGGGGACTACCCCTTTCTCTTCAGAGGCGCCTTTTGTGGGGCAAAACCGTGCATTGCGAAAAGACTATGAAACCCCCTTCAAAGCGGACAATACCTCTAAAAAGAAGCAGTCGCTTCCGCTGTCTAAGCCCGGTGGGGACTGAGCTCTGGGGTTCGGGGGATACCCTCCGACCTCATCAATGGTGCTTTTGTTGAGAGCCCTTGATCTCGACACAGACCCCTTCACTAGAGGGGCTATGTTGTGGGAATAAAGGGTCCGAACTTAGTCCCACATCGACTAGATAGCGGAGAGGTTTGTTCCTTAAATGGAGGGGGGCTACCCCTTTCTCTTCAGAGGCACCTTTTATAGGGCAAAACTATGCGTTGGGAAGAGACTATGAAACCCCCTTCAAAGTGGACAATACCTCTGAGGAGAAGCAGTCGTTTCCGCTGTCTGAGTCCGATGGGGACTGAGCTCTGAGGTTCGGGGGGATACGTTCCGACCTTGTCACATATGTTGCTGCTGAGGTCCTGAATCATAGTTAGATTAGAGAGTAATATTCAACTAGTCCATATCAATTTCAAAACTAGTTTTATCAGTCATATATCGATCATAAAACTTTCAAATATTCATAAGCTTTGAAACATGAGCAACAGACTGGGTTGCCTCGTTTGTTGCCCGGCATTCTGGGGACTTCATTTGGACAACTATAGCAGATATACCCTCTTCTTTGCACTCTTTACTTTCTTTTGATCTGGTAGGCTATACCCATGTTAGAGCTATATGAAATGCCGCTTTTATCTAAAAAAAAAAACAACATGATCTAATAGTTCATTTCACACATTTCCATCATGCAAGATCATACCAACATGCCGTTTTAATACACAAAAATTTAGCACTATGCTAAAGTAAAATGACATGCTTAACCACATCTTAAAATCATTTCTTCATGCAAGGTGACTAAAAATATAATATTTAATTTAATCATGAAAGTTCTATAATCATAAAATAATTTTGCGAATTATTGGTGCTATTCACAAAATGAATATTTTAAATTTAAACATGAAATATGATGATTTTCATTGAGTCAAGATACAAGCTTTTAAAATTAATTTTTAATAATATCATATGCAATTGCGTGGTAAAAACAACGGGGCGGAAAAAGATACTTACAGGTCAAGAGCAATAACATTGAGAGATTTTCCTTAGTAGAGAGGCTACCCACGATCTAAAAATAACAACATCAAATTCGTAGGCTTCTTTCAGAATTCCTAATGCACAGTCCTTACAATTTAATGTAATCCCTCTGAGTTGGGAGATCCTTTCAAGCGGTCCTTCCAAGTCAGGAGTGATGATCCTCGATCTCTAGATTAATAGCTCCATCTCTGGATGATAGAGCCCTTAGAGGCACAATTCCCATAGCCTAACATGCAAAAATCCTTAAATATCGCATTAATATTAATCTATCCCCCTAACATGCAACAATTATAATCCAAATATTAATCATTTATTTATTCCATAAAATAAATATTAAACAAAAGAGAGTTTATAGATTATCTCAATGGCAGGTTAGACACCCAAGATGGATACTCCTCGAATATGGTAAGCCCTAGCTTCTTGGTCTGAGTGAGAGAGAGAGGGATCAGATCATGCATGTGTAAATAGAGAGATGCCGGAATGGATCCAATGAAGAAGAGGGAGATCATAGAGATGAAGAAAATAGCTTCCCAATAGATGCAGGGAAGAGAAAAGAGATGGTATAGGGTATAGGATGTGGCGAGGGAGAGATGGAGACTGTCATTGGTGAGAGAGATAGAGAGACAGAGAGGAGATGGTGAATTGGTGGTCGCTGGTGCCAGAAGAGAAGATGGTCGACAGTCACAATGAAGATGCTTAGCAGCGTCATAGGAAGATGCATGGGAATGCTCACACACGGAAAAAAGATCAGAGAGGATAACAAATAACAGGAAGTTGGAGTCTTGGGGTGGAAAGAGAGAAATAGAAAAGAAAGTGGAGAGGCATGCAGCACAGAAGAGAAGAAAAAGGAGGGGCACTGCCTTGCAGAAAAGAGGAGGGGGTGCAGGGACCATAGCATCCGCATGAAAAAAGGAAGAAAATAAGGAAACGCATGGGTGTGAGAGAGGGTGCATGGGGTCGCAAGAATACCGCATCCACATAGAGCATTGCGACCATGCATGGAGAAAAAAATTGTGACAAGATAATTCTGTACAAGTTGTCCAACGTAAATCAGATTTGCTAATGAACTAGGTATATAAAAAAAATGGATGGTGATAATGGTGAAGAGTTTGTAATAGAAATAGATAATTAATATTCCAACTTTCTCTATGGAAAGAGACTATCCATTAGATATATGAACTTTTGAACCCCAACAAATGGGACAACCTGAGTTCTCAAATAATAAAGAGAGCAGCTTGACCTATATTATTAGCATCTATAAGATCTATTTCATTCCACATCAACATAATTGCAGAATAAATTTTTGAGTGCTCTTTGACCTCCTATTCAAGGAGCTCCCATCTTGCTTAAGTTGATGCAGTCTTTCCTCATTAGACTGTTGATGCACCCTTTTAAGGTACTCCAACATCTACTTTATAGTCTGCAAAGGGCTCAAACTAACAGCGATGCAGCTGTTAACAGATTTCATGATCCATGTCTTATCTTTTCCAATATTAGCTACCCACTTTCGAGTTGATATTCCAATGGAGCCATCAGCATAGCTCCATAGGTCGCGGCCTTCCAAAAAAAATTGCATATAAGAAGCCCAAAGAAACTCTCGCTTACCTCCCTACCCCTCCCCACCCTCTCGCTCTTCCTCACATTTCCATTCTCCTACTCCACCCTCCACCTCCCTCCCCCGCCCCCCATCACTCCCCCTAGCTCCCCTCTTAAGTGCTACATCCTCCACCTTTATTTATTTAAATACTTATTCTTTATTAAATTTTATCTATATTATTTTATATTTTTATTTGCTATATCCAGTATATTCTTAGTTATACTTTATGTGGTAATTCATAAAGTATATTCTTAGTTATCTATATACTTTATTTGCTATAAAGTATATTCTTAGTTATTTATCGGACCTCTCCTAGCCTATTATATCGTGAAATTTTTTCTTCTTTTCATGGGACTCGAGCCAGCCCACTCCGAAAATATTCATCTGAATTCTATAAATATAACTAAGGCCCGGTCTGTCATTATAAATTCCACTGGATTGCATAGGATTATCCAAACATCCATTTTATTTTATCTATTCTTCAAGTACAATGCGGTCGGCGGCCTTATGAGTCTTTTTTTAGTTTCTTAATTTTGAAAATAATGGAGAAGAGAATGATCCTCTCCTTCTTCTTGTTTGCTTTCTCCGTTTGTGCCAAAGAACTTTATATTGGACGATTCATCTTCCATTTTCACATTTTGTCAGGAAAAGCGTGTAAATCATTGCAACTTTCATGGCCTCCCCTTTTTTTTCTTTTCTTTTGCTAGAAAATGGCCAAACCTTGAGAGGGAATTTCCAAGGTGTAAATCAGGTTTCAATATTTTATGAAATTTCATTACCTCTAGAAGAGAATGACCCCTGATTGGTGTCGGATACGTAAGCACCTTCTCCCTCCATCGGTCTTTTTTTTAATAGATTTTCCATTAACAAGGACATCAACCATTGGTCTTCCAATTGCGTCCTTTCTTATAACCATTAAGAAAAGCGGAGCTCTTCTCCAGGATCTACAGTCGCTTCTTACAACGACTACCAAAGAATTATAGACTTCCAGCTTTCAAGATTACGACTACCAAAGAATTATAGGGAGTTCTCGACTTCTAGCTTTCAAGATTGGATATCTGGCTATGTTCAATACCACAAGATTGCATATATTAAATGTAGGCTTTATTTAAATATTTCTAGAAAATTAAACTGAAAATCATATAGAATTCGTGAATTGGACTATTCATTCAAGTACATCTCTATCCACGACACGTTTTCCCACTCAAACTCTATAGGAAGATTTCCTTTCTACAGTCCAAAGATTAAGAGCTCATTTGGTTCACAAAAAAAAAAAAGGAAGGAAAGTGTGGTCAACCGGAAAGTAATGAGATGTCTCTTGTTTGATTGGAGTTTTCAAAGGAGAGAGAAGAAAAAGTTGTATTCCCATGAAAATATAATTCCCACATTTCATGAAAAAGCCTTTTCCATAAGAAACATGGGAAAGTTCTTTAAAGATGTAAATTAGATGGACCAATGAATCTGATTCTACAAAACTTTCAAATCCACTCTGGTGGAAACATTCAAACAAATCTTTTATATGATTGTAAAAATTTAATCTGATAGTCCACCAACAATTAAATTCAAGATTGGGCATCTGGCTATGTTCAATACCACAAGATCGCATATATTAAATTTAAAATTTATTTAAATATCTTTAAAAAATTAAATTGAAAATGGTGGAGAATTCATGAATTGTATTATCCATTCAAGATAATCTCTATCAACAACAAGCTTTCCCACTCAAACTCTATAGGAAGATTTTCTTTCTAAAGTCCAAAGATTAGGATTTGGGTAGGTCCTTTAAAGATGCAAGTTAGATGGACCAACGAATCTGATTCTATAAGGTAGAAATATTCAAACAGATTTTTTATGTGATTGTAAAAATTTAATCTGATAGTCCACCAACAATTAAAATTCAAGATTGGGTACCTGGCTATGTTCAATACCACAAGATCGCATATATTAAATTTAAAATTTATTTAAATATTTTTAAAAAATTAAATTGAAAATGGTGAGAATTCATGAATTGTACTATCCATTCAAGATAATTTTTATCAGCAGCATGCTTTCCCACTCAAACTCTGTAGGAGGATTTTCTTTCTACGGTCCAAAGATTAGGATTTGAGCTGGTTCTTTAAATATACAAGTTAGATGGACCAATAAATCTGGTCCTACAAAAATTTCAAATCCACCCTGGTAGAAATATTCAAACAGATTTTTTATGTGATTGTAAAAATTTAATCTGATAGTCCCCCAACAATTAAAATTCAAGATTGGGTATCTGGCTATGTTCAATACCACAAGATCGCATATATTAAATTTAAAATTTATTTAAATATTTTTTAAAAATTAAATTGAAAATGGTGGAGAATTCATGAATTGTACTATCCATTCAAGATAATCTCTATCAACCACACGCTTTCCCACTCAAACTCTGTAGGAAGATTTTCTTTCTACAGTCCAAAGATTAGGATTTGGGCAGGTTCTTTAAAGATGCAAGTTAGATAGACCAATAAATCTGATTCTATAAAAATTTCAAATCCACTATGGTAGAAATATTCAAACAGATTTTTTATGTGATTGTAAAAATTTAATCTGATAGCCCACCAACAATTAAAATTCAAGATTAGGTACCTGGCTATGCTCAATACCACAAGATCGCATATATTAAATTTAAAATTTATTTAAATATTTTAAAAAATTAAATTGAAAATGGTGGAGAATTCATGAACTGTACTATCCATTCAAGTACGTCTCTATCAACAACACACTTTCCAACTCAAAACCTATAGAAAGATTTTCTTTCTACAGTCCAAAGATTAGGATTTGAGCTGGTTCTTTAAAAATGCAAGTTAGATGGACCAATGAATCTGATCCTACAAAAATTTCAAGATAGAAATATTCAAACAGATTTTTTATATGATCGTAAAAATTTAATCTGATAGTCCACCAATAATTAAAATTCAAGATTGGGTATCTGGCTATGTTCAATACCACAAGATCACATATATTAAATTTAAAATTTATTTAAATATTTTTTAAAAATTAAATTGATAATGGTAGAGAATTCATGAATTGTACTATTCATTCACGTACGTCTTTATCAACAACACACTTTCCAACTCAAACTCTGTAGAAAGATTTCCTTTCTACAGTCCAAAGATTAGGATTTGAGCAGGTTCTTTAAAGATGCAAGTTAGATGGGCTAATGAATATGGTTCTAAGAATATTTCAAATCCACTCCGTAGGAATATTCATACAGGTTTTTAATATGATTGTAAAAATTTAATATATTGGCAGTACCCTAGATTTGTGGAGAAAGTTCATATGTGCTAAGTTGAGGGCCCCCCACAAGTAGAATTTTATTCAAGGTGTGACAATTAATGACACTTCATATTTATTCTATGATATAAGACCAGCCCTACGTACGGCTACCCGTGCGAAGACTTTCCACGCTTCCCCCACCTCCACTTTTGTCAAATCACAAGCCCCACACTTGCCACCCTGTAATTTATGCTCGTAATACATACTCATTTGCTCTTGCAGGGCATTGCATTAAAAAAAAAAAAAAAAACCATTTGAGGCAACCAAAAGGCATAGTCCACCAACAACTAAAATTCTTGAAGTATCTTCGAACTTTTTTCCTAGGTAAATGATTCTTTAACTTGGTTCTCATCCCCATGTAGTAGCTTTGCTGCAGTGGCCATTTGAGTCATGGTTAATATATTACAATGTAGAAAAGCATATGAAAATGACGGTGCTGTATTGAACATGCATCTAGATTAAGGCCTGACCTAGGGTTCATGCAAATGAAATGCGAATGCCGATGAATTAATGGTTTGCATCTCCATGAATATAGCACTCTTCAACAAAATGATACAAGTTCCATGGATATGTTATTTTAATAAATAATTTTATTTCTATATATAATATTTGTTTTTGTTGATCCATTTTGAGAACATGAACATAAAAAATTTAATCTAAATACTTTGTAGAAAAATCAATACAGCACCATATACCAGCCATTATTGCTATAATATCATGTTTTATGGTTTTAAGATATGATAATAAAATCTTGTCCTCCGCCAAAAAACTTTGGACAAATTTGTTGCATGCATGATGAACTTATTTAAGGATCAAGAAATAATGGTTGTGGTACAAATATATTTAGTCATTTTTATGTCCATTAAACACCAAAAGGGACCAATACCTAATTATCCGTTGGTGAGATCTTGGGAGAGGCAAACTGGCGATAGACTTATTTTTTATTTTTTATTTTTTTTATTTTTTTAAGATTTGAGCCTGCACAACTGCGTTTATTGGCCTAAACTTTTATTATTGCACCAAGCAAGGACTGATCTTCAAGCCCATACTGAAATTATATTAGTTCTATGCTATTCATATTTAACACTAAGCCCGTTCGCATAACTTGATATCATTATGCTCTTCAAAATAGATGTCCAGTGTTACTTAACTGCAAGAAAATGATATCTTGAGATACAAGATATGCTTAATGGTTCTAATATAATGAAAGTAACATTATAGCAGGCATCAATGACTAATAAGCATTTATGGCATCTTCAAACACATGACACAGCATGGATAACACTGCTACAATGGAATTCAAAATGGAGTTGATTAGATCAACTGTTCCTGAAAGACCAATGTGCGATCAAGATAGGCTTGTACACTTTGACAGATAATGCTACAGTAACACTGAAATTTTACATAAAGATGTTAGATGGCGTGTAGCTACGTTAGATGACATGTAGCTTTCCAACCTAACCTTTCATTGGCAATCCGTGTCTTATTAGGCACCGGCAACCTAACTTTCTTTATTGGCCGACATATGAACACGCCAATCTGGACCTAATTTTCCGAAGCCCTGGTCATAATATTTTGTGGATGTGCTGGATATATAGTCCAAGTTCATTTGCAACAAGCATTCATTTGTAGGCGTGCTGAGGGCCCATCTAGGCTCAAAGTAGCTCGGTCCAAAGCTTGAAATAAAAGTAGCCGTGTTCATTAGCACCAATCACCGGATCTGTCTCTATCTGGGGCCTTTCATCTTTTCATCGTCATTTGGGTATACTGTCACCATGCTTTTGATTGATGGCCAAGGAAGAGAGAAACCTTCATGCAAGGTACACCATCTCCGCATCGGATCCTATACCAGTGCCGCCCAATTACTTTGTCTGTACGCCTGATACTAGAGCCAGTTTGAAATACCAAATCTTGATCTGCTTCTGGTTCTGTATCCCATACCGTGTACCGTTACCGAACTGATACGATATGATATATCTTGCACTATCTAATTCGGTATGGTATGGCATACCTTACATACACGTCTTCCAACATCAGCCCAATCTCCATTCCTTGATGGGAAATAAGCAAGGCCGTATGTTTATATAAAATATAGCCTCCTATGTCAACCTGCTTTTGCTACTCATACTTCTTACTTTCCAATATGACTAACAATCTGAATCTGTTTGCTTATCTTATATAATCTAATTCAGTTAAGCAATAGTTATAACCTGAATATGAATTAACTAGAACTTCCATCAACTACTATTCTAGCACCAAGTTGTGTCATATTTTTATTTTTTGATTCAGATATTCCTTTGATCCATTCTTCTTTTTAGATTTGGCTATTTTTGAGATCTTCTTAATCAGCCTATCTGTATTCTTATCCTATAGTGCGGAGCAAATCTAATTTCCAGAAGCCAAAGCTTGACATCTATTGTAGAAACCATCTTTTATCAGGAGACATGACCTGGTGGTCCCTGATCAAGAATCAATAGAGCATAGGGCTCTTTGCATGATCACCCAATGCTCATGCTCCTTCACCAAAGATCGCAGGTTCATTTTCTAATGCTGACGAGAATATTAAAAGCCCAGGCTCGGAGTAGGCTTTACAAGCATTTTACAATGAGCACAAGGATGCTATGGTTCTGCATGAAACATCAACGTACACGAGGTGATGCTTTCCCGGGAGGTATGCCAATTGGGTGAAGTTAGTATTTGACAGGTAAACGGAATAATAAAACAGAGAGATGTGGAAACCAGCACAAAATTCCTATTTACAGACACATGTATGTCTAAAACTAGAAGTGTTGAAATCAAGCACAACGTTCATGTTTACCATTGTAAGTGTACCTAAATTCCCCCTTCTCTTGTATCCTGGAGCAAACATGATTAATTGTTTGAATAAGCAAAAATAAGCAGGGATTGTTCCACACACCATCCCCAACCATATAAATTCTCTTTTACACAGAAATCAAATGGAGAAAACCCAGCAGATGTATACATCTAGGGCATGCTGAGGTATTCATTTAAGGCATGTTTAGCTAGAGGGAGTTAGGCTCTAGTTTGAGAATATGAATAACTCTCATTCTAACCGTTTGGTTGGAAAAACTCATTCACATTCCAATTTTAGGGACGAATAAAAATGCCTAATTCTCCAAAACCTTAACCCAACTCTCCCCTATGTTCAAATCCCATTCCAATTCCAATTCTAAACACAAACCAAAAATATGACTGCTCGAATTCCCATTCCAATCCATTTCAGTTTCGATTCCCGTCGCAAACCAAATTCATCCTTAAATATATAAATGGTACCCCAAAACTCAATAGCGCATCTTCTGATTATTTTATCAAAATCTAGCATTGATCGAAATCAATTTTTCAATAATGGTATTCGCATCGAACTCAGATTTAGAATCTAAAACCCCAGTAATCTGAATTTTGAGAAAGAAACTATATACATACAGTATATTTAAACATAGAAATATTTGTATTAATTTGTTTTCTTCATAGTTGGGTTACATATATTTCTCACACTTGCTCTCATCTATTTTAGTCTTAACTTCTTAAATCCCATCCAACGTTTAGATTTTGGTTAAAATCTCCATGAATCCAAAGATTAGGCAGACTGCGAAACCAAATCACCTATAACATTACAAACAATGTCAGACTGCAACATGACTAATTAGTAGAATTTTATTCTATCATATTAATTACATTAATTATTATTTTTACATCTTTTTTTCACCAAGAACCGCACCAAGCAATTACACTATGAGTTATTGTGATGTCACAGTCCTCTTTACTCCTTGCCTCGGTATTACTCATAAGCCCCAAGCCCGTATCTTCCCCTTCATCTCACTCGAGTTGCTAGGAGGAATCAAATCATACCACCTCTGACGAGTTGCAAACCCACAGCTCCACAATAGTAGTTAAAGGGTTATCACATCCGAACGTGAAATCATATATAATTAGATAAGCCTAAGGCAGAAAGACTAGCAAAACATTACCAGCTTATCAGTGCAGAACAAATAATCTTGTATAAATAGCCTAACGGATAACAGTTTCAAACCGCAATCAACAACTCAGTATATAAAAAAAAATAAAAAATCAGGGAGGGCCGAAGAATGGAAACAAACAGCTATGATAGTTGGGCCATTTGGTCATTCAGCATATATATATATATATATATATATATATATATATATATATATATATATACACACACGCTTTACTGCTTCAGGGATAAATATAATGCAATTGAAGACCAGTAACAGAGTTTGTGCTCAGCAATTATTCAAGAAATTGCTAAGCTCACAAAAGAAATTTGGAAGATTCGAGAGAATTGTGACCTCAACAAAATTAAAAATCAGTAAAATAATCAGAAAAAAAAAGGAGAATAAGTCGCTATGACAGTGCACAGAAAAGCAGCAATCAGGGAGAGGCAGTAGTAATGTAGAAACTCAAAATCATCAAAATGAACATCAAACATTAGGATTAAATTTATAATTGTTTACCACTTTGGCTGTTCCGTTATACCTGGAGAATTCAATTTTTGGTTGCACAAGATTCATTTTCTGAGTAAAAAATTCATGCATAATTATTGAATTCTCTACAACTGAAATTATTTTGACTTCTCAGGATTATGCATCTAAGAGGCCAACCAATAGGTACACCATAAAGTCAAACAGCTTCTAAAATACATAGATGTCCACGGGTAATTACAGATCATGCAGAACCAGATATTGTAAATGGAAATGGATCCATTGGTTCTCAGAGGATATGTCCGAACCAAAGTAAATTTGGCATGCACTAGGATGCATATATTAAATTAGTCAACGACAGCATATTCTCGGATAGATCATTAAATAACATCGAAACAAAGGTTCTAGATCATGATTTGGCTAAATGTTCTAACATAAGATGGTCAAAGATGGAAGTGATTCACATTCTTACATGGCTTCTTTTTCCACGAAATCAGTTCATGTTTAAATCTGATATGATAAAGCACCTAAAAGAATAGACAATTTTGAGCAGAAAACGACAATTGACAGAAAAAAGATATAAGAAAGCAACTTGCGCCATCATTCAAACACTGATTGTTGCTGAACGCTAGGACAAAAATCGTAGCTTGCATAACAGTGCGTGCTTAATCCAACCAATCCATGATATTACCCTATGAAAGCAAATGAAAAAATAGCCAGAAAAATAGGCATTGCTTTTGGGCCAATGCAGCACATATCAAGGGATGCTGACTGTCGAGCAATTTTTAGGCACTATCTGGAGAAGAATTGTCAACTCTGCATCTTACCCTCTCTATACAAGTGAAGCAGATCCTAGTTTAAAAGGACAAAAAAAAAAGGGGAAAAAGCCAAGAAAAAAACAGAACTTGTTAACAATATATTTCATAACACACATTTCTATGTGATCAAACAAACGGCTAAGAGCAGCAAAATTCACTCTATTGTTAAAAAGCTTTGTTCTGTTTCACAGATGTTCATCTTCATTGAAATTTGAAACAGAACATTCACTCCATTGCTAAACAGAAATCTTCATTATTATAGTTACCATTATTAATACTATGATTTACTATTAGTTCTACTATTTTCATAAGTATTGAACTCATTGCGGTTGAACAGAGAAAAAATATGTAAAATCATAGCTAGCAAACAATGTAAGGAAATACAAATGTAGAAAACCCTATTTTTCAAAATTTTTGATAGCAAAGTAAAACTTTATTTGATAAAATGAGCAGTTAACTGATATATCAAATATATTTCGATAATCTCTTGAAATAACAGAGGCTAACAAGGGAAAAGAAATTGGATTCAACCGGTCTGATCAGGGTCGCATGGTGAGCCCACAGTTTTTAAGTTTGACCCAGCACTGTTGTTCATATATTCCACTATATATGCAGCTTATCTAACCAGAACCGAAAAACACCAAAAGAAAAAAGACCAGGTGTAAAGGAGACAAAATAGATCATGATTTTATAATCATTCTAGTATGGTTGAAACACATTCCTGAAACTCATTTGAGTTCACAAGCTTTCCAAAAATGTTCTGGAAAATCATTCAAGTTGACAATTATCAAGCTTTATCTGCATACCTTTCCTGCATTAGAGGCAAAACCTAGACAACTTGCTCTGAGAAATGCTCCATTGATAATCCACTTTTAACACCTGCACATGTTTTGGGTATGACAACAACCATTACACTGGTGAAGCTATATGAGAGATTAGTACAAACTTTAGAATGGCTTACAACGAAGCCAACCTTTTATCCAGCCAACTGATAAAATGTGGCAAAAAATGAAAGGGTTAGAAAGGAGGCTTATATATGAAGTTACACTGCTTATATTGAAATACAAATCAAGCAGTCCAAGCAGATGCCATGCTGACCCTCAAGGATGTGATTGCTCAGACAACCAACAGTTATTTCATGCTGATCACTTATACTGACTCTTAATACAGCAGCCTGTTACTCAGAAATAAAAAGGGGGGAAGCAAAAGAAAAGAAAGGGGGAAAAAAAAAGAAGAAACTGGAATCACCACAAATGGAAGCCAACACACTCAATAAAAACAGTGTAAATATTCCCTGCAAATTCAACAAATAACACTATAGACTATGTCAAAAAGTGATGCACCTCAAAAAGTAATGCTTCAAGGGATGTTGATCCATTACCATTACCATCCTGATACCTGTTGATCAGATCAGCTGCTTCTGCTTGACGGTGTTTTTTATTCTCAATGGACTCATAATTTTCCACCTTCCCTGGCTCCAGCTCTAAGTTTTTCCCTTCGCTATTATCTGTTCTGCCTATTATAATTTTCCCATGGCCCTCTGATGCTGGGCTTTGCTTGTGGGTCTTCAAATTATGGACACTAAAATCTTCCTTCAGTCCATCAAAATTACCATCAACATGATCTTGTTTGTTGGCCATAGGGTCACTGCTCTCCAAATGCCTATTATCCCGTTCTAACATTTTATCTCCCATTTGATCCCTGATTCCTTCTGCACTCCACCTTCAATTGAACTTGAACCTGACACATCAGGCTTCAGCTCTTGAGAACCCTCAACGTTTTCTGGCCTTCTATCTGAAGTTCTAGACTCTTTGATGACATCATATTTTTCTTGAGGCTTTTCATACTTGTATTTTGGTTTCTTCAGTTTGTGCTGATCTACTTTATCCCTGGAGGACTTTTCTCCCAAATGGCGTGAACTTCTGTGAGATCTCAAACTTGAATGAGGTGAAGCCCTATCATCCCTCGAGTGTTTAGATTCTCCAGTTGCAGATTCCCTTTCCCTAGAAGCACATTCTCTTCTGCCATGTTTCTTAATTTGTTCTTGATTTCCTATGCCTGCTCAAATCCAGATTTTCAGCATGATTATCATCATCATTACTGGCAGAACTTCTATGTGATTTTGATGTCGTAGAACAAAACCTCTTAACTTCACTGGTCTCCAAGTCTTCCACAATGAGATTTTCATCCTTTGCCATAGAATCAATTCTCTCAGAACCTTGGTCATCCAGTTTAGACTTTTTATGTTCCCTAATGCCGCTCTCATTTTTCAAGGTTTCCTCATTTAATAAGGACACCCTCTTATGACTGACTACAGAAGAATCAGTAGTATTATCTTCCTTTGGTTCGCTTGTACCTTTTGCATTTTTATTAGTTGCATTACTTCCATCAGATCTTTTAATATTCTCCTTCCGCCTTTCAGATTTCTTTGTATCTCCTTTTTCATAATGATGCCTTTTCTCAGCAGATCTTGATCTGGAGTGCCTACTAGAGTGAGAGGACCGATGGTCACGTACAGGAGATGATCTGCTTCCTCTGTGATGCCTTGGTGACCTTGAACCAGCTCGAGATGATCTCTTTGTTCTGGGACTTGGAATTTCTCTACGACGCTTTGGTGATGTCGGAGTAGCTCGATATGATTTTCTCAATTGAGGACTTGAGCTCCTCCTTTGGTGTCTTCTTGAATGAGAGGAATAACGATCATGAGATCTTTCTCTTTCTTGCCTTCCACTCCTGCCATAGTTGTCCCGATCAACTCTGTATGATCTTTCAGTGCCATGATTTGAATGATGTGATCTTATTGGTGATCTTGACCTTCGATCTCGGGAGCATCTTCTTGGTGAAAAAGAGCGAGACCGCCTGCTTCTACGATACTTGATAGGTGACCTTGACCGAGACTGGGATCTCTGGCAAGAGGAAGATGGTGACCTGCTTAAAATCCCAAGCAAAGATCAAACATCAAAAAACAATGATTAGGGTAAATGGAAACACCAAAATGGATCCTACACCAAGCCAACAAGACTTCCAACTTAAAAAATTAAATAAAAATCAGAGGCCAGAACTCATAAGATAAACAAAGTAGACAATTGGTCAATAATCATAATGGTGACTCTGATCCTGACTATCAAATGAAATCATAGGCTACTATTTTCTTGACAAGTACACAAATGAGACTAGATAAATCATCATAAATCAATGTTTCAGTCGCATGACCAAGCAAAAAGTAGTATGTTCTCATTCCAACATGAAAGCCATCCCCTACAATCTCATCATTAGGTATGACATAGCAAAATAAGGAGCAATTAAATTACCTGGATTTTCTGTTAACTTCCTTATCCTCGCTACCAAAGCCCTCTGCTTTCAATTTTTTGCTTATTTCAGCAGCTCTGGCTGCTGCCATCTCTGTTGCAGATTTCATTGTTGCTGCTCGCGCAGCAGCCTGCTGAGAGGCTATTGCTTGTTGCATCATCAAGGCATGTTGAAATTGCATCTGTTGCATAGCAACTGCTTGCTGCATCGTCAATGGTAACAAAGGGTTGACAAGAGCAGTTTTGGAAGGTAGGGACTTTGCCATTTCAACATTCAATCGATGGCCACCAACATCCATGTTGTTCAGTGCCAAAGCCACAGTTGCTTCTTCTGGCTTAGAGTATTCTATATAAGCAAAATGTTTGGAATCTGTGATGAAACAATCAACAACAGTACCACAGTAACCAAACAGCTGTTTAAGTTGATCCATGGTAAGAAGGGGGCTAAGATTGCTAACTTGTAGAGTTTTCTTCAGAGTATCAGCCTTGGCAGCCTTGTCAGGTGAACCTGTATCATATATAAAAATTAGTGATGAAGGAGGATGATATGAATTTCCAATGCAAACTATCTAGCAATGAACAAGCAACTCAGATTTCCTTTTGCACTTTTTCTCACTCCCATGACAGGACATGTTAATCATTTCATGGGCAGGCAGCCAACTGCACAACGCTCCTGCCACTGCAGGGTCTGGGCATCAAATGCAGCCTTACCCTGCTTGTGGAGAGGGTGTTTCCTTGTTTCAAACTTAAGACATCCAGGTCACGGTAGAGCAACGTTACCATTGCGCAAGGCTCACCCTTCATGTTAACCATTTCATGCCAATAATAAATCAGCTGAAAAGGTCTCAACACAAAATTTAGGGCTTCCTACAATAAGTACGTGAAATAAGCAGCATCAGGTGTAATTGGATCTGATGCAATTCCAAGACAATCCGGATCCTATAATGTACCCATGTTGAACATCCAGCAGAATATGTATCAATATATTACACAGAAACACAAAAAGCGGTTTCTCTACAGAAGCCATTTCTTTAAGTGATATGATGAGGACAATGCTAGTATCTCTAACAAACTTAACACATAAATGCTTACATGCCAATTCTCATCCATGTTTTCAAATGGTCTTCCAATAAAAAGATAGGCATCACAATTACTAGATCCACTCGCTCAATTCTTTCTCATCATTCAACATCTAATTCTAACATATATCTTGATATCAAGTGGAGAACTACAAGACCGAGAAGTCGAGAACCAATGGAACACAGATGTCTTCATTACTATAAATCACCTCAAAGAAGAAGACTGATTTTTGAGTACCTTTTTTAAAAATAGTGTGCCTGAAATTTTAGCACAAAACATAGGAACTATTGTCATTTTTAAAGATTAACATGTACTCACTAGTAAAATAGGTTCTCACATGAGTGTTTAAGTGTGTGCATGAATTTTCGTTTTGCTCAAAAATTAACTTTGTTTATTTCAGACTTTAAACTTGCTTTTATCTAAATTTATGAATTTTATTTACTTTAAAATGTCTATATCCATGCATTATTAAGAAAATGTCATGATAATGATTGCATATCGTCCACCATTTTACTAAATTCAAATTCGAACTCCACTAATTGTGTTAAAAAACAATTGAGTTTTTATAAGATTTGAAGTCAATCTTTTTCTTTCCCACTCTACAGTCTACCCATCCCTCCTAAAAACTCCTCTCGGCCATGTCCTCTCCTTGGTCTCTATTTAACAAAATAATAAATCCATGCTTGGTATCTCACTCATGTGTATTCGGCAGATCCCGCGTTGCAATTCTTGCCTAGTTTTCACTCTTCCTCACATGTTCTCCCTTTCTCACGTCTCATGCAGCACAAACCCAATCAAAGCCATGACATGGCAGCAGCCCAAACCCAATCAAAGCTCATGACAAGGACCCCACTCCTACATCCCCTTCCCTTCTAGCTTGCACGTGGCATGAGCAGCACCCTTTTTCTACATGGGCCCCGTTACCTAAAACCACTCACCCACCCTCTCTCTTGTGTTTTGAGAGAGAGAGAGTAGTGTGGCATGGTAGAGCCCATGTTGCCTCCATATGTGAGAGAGAGCGAGAGGACGTCCAAGTAGGGTTAGTGGGTGGGACCTAGTGGTTCATGAGTGGTGAAAGATATTGCGGGTGGGCCTGCATGGCATGTGATGCCCTGCATGTGAGGCAGAGGGCATACCAGGTTAGCAAAATTGGTCTGTTGAGTGTACACGAGAGAAATGGGTGGAATGGATACATCAAAAATGAGACGACAGGACTTTAAGGGTAACGTTGGGAAATCAAAATTGTGACCAAATTAAGATTTACCAATTTTATTTGAAACTGTTAGACAATGTCAAGTTTTAGTAAAAAAGCGGGCCAGTGGTGAATAAAACAGCCACCCAGTGGGTTTTCATTATCACAACTACATGCAAAGAAAATGACAGATTCGAAATAAAGGAATATCATCTAGATTTCATCTGTCATTTTTTATGCTGAACCTCCCACTTTTCCTAGAATGTGTAAATTATCCCACCTAAACAATTTTGAGTGATTTTAGATATGTTGTTGGGAAGTGTTTTCCCAAATCAAATGAGATGATTCCAGCTGTTAGAAAAAGGAAAAAGACCCACCCCTCAATACTTCTATCCCCATCCATCCCTGATTTGATTCTAGCTAATAAAGAAGCAAAAGGGGAAAATTGTCCTCTCAAACTCCTTCCTGAAAAACAATTTCACCCACCTAAAACTCATTCGTAAAAGAAAAAGAAAGAAAAAAAGTCTCAACTGATTAGGTGCGCAAAAATATGAAAAGACTTTTCGAAATCCAACCCTGACAATAAACGGTCCAATTTAATCAGATGCTAGTAACTAGGAAAGGCTTCCTAATAAACAGACCTGCCCAATCAAATGCTAGTAGATATGGATAGTTTTTTCCAAATCAAACCATACCAATAAACAATCATGCCCGATTCTATGCTAATAAATATAAAAAGTTGTTTCTAAAAGCAAATCCTACTAGTTCTTTTTTGGTAAATAAAATTTATTAGTTTAAAAAAAAAAATTAAGACCATTCACATAAACTCTCCTCTCTTTTTTCAAACATGCATTGCATGTGGTTGGTAGTATTTATAAAAATACCAAACACGTAAGTGCCCACAAATGCACACGCATTACATAAATGCATGTGAGTGGTACCTTGACTGCTCGCACACCATCACTGCTTTTTAAAACCTTGTGTCCAACAAGTAGATTAGACCTTCCCTCCACATTAAAAAAAAAAAAAATCACTGGGACAAGTAGTGAACCATTTACTGTAGGATTAAAGCCTGCTTAGGATGGTCAGGTGCAAGTTTAAAAATGGGAAAGCAGGGTACAAGATTGTATCACTTTATAATAGCTAAGCTAAGATCAATGCATATCAAGTGACAAAACATCACTTCATGTCAAGGCATATTGACATGAACCAAAATACAAGTATTGAGGCATGCCATCCCTGTAACATGCCTATGACCTTCCATCAAGATATATATCATACATATGTCAAGTACAGATGGACATTTTACCAATCTTTGCTCCTAAAGTAATGAAGCTCATAAAAGGTTACCAAAGAAGGAAGTTTCTAAAAAATATACTAAAAAAGATGAAAGATTGAAAAAGGCCTTTTTAACATAACATGAGCTCTTACCCCTTCTTGCAATGATATTTTCCTACTTCAAACTTTAAGGGCCCTCCACTCTCTCTAGGAAGGGCCTCCTTTCTTTATGAAAAGTTCAATAAGGATACGGAACTGAAGCAGTATCGTTTCCCACCCATCTTCATGAAATTGGGGCCTCAAAATCTTCCTCCTCTCTTTTCTTAGGAAAAAGTCCCAGAAAATCCACATATTAGCACTCCAACTATCGTAGGTGTGGGCTATCTTTGGATCTTTTAAGGATGACATTACTGATGTAATTTCAGCTTTGACTTGAAAATTGATTTTAGAGCTTATTCACTCCATCTTTTCTTCATATGTCTAAATTACTTCATCGCAGACTAAGAGATCACCTCTTTTGAATTGAGGATTTAGTTTCTAGCAAAACTTCTTCTGCAGATCTGAAAGTTGTGTCATTCAGGTCTTAGGGAGCTTGTCTTAAAGAACTGAAAATCAAGATCTTTACAACAAGTTCCCTCCTGAGCAGATCTACATCAACTGGAGTTGCAAAATTGTATAAAGCTAACTGAAATTGTAAGACATGTGCAGAGATGATCCAAAGTGGCCCACTAAGGAGAGCAACCTAGATTGGTTAAAAAGGTTAAACTAAGATAACAAGAATAATAACATTTTTATAAATAACTAGAAACATAGACAGTATCAAAGGATGCAACCCTTAGTAAAAAAAGATGGCAATGGTGAAACAATAAAGTTGCATACACACAAATAGACACATTAGGACATACATACATAAATTCAGAGCATCCACAACTGCACAAACACACACATATTTTGTGACCATTTTAATATTACTGGATATTTATGATCATACACTCTATCAAAGGTCAATGCAAATGTTCACTAAGACAATCAATAGGCACCAATATCATTCAATATATCTGATCAAGAGAAAGAGAGGTCAATTTTGGCGACTGGTGTAATCCAAGAAAGGATCACAACTGCAGTTGTTTACTAATCTATCTTCGGTCCTGAAGATATCAAATAGCTCAATTGTCTAATCGAGACACAAATACACTGAATAAAGAAGACTAGATGGACTTTCAGATGTGATCTCATATAGAAATAACCATGTTGAAGTCTAATTTCTATTCAAGTAATGCAATGGGGAGCCCTTTTTGTGCCACAAGAAGTTCGCTATGCCAGATGGCACCAGAATTGGTGTAACAAGCAGAAGTTGTTGCCGAACATAGGGGATGGAAGAGTAGTAAGCTTCCCAATCCGAATTAGTGGGCTGAGGAACCCTCTAAGAACTTTATATTTAAAATCTTAAAAAAAAAGGGAGAAACAAACCATATACCATAAGCAGCCGGTTCCACTATTAAAGGGCATTTGTCCTGCTAAATTAAGAATTTGTGCCCTTTTAAGGATCTTATACCTTACAAGAGAAGATAAACAAGATCAGCAAACAAGACACTGATTTATATATGTATCTATATGCATAGGTTTGTATATATACATATATACATTCAGAACCTGACTGATCGAATTCTTATGAGATCTAAGAAAAAGTCATAAATCTTCTTTAGTGCCTTCTTGAAGCTCAAACAAGGCTTGCTTTCCAACACTAATGCTACAATCTCTTGGCTGAATCACTACCATGCTAATAACATGTCTAAGAATTTGTTCAAAATGCTAGCATAGACTAGTTTGCAAGTATTCTTTGACAAACTAAAGTATCAAGCTTGCATGAATATGAATAATCATGAGCAAAGTGCTGGATTGGTCAATATGATAATTGAATGTGATGCTTGTACATCAAGTAATCAAAAATTAACAAGAATTCAAGAACTATGTTTATGAATGAAATCAGTCAGCTAGCTTTAGAAAATCAACTCAGCCCTGTATTTTCAGGAAAAAAGGCTTTTTTAACTCAATCTTCTTATCCATGCTGGTGACCTTCTTGTTAGAATATTAAAGATGATCCCTTCTCAAGTTGTACAGACTGATAATATGATTATATCTAGTGATTTGTCCCTTATTCATGATTTCAGCCAAGTGGAATAATGCATTAATTGAAGCAAGATAAATTTTAAATAATAAAACCAAACCAACTAATAAGTATTGTAAATATTCCAGTTTTCAAACAATGCACTGATGCCACCACCTAGTTGCAGATACATATTGATGCCACATAATAATGATAGACCAAATAGGATATTCTGACATTGTAATAACAAAAATTATAACATGACTTTCTTTAACCGATTGGCCCAATTAATACTATATATCAAGCGAGTAAGCTAATGAACTCTACTAAGTTGATATATCCAATGGCAAAAATATTTACTCTCTCATACATGAAATACATATGCAGATTTGGCCAGATAAAAGCCATATCGACGAGAAATATATCATACCATTCGCCCAACCTAACAGAGAAGGTACTATAAAAAATTTAATTGAACAACTTGATAAGGCACTTGCGTTCTTCTAATATCTAAACAGGAATCAAGAAATGAAAAATAGTGCAGATACAATCACTATTTCTTTTATTATGAATTGGAACTAACAGTAATTTGGCACCAGATAAACAAATTTATTATAAAATTTTCTAAATAGATCATGGGATGCTGGGACAGAAGGCAAACCAGGTGCATCTGCAGATGACTGCGCTTGCATCTGGGCAGCATGCGCCTGAAGGGCCTTGGCAGCAACAATTGCCTGAGCAGCAGCCATTGCAGCTGCTGAAGGGGCCATCGGTGCCTGACTTAAGGTCCCCATCGTGGTCGTCGCAGCCAGCATGGACATCAACAAATTTTGAGGTGGGTGGTTGAACCTGCAATCAGTCTTAGCGCACCGCCCGTATAAGTACTCCCGACAAACCTCTCCCAGCGATGCCCCACTTCCCTGCAACACCACTCCACCAGAAGCACCCGGGGCGACACCAGGGATCATCCCGAAAAGCCCCGGGAACGCCCCGGATACTGCACCTGAGTAATTGGGCATATTGGGCATTGTTTGGTTGACCATATTGGAGAACGAGCTCACAGCAGCCGGCAAGCTCGTGGTCCCCATGGTCGTTCCAGAGCTGAAGAACACCGGGAACGGGCTTCCCATGATTGGCTTCCCGTTGCAGTCCACATAGACCATGTAGTTCCCGCGCTTGGGCACGGCGTAGGTCACGGTGTACGCCCCATCCCCCTGATCCTTAACGATCCCCTCCTGATCGGATCCGCCGACCCCCACGCCAGGGGAGATCTTCACCTTGAGCTGGGCGCCCCCCGTGGGGATCTTCCGGCCGTCAGAGTCCTTGGTGACCACAGTGAAGGTGGAGGGGGCGCAGGCGGTACCTCCGGCGATCCCGGCGCCTGCGGCGGAGCACTTGGCGGGGTCGACAGGGCCGAGGGGCTTGCTGGCGAGGTCCTCGCGCTCGTCCCCGTCACTGTCGGAGGAGTCGTCCTTCTCCTTGGGCTTCTCCACGCTCTTGAAGGTGGCCTCGAAGGCGGCCTTCGCGGCGGCAGCCTTCTCGGCCTCGCTCTTGAGCTTGACCTCCTCCGCCTGCTTCATCCATAAGGGTTTCGTGACCGCAGTGCCCCGATCCGCCATAAATCGGACCTTCCTATCAAAATCCTAGGAAACAAAACCAATTTTAGGTGCAATTCAGCGAGAAATCGATCAAAAGGAGGCTCCTTTCGCCCCCAATACGATTTCGATCGGGTATTCGAGGGGAAACTCTGGGTATACAAGAAGAAATTGAGATCGACTGAATCGAAATTCCGGGAATTAGGGTTTCGCAGCGGATAACGAGGGAGAGAGGAGAGAAAGGTAGGGAGGAGAAGGAAAAGGAGGAGACGAACCTGGGAGGGGCGGAGGGGCTCGGCGTGCTCTTCCGTCTTCGGCTCTCTGGCTTTGGGAAAGAGGATAGCAGTGCGAATTTACGGACGGTAGGTTAGTTATACTCGGAAGCCAAGTACGAGGAGAAATTATGGGATAGGAGTGCATCTTTCGCGCGAAATCACCGTTGGATCATCAGCTGTCCGCTTTGAGCGCTGTATCGAGGGGTGAATGACGGACATCCAAGTGCTTTGCGAGCCGTGCAATGGATGATCCTTTGGGAGAGTTTATGCGAGGGTTAATTATTCTTCCGCGCAAAAGACAAAATACACTACCACACAGTGGTCTACGACGTCATGCACTCCTTTCCATATAGGGCGGGCAGTATGACTTGATCCACCGATCTAACTCATATTCGATCCATCATAAACAAATTTAGATTTGAGCTAAATGGATTCAGATCATAAATGAATCAACCTATTTAACTTGTTTAATATTCTGATTGCATTCAAATTTCAAACTTCTGACTCATTTAATCCGTTTAATATCCCATCGGTTTGAGCCGGATAACCCGTTTTCTAGTAAACCATATGAACTTTAAATGGCCTGGGCACCTAAGCCATGGATGCTCTGATGCCCTCAGCTATTCGTCGATCCCGAATGCCGAGTTTCGAATTCCAAAGTCCAGCATGGGCCCATGGCACTCCTCCACTCCCCTATCCCACTCATGACTGATGCCACGTCACCCTTTTACTACCCACCCATCGCGATTAATGAATTGAGAGTGAGGACTTTGGGACTTACGGACTTAGCGTTTCAGACTTTCAGTTCCTACTTCTCTTCCATTCTCTTGCTTTTGGCCAACTGAGTGCCTTGTGCAGTTGCACAACCCCCTTCCCTCATCGATTGGGTGGCGAGCCGGCGATTTCTCTCGCCTCTCAGTCTATCCCGATTCCCAATTGGGCTAATTCCTAAGCGGAGTGCCAAAGCCCCCTCCCACCTTGCATCTAGCTGTTTAATGTTTGTCGTAATCTTATTTAGGGTTTAGGTTTTCTCTCCCCTATTTGGCCAGCGAGCGACCCCTTTCCTTCTACGATCTTGCTTCTAGAGGATTAGAACTATTCTTCCTCTAGAATCTAGATCTAATCTTCCATCTCAAAATCTAACACTTTCAAAACCTCCATCATATTCCTCAAATCTCAACTCCCTTCTTATTTTCCTCTTTCATCGCTTAGTTATGTACTTATGGTTTGCTTAATCTAATATAGTGTCATCCGTTTGTGAAGTAGTACTTGTACAACTACAAGATCAAAGTACCCTCAATCTTCAATGTGAGAAACACTGGACAGTCTGGATCATTGGCTCATTGCTTATCTTCAGCATGAGGCCAGTTTTCCTATTTTTGTTATGTTTTTGAGTAAATTACAAAAATCTCTTTGAGGTTTGCATTTATTACATTTATACTTAGTTAAATTAACGGTATTAGTAAATCTATTTACCTAACGTGAAAAGCTAAAATTGCCCTTCAGTGATGAGTGAATTATAAAAACTCTCTGAGATTAGGGTTAAATTATGCTTGCATCCAATAATTTGAAAAATCTATGTTTATCCTCCTGAGGTTTATTTTTATCCAATACTTTAACCCATAACTTAATAAAATATTAGCTAAATTATTAACTTAAATGGAACTTAAATACCACATCAGAAAAAATTTAGAAAATGACAAAATTAGTTTTATGTGATATAACATCCACTCAAGAAGGAGAACAGTCGCGTGGCACCATTTATCTAAAGCTTGATCTTGATAAATCAGTAGAAAAGAGTTATGTGCCAAGAAAAAAGTAATCTAGATTTCTCAAACAAGTGGATGTCTCTAAAATTTTCTACTATATGGAACTAGTATCAGAAGTTTTGTCATTTGAGCCACCCTGTTCATGGCCCAAGTCATACTATGAACTGCAACTAATGCATCCTCTAAAAAAAAGAGTTCTCACGCATGCACTAATTTAGATCTTTTTAATTATAGACTGCCAGAGCTATCATAATTCTGTATGTAGACATAGAAATCCTCATCTATGATGATAATGTTAAGAAATCATATCTACAATATTAGACAAGTAAAACTCAGAATCAGCAAATGATACATCGGCATCTCCAATCTTTGTGATATGGTGGGTGAGGAAGCGAGAACAAAAACTAATTAAGAAGGATACTCGTTGTCGGATGCTAGTCGAAAATTAAGAATGTTCACCGCCGAATGCTGGTTAGGAAGGAAGCTTATCGTCATTCGCTCGTTGGGAAGGGACGCTCATAGTGGGGGGGTGGCGAAGTAATAAAGAAACTTTGGCCACTTAATCTCTAAGAGAAAAAAACTCTTAAAGATGGAAGACTTCGAAGAGATCAGAAAGTCAGAAAAGTAAAAAAGGAGCTTTATTTTCTTATAGAGATAATTTTGACTTTTTATAATAGATAAATAGTTTTACTGACGTTGTCAATTTAACTAGATATGTAGGTTTTACAAAATATTGGATGTAATGTAATAGATATAAATCTTAAGGAGTTTTTTTGTAAAATTATTTTGGTTATTTTAAAAACTTTTTTTGATGTGACATGTGGGTCCCATTAAAAAGTTAACGATTTGATTAACATTCTATTAACTTATGGGTTAAAGTATTGGATAAAAATAAACCTCAAAAAGGTAAATATAGATTTTTTATACTATTAGGTGTAAATATAATTTACCCCTAATCTCAAAGAGGTTTTTATAATTTACTCTTCTTTTTATGTTTTTATTTTGTTCTTAAAATTTTGTTCTCTTAGATCTATGTTAGACTGTTGGTTGTGCAAAAGAACATTTTAATACATTGTCTTCTGTTCGATCTATGTTGATTTCTAGCATTTGATTTCATACACCATTTTCAAAAAAGGTTGTTATTTTGAACAAATAAGAAAGGCTCTTAACCAATCTTAACTAATAATAATCTAAACTAGTAATAATCTAAACATAAGAAAGGTTCCTGTTTTGCACAAATGTCAAGAGTGATATATTTCAGCTTTCTGAATCAATATTCTATTTTAAATATGATTCCTAAATCCTAAATTAAGTATTGAAGCATTCATACATTGCTATTTGGTAGCCTGGCATTCGCACTTTACATAACATGACATGCTACTGTTTAGCATGCAGTAGCACCAAAACATGCCAAGTAGCGGTATATAGATGATATGCAGCTGTGTCCCATGCAGCTTGGATCATGGTTCTTGGATATCATTTATTTTGACTCAAAAACATGAATAATAAAGATTGATGCAGTGCAGTCAGAATGGCCTACCATTTGAAGTGCATTATCCTTTTAGTTTCAAGTCTCTAGAGATAACATAACCATAAAATTTGCATTGAAGTGCACCGAAATTTTCAGTTTTATGATATATTCAATTTATTATTGAAGTATTTGTTAGATGCCCTTTTACTTACCTTATTATTGAAGTATTCGTTAGATGTCCTTTTACTTACCCCTATAACATTTCCTTATTCATGCCATAGTATCCATGTCAATGGTATCATAAGAGTCAATTATGTTTATCATTGTAATCTCATTTATCCATTCATATATAGCTTCTGAATTTTGTATCAGGCTAGAAGAGAAATGTAGTAGTTGCACTAATATTTTAGGCCCTTATATGTAACTACAGGTCTGCAACTTCTTCATTTTACTGTTGTAAAATTCTAATCTTTGTATAAATTATTGTTGTAAGATTATTCTGGAGTTCTGATTGTCTATTATATTTGGTGTTGTTTTCTACTAGATCTAGGACAACTCCATGGGATAGTTTGTTGTTATATTAAGTTATTAGAGCTTGTTATAATGGGGCTAGCCTTCGGCCATAAATGAAATTGCTTTGAGGTTTGTATGAATAGGTGGGAATGATTCTTGGATGAGATTTTGCTGATTTGTGAAGCAAAAATCATCTATTTTTGATGGCAACCAATCTTGGATGGCCTGCTTCTACAGGAAACCGATTATAGCCATTTTAATTTAGCTGCAAATTAAATGATGGATCTAAGCCTCCTCGTCCTCTTACCTTCGTTGCTTTTTAAATATTTGATGATTATATATGTTGGTTTCTTAATTGTTTCTTTAATTTCTTTAGCATGATTTATTTATTTTTTTTTAGATCTAACATTTTGTGATTCTAATAGAAGAGTTACTTATATAATTTTCCATTTCAAAGCCCATCATTTTCTTTCTAGATTAGTTTTCTAATATAATTTTAAATTGTATGATAAAGATTGATAAACAATTCACTATGAATGTAGAGTAGGAGAGTGATGGTGATATGGAAAATGAACCGACGCCTTTAGGTTCAAATAAAGTTGTAATAGGTGACTCCACACACGGCAAACGTAAAAGAAAGCTAACTTCACTTGTTTATCAATTTTTTCATATAAATGAAACATCCCAAAGATGCAAGTGCATGAAGTGGGGTGCAGAATATCCATATGGTGATAAGATTGGGATCAGAAATCTGAAATGTCATTTAGAGAGTTATACAAAGAATCATGGTAGAGGACATATGATCTTATCACAATCTCAAGGGTCTATATCAATGCTTTCTACTAAATTTGATCCGAAGAAATTCTGTGAATTGGTAACATTTGCAATTATTAAGCATGATCTACTATTTCAATTTGTTGAGCATGATCTACTATCTTAAAGAAAAAAATCAAAAGCCAGGAACACTTCCTACTAATAGAATCATCACTTCCGTGATTAAACAAATTAAAGAACGAAATCATGCGCGGCATCCTCTTTTTTTCTCATCAAGCCTCTCCAGCCATCCTCTTTTCTATCAAGCCATCTCTCCCATTCGTGAGATCTTCCTTCTCTTTTCCAAGTTTCTTTTTTTCCTCCAAATCTCTCTTTTCTTCCAAGGATCTTTCACCTAAGAATTTATAGAATCCATGGAATGATATGTATATAATTTTTTTATGTTAGACCTCACACTGTGCATTGTGTACTGGTACTAATGAATATTATGATTTAAAAACTATGGATCGATTTATTTAGAGATATATACTAGATCATTACTGGGTGTATACTAAAGAAGCTTATAGTATGTATTACAAAATTGATGAGTGCGTATTACTTGGCCATATACTGTGTATTGGTGACCATGGTGTTTTGAAAATTATATATCAATTTACTTGAAGAATTGTATCAGGTTGCTAAATGACTAATTTGCTAAGTATATATAACCTAGTCGTATACTGTGTACTGGTGAACATCATATCCTAAAAATTTTATATCGATTTATCTAGAACTGTGTATTGTCTAGAAGACTAATTTACTTGGTGTATATTATTTAGCCATAATATGTATTATAAAAAGTATATTTTGAAAATTGTGCATCGATTTAACTAGATATGTCTACTAGATTACTTTTAGGTGTGTATCAAAGGAACTTATAATATGTATCAGAAAGTCGATGAGTGTATATTATTTGGCCATATAGTGTATACTAATAAGCATGATATTCTGAAAACTATATATCAATTTGTGTGGAGATGTGTATTGAGTTGCTAAATAACTAATTTGCTAAGTATGTTTCATTTGGCCATATATTGTGTATTGATGAACATCATATCTTAAAAATTATATTTTGATTTGCCTAGAAGTGGGCATTGGCTTTCTAGATGACTAATTTGTGTGGTTCATAGCACCTAGCCATGAAGTCTATATTGTAAACATATTTTAAAAAATGTATATTAATTTATATGGAGGTGTGTACTGGATCACTGTTGGGTGTGTATCAAAAATCTTGTAGTATATATCAAGAAGTCGATGAGTGTATATAAATGGGCTATATAGTATGTACTAGTGAATATAATGTTTTAAAAACTATGTATAAATTTGCTTGGAGGTGTGTAGTGAGTTGCTAAATAACTAATTTGCTAAGTATATATCACCTAACTGTGTACTATATATTGATGAATATTATATTTTAAAAATTATATATTGATTTATCTAAAGATATGTATTAGTTTATTAAATGACTAATTTGCTTGATGTGTATTACCTGGCTATATAGTGTCTATCAATAAAAAGTATGTTCTAGAAACGAGAAAGAAAGAGGATGTCGCATGTGATTTTTTTTTTTTTAATCACGAGACTGGCAACTTTGTTGGTAGAAGGAGTTTTTCACTTTTGAGTCTCTTCTTTGAGATGGGCACTAGGGAAACATGGCAAAAAAGAAAGCATGCCCAATATTTTCTTCTTTGGTGCTACCTCATATGTTTTTTGTTCCTCTCGTACAAACCTTCCTATTCATCAAGCACTCACCTTGGTGATTGGCCCACAACAACAAGCACATATAATTAGTTTAGTGCACCATCATGTGATGCACGTGGTGTAGGATATAATTTCTCAAGTATATACCATGTGCACCATGTGATAATGCACCATGCTAGTCACAGGCACTCATTCCTATAGGCTAATCACCGAGATGAATGATTGATGAATATGAAGGTTAGTACAAAAGGATTTTTAATCCCCACATATAGGGGCGCACGTGGTGTACGAGATGGGGTTTTTAAACCCCACATGAAAAAGAAAGGTTAGTAGATCCCTGTTACAACCATCATAAACAGGGAGATATGATGTGTATCTTTCATTTGAACATAGTTAAAAGTACGACGTACAGAAGCAATTCAGCAATTTTAAAGAAAAATTTTGAAATTTAAAAAAATTCAGTAACTAAACAATTAAATATATACCTATGTATAAAATAAAATATATATAATTTTGTATATATGAAGAAAAGCTAGGTATTAGATCATGATTCATGTAATAAAATTCTTCCATGGGTGCTGCTTGTTGACGGGTTGGAGATAGGGTTAGGGATTCGGCCTTAAATATAGGTTGAGTTTGGCATTGGGTTTTAGCTTTGGGTGCAAGCTTTAGATTCTCTCTCTGAGTCAAGTTCAATGCAGATCAAGACCACCCGAACCTAGCTTAAAACTCTTCCGACTTTGGATTCAAGGCCTGAGTCTGACTTGAATCTCTTTGGGCCCGGCTCCAATTCAAAGCCAACCTTATCTAAATTTTTATGTTACCATAGCTAGTTGAGTCTTCTTTTAGCCCATTTATGATGCTATCATAGCATCGCTTTTTGATGAACGCATACCAATGGCCTATCATAGCATCACTTTTTGATGAACGCATACTAATGGCTAGTCCTATGCATCGCTACACTCAATTATACCTTTTCCTCCTATTTATGAGAGAGACAGCAATTAAGGGTCTTACCATTTTATATTATTGTTTTCCTGTTGTCTCTCTGAATGTGATGAAGAAACTTATTTTTTGGCTTGCTAGCTAGAGAAGTTGCAGGACAAGTCTAACAGCAAGGCACAGATAGATGCGCGGGTGTGCTAGCAGCATTAAAGCAGCTAGAAAGAAGATGTCGAAGGGAGGATGTGAAAGTAGCATGGGTCTACATGCCTTGGCTTTCAAGAATTTTCATCACCATCACACTTTCGTTCGAAAAAGATGAATTTGGAAAGGAATAAGGTATAGCCTGGGCTACAGTAGGAGAGATTTAAATTAACACTACTTCAAAGATAGATTTTTACTAGTAAATGAAGTACAAGGTAAATTAAAACTAATGTAAAGATAACTAAAGATAAGATAGAATTGCTTGATATGTCGAAGGTCGAAGGTCCTTTCACAGAGTACAATTTCACTTAGCTGTACCTGAAATATAGTAACTACTTACACTTAATAATAGTCCATGTTTAGCCTCTACCTCTATCAGTTTCGATAACTGATGTTGGTTGCCCTCCCACTATGCACGTTCGCCAAAATGGTCACTCCACGCCAAGTGTCAGGCTGATAATCATAAGCCTTTATTTGGCTTATCCCAAGATGGCTTATGTTAGTAATCTCCCTTTAATCAACCTATAGCATGGTCTTTATTTGGGATAGACTCATTCAGCTCTTCGTATGCAACACTCATTCACCTCGATCTACTACACACTCTTTTTATCAACCATCTAGGCGACCACATTAGCTTTAGGTCTTGGCTCAAAGCTTGGAAATCCCATCTAACTCCACTTCAAAGACATCACATGTGCAGTGATCCTCGAGTGTTAGGATGTGGTATAAATAATATCTCTTACATTCCCGTTAGCCGTCAATCATGTGGGTGATAAGATGTACTAGACATCACATCTGCTACAATAAGTATGGTGTTCAAGAGTTCAAAACACTTACACCTTTCAGAATTTTTGTGCTTTTAGCATAACTCCGGTCGATATGTATTCACTCCCTTTGAGGATTGTCCACATAGCTTAACAAGATAACTCTTCCCCCCCCCCCCCCCCCCCCCCCCCGATTAAATCACTTTCCAAAGCACCACAATGAATTAGAGTCCTTTTAGGACACAACATTGTATAGTGCTAGAGTCTTTTTAAAAAAGGGGATTATCTTCCATCTCTGCTCCTAACATTTCGTGCTCCCTTTGCCTTCCTCAAGCTCTTTCACCTTTTGCGATAAAATGAGCCAAGATATTACCTTCCTTGATGCTCTTGTCTGTGAGAACGGGAAGATTTAAAGTGCTTTGGGGTTCTACAGTCGATAAATCCTCAAGTACTAATTCAAAAGCCTCTAACCTTTGCCTATTAGGTTCCATCTTTGTTGGGAACCCTAGTGGTCGCATGAATGTATTTTTAAAGATTTTACAGCAGAAGCATGAATTAAACTATTTAATTTCTATGCATGCTAGAGATCATATCTCTACAACAAAAATAGATCCAGAACTTTAAACATTTATCCTAAACAAGTATGCATGATTCTATGTCTAACATGTAGTCATGCAGAATTTCAGCAACCTAATTTGTTGCCCAAGGTGACAACCGAAGAGGGGGGGTGAATTGGGTTTTCTAAAAATTATGTTCCCTAATTTTTACTTTGAATTGAATGTAACGGAATGATAAGATGTTATTTACTTAAGCTCTAGGCAATTACAAGTAAAGTAGTGGAAAATTAAGCTAGAGCAATTATACTATGGCTTTAGGGTGCAATTGATCTAAAATTAACTTATAGTTGTATGATCAATTTTAATCTATGTGTATGATAAGAATGGAGAGGAAGCTAAGCAAATTCTAAACAATCACTTATAACTCTATAGAAAACAAAGCTAGAGATATTACATAATCAAGTACGAATGTAAGGCATGAAATACACGAGATAAGGCATCACAAACACTAAGATGTATAGTGGTTCGGTGCACCCCAGCACCTACATCCACTTTCCAAGACCTCTTGAAAATTTCACTATAATCCCTCAGATTACAGCCGGTTGTTTTACAAGCTCACAACCCAACTTGTTGTTTTGCGAGATCACAACGAACTCGGTCGGTTTTTACAGGCTCACCGACTAGAACCAACCGATTGTTTTTCCGGGTTCACAATCAAACCCAGTTGGTTTTTTCAAAGGTTCACCAACCACAACCTTACAACGATTGTTTTCCGGGTTCACAATCAACCCAGTTGGTTTTTCCAAAGGCTCACCAACCACAACCTTACAACGCTGGTTTTCCCTTTGGCTCACCAACAAACCTTAACCCCTTGATTCAATCCCTTGATTGAATCAAGTTACAAGATATTAGAACAAGAGTTTAAATCAAATACAAGCTTCTCAAATAAGCAAATATAGCAAATATAAACAAGTAAAGTAAAGAGAAGAAGCCCTCAAACAAATTTGTAGATGAAGGAACTCGGCTTCTTCTTTACTTGACCCTCTTCTGATTTTGCACGAAGTAGAAGATCACCGAGGCAGCACACAGTTGGAGAGGAAGCTTTGGGATTCACTTGGATGTTCTTCTTTTCTCTTTTTTACTTTGAATGGCCCTTTTGTGCTTTTGAAAGATTTTCCTTGTAATCTCTTTGAAATCTCTTCCCTAAATGTTCTCTCCCACTTCCATCCCCTCTTTCCTAGCTCTCCTCTTGATTTTATAGCTTTAGAGGGAGTGGAAACAAAAATCTTGCCGTTAGAGACAAAAATAGAGCCGTTGGAATCAAGAAAAAACTAGCCGTTATGCCCCCAGCGTGCTGGAGTCGACTCGGCTGAAGTAGGAGTCGACTCGGCTGAAACAGGAGTCACTTGTGAATAGTTGTCTGTCGGCACTATAGCTGGAAGTCGACTCCGCACTGTAGCGCTGAAGTAGGAGTCGACTCGAGCACTGTAGCGCTGAAGTAGGAGTCGACTCGAGCACTGTAGCGCTGAAAATCAACTCTCTGTCTTTTTGTTTGTTCTCAGTCGGAGTCGACTCGTAGAGTATCGAAGTCGACTCGAGCACTGTTTCTTGAAACTCCAGAGTGCCAGAGTTGACTCTAAACTTTCAGGAGTCGACTCGAGGACTATTCTTTTGAATCTTTCTTTGAATTTGCTCCTCTAACTTGAATCATTTGAACTTGAAACTTGGGCCAATAAAGTGTAGCTTTCTTCCAACTTTTCTTGAGAGCTTTTGAGGCCTTCTTGTATTTTTCCAACTTGCTATGTTCCTTGCAAAACAAATTATCTTTCTTCTTGCAACATAAACATTAGTATTTATACTTCAAGGTTTTGTGATCATCAAAATCAATCTTTAATGCAATCTTTGGGTCATCAGTCTCTCCCTTTTTGATGATGACAAAACTTGGAGTATATGCAATATAAAATATATTGTGTTCTAGAAGTAATGCATAGCTAAGTTGTTTGAAGTAGAAAATATATATCTTTAAAATATACTTCATGATAATGCTTTAGATTTAATCAACTTAACATAATCAACACATAAAGCATTATGAGCATATACTTAGATATTTCTCCCCCTTTTTGACAACATCAAAAAGATAGTGAAACATTAAGCACAAAGATAAGAATACTCAAATATTTCTTTTTCTTATTGTACTCTGATTTACATGTCAAATTATTGCAAGAATATGAATCATATAACTCAAGGCAATAATGTTAGAAAAAGATTAATGAGCATAGACCAGAGCCAATTAAGATAATCTCAGAGGAGAACACATCGAATGTGATTCCAAAGATAGTTTTCAAATCAAGTGTAGGTGGAATCTTTCTTAAGTTAATTCAAGAAGTACCACAAATGATATTCAAGGAAAGCACGAATGAAAATCTAACCTCTCTTCAATAATAAGTATGAAAGCTTGTTCATTTAAGATCTTTTGCCCAATATATTAAGTATTTTAGCAACATGAGAGCAATTTAACTAATTTTCAGAGTATAAGAGCAATATATTAAGTATGATTGCAAAGTTCTTTTATGATGTAAGAGCATTGGGGCACAAATACCAAAATATGGATTCATGCAATTTTTGATATATCTTAGAGCTCTTTTAAAGATTTTCTTTTATTCCTTTAAAAATAAGCACAATTTGATACATAAAAATATGAATTGGCACAAAATTGAAGTTCTAAAGAGCAAGCCAATTGGACTCTGTTGCCCAAAGATGGTCACCCAAGAGGGGGGTGAATTGGGTGTTTTAAAAAACTTTTTGACTAATTTAAAATTAAAACACACAAATATATAAACTAAAGCAAGGATAAAGGGATAAGAGAAGACAACCACAAGCACACGGTTTTATAGTGGTTCGGAGCCTTCACTGCTCCTACATCCACTCCCCAAAGCGCCTTTGGGTATTTCCACTATAATCCAAGATTACAGTACGGTAGTTTTGCGAGTTCACTACCCAACTCGTTGTTTTACACCGGGCTCACAACAAACCCTAAACCCCCAATTTCTCTTAGGCTTGGGACGCCTTTCCCTTGTTCCAAGTCCCTTGACTTGAACAAGCACCACGATAAAAGAGTGTACAAAAGAATATAAAAGCTCTAGAAAGCAAATATAGCACTTATGAACAATGAAACCCGGAAGAATCTTTTTGCCGTTGGAAGCGTGGGAGATGTTGATTCTTCCAAGGTAGACCGCGTAGGGTTGAGTGTGAGCTTTGATTCCCGAGCGCGCGAGAGTGGTTGAGCTTGAAATCACTTGGGAGACTTGAAAGTACTTGATTTCCTTCCTTGGATGCACTCACTCCCTTGAGCTTTTCTTTCAAACTTCTCTCTTGAATGATTTTTCTTTGGGTTGGTGAAGAGTTGTTGAGAACCACTTAAGAGGTCCCTTTTATAGCCCAAAAAGCAAATATAGCCGTTAGAGACAAAAAGAGAAGGATTTGAAATTCAAAATCAAACCTGAAAAGCTGTCAGTCGCGTCCCAGGCGCTCCGGGGACGTCTCCGCTACAGCGAGAGACGTCTCACCTACAGGATTTTACTTTTTACTTTATCTGGGGTCGACTCGGCACTTTACGGGGACGTCTCGCCTTGTCTGTGCTTTTTGAGTGGGGACGACTCCGCTTCTTTGGGGACGACTCCGCTTCTTTGTCTCCGAAAAACTTGCCCTCTGGAATTCCCTGAGAGAGTCGTCTCCGCTCTTTCAGGGGACGTCTCCGCTTGTGTCCACTTTATGCGTGGGGACGACTCCGCTATCTCAGAGTCGACTCCGCTTCCTTATCACCGCAAAAACCATTCTCTGGAAAACCCTGAGAGAGCCGTCTCCGCCATCTTGGGGATGTCTCGGGGAGTCTCCTTTTTGCTTGCGGGGACGACTCCGCGTACAGCGGGGACGTCTCGCGCATATCCCTTGAGAAACGTCTTTCTGCCGCCACTGAGAGAGTCGACTCCGCTTCTGAGAGAGTCGACTCCGCTAACGTGGGGATGACTCGGCAGGTGCCGGGGACGACTCCAAGTGTGCCAGTTCTTCCTGTTTGTGCCAGAGACGTCTCTGAAACTATCAGGAGACGTCTCGGCTGTCCCTGAACTTTTTCTTTAGCTCAAAATATTCTTCAATAAATTCATAAAAATTGTGGGAACTTGCCTAGACATTTCTTAACAATTTTCTAAGTAAAACACATGAATTCCTCAATCGAATTGTTAAGATATAATGGAATTTTACTCTAGTATTTTGTATTCATCAAAATCCATTAGGGGGTCAACAATCTCCCCCTTTTTGATGATGACAAAACACTGAGTATATGCAAAATTTGAAATTTAAACATATACACAGTATTGATCAGATATACAAGTATAATGTTTTGATTTGAACTAGATACGATGTGCATCACTTAAATTTCCTTGTGCATAGGATTGATCTTTATAGTTCTTAAATGATTTTATCATATGAACTGAATTTGAATCAAGTTAGAATGATATATTGATGCTGAAGATAATTTAAAAACTAGATTCTTTTTGACTCCCCCTTTCTTTTCCAGAAGGGCAATTATCTTAAAATTAATATTCTTCAATAACCATATTCAATATTCATTCTATACCCCCCTTTCAATATCCATATCTTTCAATATTCATATTTCAATATTCTATTCCCCCTTACAATATTCTACTCCCCCTTTTTGTCATCAACAATGAAGGGGACAAATGATACTCAAGGTGTGCTCCCCCTGTCCAATGAGTTCAGTCATTCATATTACTCCCCCTTTGTTTGTGGAATTCATTTCATACTCATCGTTTAGTTTAACATAGTTATCACAAGATGTGCTCCCCCTGTTTCTTTGTATCACACAATCAAACACATACACAGAATTGGCAATGTACACAAGATTTTAAAAGAAATTGTATTCATTCATATGTCATTGTAAGTCTTTGAAGTTAGTACATAAGAGTATTGATTTCAAGTACAAAAGGAAGAGTCATAACAAGTATTGATTTCTAGTACAAAAGTGTTTCACAATGGCCTAGGATTTACAAAAAGAAGATCCTATAGGATATCCATCATCGGCGTCGTTGCTCATGGGGCATTGTACTTTGTGCATAAGCCTTACAGGCTGCATCTATGAAGCCATTGATAGAATCCATGAGAGTCTTAAAGTGATCTCCCTGTGACTTGTGGAAACCTGCCACAAGTGCTTCAAACTCTAAGGTTGCCATCTCAATTCTGCCTCTAAGTTGGGCAACTAGGGTGCCCACATTGCCATCTGGCTTTGTCAACTCTTTGAGACTCTTGGAAATGGCCTTCAAGCTGTCTTTGAGCTCTATCGATCTGAATGTTTGGGTGGCATCTACCCCAACTATTTGCTGCTCTGTGGCTTCAATTTGAGCTCTAATTTCCTTCAGCTCTTGTCTGATGGGGGCCAGCTCTGCAGTCATCATGGATCTCATCTCCTCCCTCATCTGCTGACAAATAACAGATGCTAAAGTGTGCATCTGCTCCTCTGATAGGAAGGAGGTCCCACTGACTGGAGGAGGTTGTGGCATGGATGTGGAAGGTCCAGCTGAGCTGGAGGGAATATCAGGGATGTCCATGTGGCTAGGTGGAGGAGAGTGATGGTCAGGCTCATGATGTGGGATTTCAGGCTCTATGGTTTGTGCTTTTCTTTTTGGAACCTTGACCCACGACCCATCTATCTTGTGAAATTCCATTCTTCTCATTGAGCCCTCATTGTAATAATCGGTGTTTCTTAGGGCCTTTGCAGGTTCATTTGGTGGAATGGGAACCTTGAAGTGTTTAAATATTAAGGTAAAGATCATGCCATAGGGTATACTAAACCTAGAATACCTATGACATTGGGCAATGTAATTTAGCATGAGTCTAGGGAGGTTTAGGGGGATCCCTAGTAGGATATGGTGCATTATGACTAAATCACGCTCCGAAACAAAATCGAAGCGACCGGTTTTGGAGAATAGGACCCGATTGACAATGCTTAAAAGAAGTCTCATTTCTGCATTTAGGTCCTGGGAGTAGACAACATCAAGAGGGCCGCAGTCCTCTCTTCCTAGAATCAAGTTTAGGGCTATTTCCCTTTGGGGATGTGAGGTCGGTGCCTCACCGTCCTTAGGAATTTGTAGGACAGTGGATAGGACATCCTCATTAATTTCTACCAATGTCCCTCGGACATATGCAGTGTACCCTAAGTCCCCTAAGGCCATATCACTAAACATTTCTCTAACAAGGCCGGGGTAGGTCGAGATTTTGAGGGTGCAAAGGTGCTCCCACCCTTGGGCTCGGAGTCTCTCTCCAATAGAGAACCCCTCATGATCTAGAAAGGAAAAATCGATGTGCCTGCCAGTCGTGACTGTGCGATTTGCACAGGAAATCGTCGTGGTCGGCGGAGCAACCGGAGGAGAAGGCGCGGAGGGTTCTTCCCGCCGTTCCTCGCCGTCGCCCGCTACTCTAGGTCGCCTCCCACGGGTTGTCCTAGCTTTCTTTGGTGCCATGGATGCTAGGGTTTGCGATTTAGGGCAAATGGAAGCTAGGTTTTGAAGTGGAGAGCAAGTGGAGGCTAGGGCTTTCCGTTTTGGTCGGGAATGAGGGAGAAAGCTCGAGTCGGCTCGAGCGATTTCGACCTATTTAAAAAGCCTTCATTCGGTCCCCGAGACGTCTCCGCCACTAAGGCGAGACGTCTCCCCCTGGGGGGACGTCTCTGCGACTTGCCAGAGACGTCTCCGGCACAAAAAATTTCAGACTGCAGTTCCAGATTTTTGTTTAATCACCCTAATCAATCGTGATTTCTTTTGATAGACACAGAGTGAATTTGTTTGTGATCCTCCCCCTTAATAATACATCCTATAATGATTTGATAATGACTTTTAGATTATTAAGATTGAAATGAGGAATGTTTGACCAAATTTCGAATACCCATGTTATAGGCTCTGAAAATATCTCTATGAAGAGTCCAAGGGAGGGTAACCATCCTCCGGAAAGTCAAACAGTTCGTCATTTAGTTTAGATGAATTCATGTTTTCACATATGTTTGCCTTGAGGTGGGTTACTAGTTCGAGTAGCAAAGTAAAGCAATACAAGTTCACTTCATTTGCTAGGATTATACAAGCTCAACGCATTCCTTAAGAAATTGAATCTATCTTTACAAAGGGGCTTTGTAAAGATATCAGCTAATTGATTTTCAGTACATACATATTCAATCATCACATCATTTTTCATCACATGATCCCTAATAAAATGATGCCTAATCTCTATATGCTTTGACTTAGAGTGTTGAACAGGATTTTTTGTTAAGTTGATTGCACTTGTATTGTCACACTTAATTGGTATATTGTCCATTTTAATACCGAAGTCTTCAAGTTGTTGCTTAATCCAAAGAACTTGGGCACAACAGCTTCCAGCTGCAATGTACTCAGCTTCAGCTGTGGACAAGGCAACTGAATTTTGTTTCTTGCTAAACCAAGAAACCAAATTGGCACCCAAGAATTGACATGTCCCACTTGTGCTTTTTCTGTCGAGTTTGCACCCGGCAAAATCAGCATCGGAATAAGCAATTAAGTTTATGTCAGACTGTTTAGAGTACCATAAGCCTACATTAGATGTCCCTACTAGATATCTAAATATTCTTTTAACAGCTTGCAAGTGTGATTCCTTAGGACATGCTTGGTATCTAGCACACATACAAACACTGAATAATATATCTGGTCTACTAGCAGTAAGGTAAAGTAAAGAGCCTATCATACCTCTGTACAATTTGCAGTCTATACTTTTACCTTTTTCATCCTTATCAAGCTTGCAACTTGAGCCCATGGGTGTGCTGATTTCTTTTGCATCCTTCATCTTGAATTTCTCCAACATTTCTTTGATATACTTGGACTGACTGATGAATATGCCTTCCTCTGATTGTTTTATTTGCAGCCCAAGGAAGAAGTTGAGCTCACCCATCATGCTCATTTCAAATTCTCCCTGCATAAGCTTGGCAAACTCTTGACAAAGACTATCATTAGTAGCACCAAAAATTATATCATCCACATAAATTTGTACAAGCAATAAGTCATTTCCTTTTCTTTTAATGAAGAGGGTTTTGTCTACATTTCCTCTCTTAAATTTGTTTTCAATTAGGAAATTACTTAATCTTTCATACCATGCCCTAGGAGCTTGCTTAAGTCCATACAATGCTTTATGCAATTTATACACATAATCTGGATGTAAGTGATTTTCAAAACCTGGAGGTTGTCCTACATAAACTTCCTCCATTATATAACCATTTAGAAATGCACTTTTTACATCCATTTGATAGAGTTTAAAGTCCATGAAGCATGCATATGCCAAAAGTAATCTAATAGCTTCTAATCTAGCAACAGGAGCAAAAGTTTCATCAAAATCTATTCCTTCCTCCTGATTATATCCTTTGGCCACTAGCCTAGCTTTGTTTCTTATTACTATTCCATCTTCATCTAGTTTATTTCTATACACCCACTTGGTGCCTATAATTGAAACATTTGGGGGTCTTTTTATTAGAGTCCAAACTTCATTTCTTTCAAATTGGTTTAATTCCTCTTGCATAGCGTTCATCCAATTATCATCTTTTTCAGCTTCTTCTAGTGATTTAGGCTCTATTTGTGAAACGAAAGCAAGATAATTACTAGTGTTTCTTAGAGAAGATCTAGTTCTTATACCTTGTGAAGGATCACCAAGGATTAGATCCTTTGGATGACCATGTGCATACCTCCATTCTTTAGGAAGATCTTGATTGTTTGATGGAGGTTGATCTTCTTCATCTTGCTGATTTGTATCTTCCTTAACCTCATCCTCATGTTGTTTGTCTTGTATGGAGAATTCCTTGATTCGGTCTTCAAGTATACCTGCATCAACATCTTCTTCTTTTCTAGAAGAATCTCCATTAGTTTCATTAAAAACAACATGAATGGATTCTTCAACAACGAGAGTTCTCTTGTTGAAGACCCTGTATGCTCTACTAGATGAGGAATAACCTAAGAAGATCCCCTCATCTGATTTGGCACTAAATTTACTGAGATTGTCCTTTCCATTGTTCAAAATAAAACATCGACAACCAAAAACATGAAAATAACTTATATTTGGTTTTTTGCCTTTTATCAATTCATATGGTGTTTTCTTTAAGATAGATCTAACTAAAGCACGATTTAAGATATAACATGAGGTATTTATTGCTTCAGCCCAAAAATACTTTGGTAGATCCGATTCGCACAACATGGTACGAGCCATATCTGCGAGTGTGCGATTCTTCCTTTCTACCACCCCATTTTGTTGGGGTGTCCTAGGTGCCGAGAAATTGTGATTGATACCATTTTCGTCACAAAACTTTTCAAAGTGTTGATTTTCAAACTCGGTACCATGATCACTCCTAATTGCTTTTAGCTTAAGATTGAGTTCATTTGAAACTTTATTATGAAACTTGATAAAAGCGGGAAAGGACTCATCTTTGTGTGCAAGGAATGAAACCCATGTAAAACGTGAAAAATCATCAACAATGACAAGACCAAATTTCTTACCCCCTAGACTAGCAGTTCTAGTGGGTCCAAACAAATCCATGTGAATTAGTTCTAAGGGTTTTGACGTTGAGACTATGTTCTTAGACTTAAAAGAACTTCTTGTTTGTTTTCCTAATTGACATGCCGCACAAATTTTATTCTTTTCAAAGTCTATTTTCGGTAGTCCTTTGACTAGATCCTTTGTAATCAATTTAGAAATTAAATCCATGCTAGCATGCCCTAACCTACGATGCCATAACCAACTAGTCTCATTGACTTTAGGATTCATGGCTACAAGACATTGGCCATCCTTCATGGTGAGATCATCAAGATCTACCATGTAAACATTTCCATGCCTATGTCCTGTGAGTATGATCTCATTATCAATTGGACTACTAATTATGCATAGTGACGATTCAAATGATACTTTAAAACCCTTGTCACAAAATTGACTTATACTTAATAAATTATGTTTCAGTCCATTAACTAACAATACATTATCAATAAATGAGGAGGATGATATGGAGATTTTACCGACACCAATGATTCGGCCTTTAGCATTGTCTCCAAATGTGACTACTCCTCCTTCTTTTGATTCCAAGGTGACGAAGAGACTCTTGTCACCGGTCATATGCCTTGAGCAACCGCTATCAAGATACCACATTCTCTTTTTATTTTCGGCTGCAAGGCATACCTGCAAAATGATCATGTGAAGCTCTTAGGTACCCAAGTTTTCTTGGGTCCTTCGTGGTTAGTGTGGTTGGTTCCCTTAGGCACCCATACTTTAGTTATGTTTTTGGCTTTCACAAATGTACTCTTGTTAGTTTGGATTTTTCTTTGAATACAAGAGTAGACTTTATGTCCAGTCTTTCCACAATGAAAGCATGTAGGTTTTTCAGTTTTTACATCTTTCGCTTTTACAAAGAAATTCTTTAGATACTTTTGTTGTTTATTAGTTTTATAACCTAATCCGGCTTTATTAAAAACGGCTCTTTGATTTGAAAGAATGAGATTTAATTTTTCAGAACTTTGTGTGAATTTTTCAACAATTGGTTTGTACTTATGTACCTCATTCTTAAGATTCAAATTTTCTTTGACTAGTTCTTCCTTATCTTTTTTAAGAGATTCAACATTTTGTGCAAGTGAGGTATTAATATCGAATAGGGATTTTAATTTTAGATTTAATTCCTTAATTACTGTTTTTCCCTTTTCATTTTCAATACTAAGTTTTGAATTCTTAATTTCTAGGTTAGTAGTATTAATATTTTTAACGCTCTCCTTTTCAATTAATAGGTTTTCAATGTCTTCCTTTAGTTTTTGATTGGAGGCTTTTAATTCTTTATTTTTTGCTCCTAACATACTACAATCACCCATAAGTTCTTGAAAAGCTTCATACAATTCTTCTAAAGTAAAATTTATGGTTGGGTTTTGACATACCTCGTCGTCTTCGAACGCCATGAAGCATAAATTGGCGGTCTCTTCCTTCTCTTCCTCGGAGGATGATGTGTCACTATCATCCCATGTTGCCTTCAATGCCTTCTTCTTCTTCTTTCCAAAATACTTGTTTTGTTGAGGGCATTCGGAACGAATGTGTCCCGGTCTCTTGCAATCATAGCATATGATTGGATCTCTTTCTTTTTCCTTTTCTTTTTCCCAATCATTTCTACCTCCAAATTTCTTTCTTGGGAAGGGTTTCTTCCTTCTCATGAATTTCTTAAACTTCCTAACTATCAACCCCAAGTCCTCATCTTGGCTTTCTTCTTCACTCCCACTGCTCTCTTCTTCACACACACTTGAGGTAGCCTTGAGTGCGATTGTCTTTTTCTTCGGCAACTCTTCTTCATGTTGCTTCATCGTGAGCTCATGCGTCATCAATGAGCCCAAGAGTTGCTCTAGCCCCAAGGTGTTGAGGTCTTTGGCTTCTACGATCGCCGTGACCTTTGCTTCCCATGCTTTTGGCAAAGACCTGAGAATTTTACTCACAAGTTCCGGGTTAGTGTAGGATTTACCCAAGCTTTTTAAACCATTAATTATATCCGTAAAGCGTGTAAACATGCATGTGATGGTTTCATTGGGTTCCATCTTAAACAACTCATATTTGTGAACTAGAATGTTCACTTTGGACTCCTTGACTTGATTTGTACCCTCGTGGGTAACTTCAAGCTTATTCCATATTTCCTTAGCGGAACTACATGTGGAGACTCTATTAAACTCATTTGCATCTAAAGAACAAAATAATGAGTTCATGGCTCTAGAATTGAGTTGAGCCATCCTATCATCATTCTCATCCCAATCCTCTTCAGGTTTGGGAACTCGAATGCCATTAACTATGTGTGATGGTTCTTGTGGTCCCTTGACTATAACCCTCCACAAGGCATAGTCTTGTGCTTGAATGAAGATTTTCATTCTAGTCTTCCAATAGGTATAATTTGTCCCATTGAAGAGTGGAGGTCTATTGGTTGCTTGCCCCTCGGCAGGAACATTGTTAAAGGGTGTTCCCATCTAGATCTTTGGCTAAGACGGTTAGGTCTTTCAAGAAATATAAGAGCACCTGCTCTGATACCACTTGTTGCCCAAAGATGGTCACCCAAGAGGGGGGTGAATTGGGTGTTTTAAAAAACTTTTTGACTAATTTAAAATTAAAACACACAAATATATAAACTAAAGCAAGGATAAAGGGATAAGAGAAGACAACCACAAGCACACGGTTTTATAGTGGTTCGGAGCCTTCACTGCTCCTACATCCACTCCCCAAAGCGCCTTTGGGTATTTCCACTATAATCCAAGATTACAGTACGGTAGTTTTGCGAGTTCACTACCCAACTCGTTGTTTTACACCGGGCTCACAACAAACCCTAAACCCCCAATTTCTCTTAGGCTTGGGACGCCTTTCCCTTGTTCCAAGTCTCTTGACTTGAACAAGCACCACGATAAAAGAGTGTACAAAAGAATATAAAAGCTCTAGAAAGCAAATATAGCACTTATGAACAATGAAACCCGGAAGAATCTTTTTGCCGTTGGAAGCGTAGGAGATGTTGATTCTTCCAAGGTAGACCGCGTAGGGTTGAGTGTGAGCTTTGATTCTCGAGCGCGCGAGAGTGGTTGAGCTTGAAATCACTTGGGAGACTTGAAAGTACTTGATTTCCTTCCTTGGATGCACTCACTCCCTTGAGCTTTTCTTTCAAACTTCTCTCTTGAATGATTTTGCTTTGGGTTGGTGAAGAGTTGTTGAGAACCACTTAAGAGGTCCCTTTTATAGCCCAAAAAGCAAATATAGCCGTTAGAGACAAAAAGAGAAGGATTTGAAATTCAAAATCAAACCTGAAAAGCTGTCAGTCGCGTCCCAGGCGCTCCGGGGACGTCTCCGCTACAGCGAGAGACATCTCACCTACAGGATTTTACTTTTTACTTTATCTGGGGTCGACTCGGCACTTTACGGGGACGTCTCGCCTTGTCTGTGCTTTTTGAGTGGGGACGACTCCGCTTCTTTGGGGACGACTCCGCTTCTTTGTCTCCGAAAAACTTGCCCTCTGGAATTCCCTGAGAGAGTCGTCTCCGCTCTTTCAGGGGACGTCTCCGCTTGTGTCCACTTTATGCGTGGGGACGACTCCGCTATCTCAGAGTCGACTCCGCTTCCTTATCACCGCAAAAACCATTCTCTGGAAAACCCTGAGAGAGCCGTCTCCGCCATCTTGGGGATGTCTCGGGGAGTCTCCTTTTTGCTTGCGGGGACGACTCCGCGTACAGCGGGGACGTCTCGCGCATATCCCTTGAGAAACGTCTTTCTGCCGCCACTGAGAGAGTCGACTCCGCTTCTGAGAGAGTCGACTCCGCTAACGCGGGGACGACTCGGCAGGTGCCGGGGACGACTCCAAGTGTGCCAGTTCTTCCTGTTTGTGCCAGAGACGTCTCTGAAACTATCAGGAGACGTCTCGGCTGTCCCTGAACTTTTTCTTTAGCTCAAAATATTCTTCAATAAATTCATAAAAATTGTGGGAACTTGCCTAGACATTTCTTAACAATTTTCTAAGTAAAACACATGAATTCCTCAATCGAATTGTTAAGATATAATGGAATTTTACTCTAGTGTTTTGTATTCATCAAAATCCATTAGGGGGTCAACAGACTCATTAGTGAATTCCAAAATAGATTTTCTGAGAGATACTCAAGAAAATTCAACACATTATTCTCCCCCTTTTTCATTAAGCTAGAGGCTCTTAAGATCAACTGTTTGAATTGCAATTTGGTTCATGATTTATGCATAAGATATATTAACCAAATAACAAGCCTCAAGGTGTATCATAAAGATTTTTATATTTAAATTTCAGATGATACCTATTGAAGGATATTAGGATCACTTCTCATTTAGTATTCTTTCTCTCTTCTTTAGTTATGGATTTATACGATTAAGTTCCATATGATCTCTCATTCTGAAATTTTCTTTCTCCCTCCTTAATTGATCATTCCACTTAAGAGTTTAGAATTTGAAGATAATGTTCAATAAAACATTCAAGTTGTCAATCTCGAAAATATATTTTTCTATAAGTTTCAGCCCAGCTTACACTAATGAGAGCATATTTCTATAAAGCTTAATGTTTGAGATAAGACGCACTTTATAGAATTAAGACAAATAATGGCAACACAAGGAGGTTTATCAAAATCAATCCATAAAACATTCAAGATATTCATCAAATGGATGTAACCTTTTGCATTTAGATTGAATATCTAAAGCTCCCCCTCAAAAGATGCATTCTTCTTTAATCATTCTTTTCTTTGTTGAATTTCAGATTTTGATGACAAGCGTGAATAGAACTGAAATTCTATGATATCGAGAATGTAGAGTGATCCAGAATTATTCAAAATTTGTAGCAATTACTCTTTCTAATCCTTCAAGAACAAGTTATGCTTTCTCTTAATCTTAGAGAAAATGTATAGAAATATTAATCAGAAAATGATTCATTTGAAGCTCAATTTTTTTCAAAAGCATTTATATTTTCTTTCTTTTAAGAATCATTTGAGTGAGCTGAAATTTTTCTAGCTTTAAGATCATTCACTCTATATATATTTTGATGGAAGTCTTTAAGAATGTAGGAGAGAAAAACATATAGATGATCATTGAGGTATATATATTTATAGAACTCAATTTCTTAATCATAGTTTTTCAGCAATGTATACATGAAGCACAATAAATCTTTTTAATATCAAAATAAAATAATATATTTAAAAATATTTGTTTGCAATCAAGATCATCGAAAGACACATCATTTAGACTAATATTAGTACACTTTAAAGATAAGAAATGGTATGTTTCAGATGCGTATCGGGGCAAACAATCAAGGCATCAGAATTATTCTATTTTTCTTAAACTGTAGTTTTTATCTAGAAATCATATTGAGTTTAAGCTTTTATACAAAATCAGATTCTGAATTTCATAGAGATTTTCAATAGAGGCTTTCAAAATTATAATTTGAGATATGTATCTTCCACATTGTAGCTCATCTTAAATCATTACGATTGAAAACACATATTTCAAACATATAAGAGCATATTCAGAATATTTGTATTTATGTTGAGTTTTGGTATGAATTAGAACATTATATACCAAAGTTAGGCAAGTTGAAAGATAAAATAAAATCAATTCATTTTGCCTAAATAGAGATATACTTCTCTTCTCCTTTTTACAAATTTATTCAACTTTCAGATTTCAAAGATGATTGTGAACGACAAATCTAAAATTTCTTTTCAATAATACCATAAAATAACTTCATATAGTATTTCAAACATTCAATCAAATTATCCAAGCATGGAGCATTACAAAATATTGAGAACCCATAATTCAAAACATCATGCCACATGCAAAATATATTATGTGTTAAGTCATGCATTAAAATATTAAGAACAAGCATGTTAATGATCAAAATCAATTCTTTTCAAATAAACTCCTCCTATTTAAATATAATCTTGCACTGATTTCATCCTTAAAGTGTGTTTTCAAGTGATTAAAAAATTTGACTTGATTCTTCTTATATACTTTCATTTACTTTGTCTTTCATTTTTACTTTCTTATGCTTTATACTCTATTTGCTCCCTATCCGGTGGAGTTGGAAGGGGCACGAGGTACTACCACTAGCCTCCCTCTTGTGCCGTCCCTAATATACCCTACACCGAATAGTTGGGTCAAATAGTACCGGGTACTACCACTAGCCTCCCCATTGGCACTATCCCTATGATGAGCAATATAGAAAGGTTAAAATGTTTACTTCAAACTCTCCCTATTTAAGTGTAATTAATTACGGATTTTATCCCTTTCAAAAGAATGCTCACACAAGTCTCACAAATGTGCCGAATATTTTATGCTTGTTTTGCTTTTCCTTAAGATTGGAGTATTTGCCTTTACTTAGATTTTACTTCTCTTGAATAATATCTATTTTCTTTTCTTTATCTCTCTCTCTTTTTCTTATTCTCAAGTAATTTACATAAAAGAGCAGAATAAAGAAATAATCTTATGTATCATATAGATGTATATCATGCAAACAACATTTTCATTATGCTCAAAAATTCATAGCTTCTCACAAGTCATTTTAAGCATATACTTGTGTATTTCATGGTTATGATATAGGCAAAGGAATATTTTAGTTTCAGCAAACCATGAATCAATTTCTAAAAGCATAAGTCAATTAATATATATATAGACATGATATCAAGAAATTAATAATTAAAGATTTTAACCATGCCACAATAAGATTTAAGTTATTGACTTTGCTCAGATAATTTATGAGAGAGGTATCTAAAATTACCGATTCATTCTATATTCTTCAAGTCAAACTAGATTTCTTATGTGTGAACTTTTGGCTGAAGAAGGTCCTCTCTCTTGTTTGCATGTGAATGTTTATTGTATCTTATGTGGAGGTGTCCTTCAAGTTGAAATCTCTCATTTTCTTGCTCAAGGATCCTGCATTATTAACAAACTTCTTTTCTTTCTTGAAAGAAAGTCATTAGTTTCTTCAAGATACAAAACATTCATCCAACATATTTTTAACTAGATGATTCAATATAAGATATGACAATAGTTGAATGTTGAGTCACTTTACTCAAGAGATTGCCTAAATATAAGCAAGCACATATCACTTGAACTAAAGAGATAGTTTCATTAACCAAGATGGTTCAAGGACAAGCATGTGAGGCAATAGAAAGATTCATCAAGATCAAATCAATTTCTTATTTTCAAAATCAATTTAGCTTAGATTCTATTTGCTTAAGATAATTATCAATAAGGCATGCTAGCTAAGTTTTGATCAAATTGCTTTAAACAATTATTTCTATCAAAATTTAGATTATGATTCATTTGTTATCAATAAAATATGATTCATTAAAGTTAGATTGAAGTCTTGCACAAGGGCACATAATGAGCATACAATCTGGTCTACTAGCTGTATGATAAAATACTTATTCTATCATGCTTCAATACAGCTTTAAAACAATAGATCTACTTTGCTCATCCTTTTCAAATTCTACAAGATGGGGTCATAGACATACCTTCTTCATGCCAATCTTCTATAAGAGTTTTCTTGTGGACTAACTTTGGTCAATGAAGATCGCCTTTCTTCTTTGTCTTAATTTGGAGTTCAAGAAAAAATGTTAATTCATTCATTATACATATTTCAAACTCACTTTGCATGAGCTTAGTAAAATCTCCATATAAATCTTCATTAGTAGAACCAAAAAGGATGCCATCAATGTATGCTTTGAGCAAGCAAGATATCACAAATTCTTCTTTTTAATGTATAGATTTATTACTTTTTATCAAAAAGTTACTCAAGCTTTTATATCATGCTTTTGATGCTTGTTCCAAATCATATATTGCTTTATCATATTTGTAATGAGTATTTTCAAATAAGGTGGTTATTTTACATAGATCCTTTTTTAATGAAATAACCATATAGGAGTGCATTCTACACATTCATTTGACAAAATATAAAGCTCATAAAGCAAGCAAATGATAATGGTGATCTTTACTTTTAATCATGCAAGAGTTTTATCAAGATCTATTTCATCTTTTCTTGATTTAGTCTTTTAGTAGTCATCAATTTTTCTTCACTAAGTGCATTTCTGAAAAACTCAATTTGGTTCTAATTATTAACAAGTTTTCAGATTGTTATATGTAAAAGATTAACCATATACATATATAATTTAATTTTAGTATCTTGATAATAAATCATTAGTCTCATAAAAAATAAAATGAATTGATATTTCTACAACTCGAATCTTTTCATTGAATGTTCTATATGCATTGCTTGATGAATGATATCCAAGGATAGAAATATCTTTATCAGATTTGACATTATTTTCAAAAGACCATATCAAGCATAACATAAACTACTGAAAAATATGAAGATATGCAATAGATCATTTTCTATTTTTCAGAAGATTAAATGGAGTTTTCATCAAAAATAGATCTAATAGAAACCATATATATGACAAGCAATGATGATAGCTTTTTAAAAAAAATCATTTAAGTAGATGACGATCATACAACATTGCCTTTTTTATTTCTTCAAGGATTCTATTAATCCTATTTTACTTATGGTGTTCTTGGTGCAGAAACAATTGTATTCAATATTATTTTCTGTGCACAACTTAATAAGAAATTGGTTTTCAAAACTATGCCATGATACTTCTTTTACTTTCATAGTTTGCAAATCTTTTTCATTTGATCCCTTTTTGTGAGTTTGTGCCAATGCAGAAAATATTTCAATTTAAGTGCCAAGAACAAAGCCAATGTAAGCTTTTGAAAACTTAGTGTTGGAAACAATATCTTTAGATTTAGAAATTGGTTTTTGTTTGTTTTCTTAGTTAATATGCATAGCAAACTTTGACCTTGCAGAAGATAGTCTAAGTAAACCAATGACAAAGTTTTTTGAAATTAAGTCCATACTAGCATAAGTTAATTTTATATGCCAATTTTTTTTTTTTAATATTAGTATTTATAATGCATAATTTTTTAAGAGCATATTAAGTACATATTCTTATGTCTATGATCAATAGAAGATAATGCCTTGGATAAGAACTCTCAATCAAGCATATAGAGGACTCAAAAAGATAATTTAAGAAAATTGATTAATCACTAACAAAGTATCCCTCAATATAGAAAAGTATAGAAAGATGAAGGACTTGAATTCATTTCTTCTATTTTAATTACTTTTCTTGATTATATTTTAAGTTTCACTCTTTAACGTGTGTCTAGAACACCCATTTGTATGAAAGTTCTATTTGTTTCATGGGTATCTTGGCACACCTTCATGTATATCCTCATATTTTCATTTTGGGTACCCAAGCTTGCTTGGGTCCTTGAGAGTTAGGACATATGGTTCCTTTTGGAACCCAAATCTGTTTAATAGTAATAACTTTACCATTTGATTTAATTGTACTAGAACTATAGGTAAGGTTGTTATGTCCATTCTTTTGATGTTTGAAATACGTTATCCTTTTTGATGATTTGCTTGACGAATTTAAAACCTTTTTCTTTAGGGATTCATTGCTAAGTGAAGGAGTTAAGCCAAATTTTGATTTATCAAAATCAGCATGTTGGCTTTCAAACATCATTTTTAATTTTTCTGAACTTACAGTAAATTTGTTAATAAAAGACTTCAATTAGTTAATTTCTTCACTTAAGTTTTGATTTTTTTAATTAAATTTTGATTTTTCTGAATCAATTGTTCTGAATTTAACCTTAAGCTTTCATTTTCAAAATTTAGTTTGTCATATATTTCAGCAATAGAATTTCTTTCTTTTGAGATTCGAGATTTAGCTTTTTATGTTTTTTATTTTTGACAGCTAATTTTCTACATTCACCATACAAATCATGAAAAGCATTTAATAGTTCATCATAAGAATATTCTTCATGAAATTCATTTGGTGTAAAATTAGATTCAGATTCTACTTTATCTTCTAGTGCCATAAAATATAAGTTAGTTACCTCTTGTAGTTCATTGTTGCTTCTAGCTTTCAATTTCTTGCTTGACTCTTCTTTAGTCAAGATTTTTTTTCTTTTTATCTCTTTCTATCTTTCTTCTTGCTTTCTTTTTTTCTTTGTCTTTAGGAAGCTTTTGAATTTTTCTGTTATTTTTTCTTCCTCGAGTCGACTCGGGTTTACTTGAAGTCGACTCGACTGACTTGAGAGTCGACTCGAGATCTTCGGGAGACGTCTTGTTCTCAGAGGCCTAAAGGATGATTCTCTGTCTTTTGAACTGTTCTGCCTCGGAGTCGACTCGGGCCTTGTTGGAGTCGACTCGGCTAACTTGGGAGTCGACTCTGAAATACTTGGAGTCGACTCGTTCGCAGGATCTTCAAGACTGCGTCTCTGCCTTTCAGACTGTTCTTCTCTAGGAGTCGACTCGGACAAACTGGAAGTCGACTCGGCTAATGTGGAAGATTCTGCAGTCTCATTGTTAGTATGCAATTGAAGCATATGTGAGCTAATCTGAGATTTATCATAAATATTTTTTAAAGTATCCCAAATCTCCTTAGCAGATAAGCATGCAGAAATTTCATTAAATTTCGTTTCATGAATAGCACAATATAATATGTTCATAGCATTAGCATTTAATTGTGCTAGGTCTTTTTCATTAACAGCTTGAGAGAGTGTGTGAGGGCCATTTATAATGATATTCCATATTTTATAGTTTTGTGATTGAACAAAAATTTTCATTCTAGCTTTCCATTGAATATAGTAAGTTCAATCAAACAGTGGAGGTCTGTTATGGAAAGTCCCTCGGCAAATAATATGTTATGTGGGGTTGTCATAATCTTTAGCTCTAGTCGGTTAAGACTATAATTAATAGAAGAGCACCTGCTCTGATACCACTTGTTGCCCAAGGTGACAACCCAAGAGGGGGGGTGAATTGGGTTTTCTAAAAATTATGTTCCCTAATTTTTACTTTGAATTGAATGTAACGGAATGATAAGATGTTATTTACTTAAGCTCAAAGGCAATTACAAGTAAAGTAGTAGAAAATTAAGCTAGAGCAATTATACTATGGCTTTAGGGTGCAATTGATCTAAAATTAACTTATAGTTGTATGATCAATTTTAATCTATGTGTATGATAAGAATGGAGAGAAAGCTAAGCAAATTCTAAACAATCACTTATAACTCTATAGAAAACAATGCTAGAGATATTACATAATCAAGTACGAATGTAAGGCATGAAATACACGAGATAAGGCATCACAAACACTAAGATGTATAGTGGTTCGGTGCACCCCAGCACCTACATCCACTTCCCAATACCTCTTGGGAATTTCACTATAATCCTTCAGATTATAGCCGGTTGTTTTACAAGCTCACAACTCAACTTGTTGTTTTGCGAGATCACAATGAACTCGGTCGGTTTTCACAGGCTCACCGACTAGAACCAACCGATTGTTTTTTCGGGTTCACAATCAAACCCAGTTGGTTTTCCCAAAGGCTCACCAACCACAACCTTACAACGATTGTTTTCCGGGTTCACAATCAACCCAGTTGGTTTTCCCAAAGGCTCACCAACCACAACCTTACAACGTTGGTTTTTCTTTTGGCTCACCAACAAACCTTAACCCCTTGATTCAATCCCTTGATTGAATCAAGTTACAAGATATTAGAATAAGAGTTAAATCAAATACAAGCTTCTCAAATAAGCAAATATAGCAAATATAAACTAGTAAAGTAAAGAGAAGAAGCCCTCAAACAAATTTGTAGATGAAGGAACTCGGCTTCTTCTTTACTTGACCCTCTTCTGATTTTGCACGAAGTAGAGGATCACCGAGGCAGCACACAGTTGGAGAGGAAACTTTGGGATTCACTTGGATGTTCTTCTTCTCTCTCCTTTACTTTGAATGGCCCTTTTGTGCTTTTGGGAGATTTCCCTTGTAATCTCTTTGAAATCTCTTCCCTAAATGTTCTCTCCCACTTCCATCCCCTCTTCCCTAGCTCTCCTCTTGATTTTATAGCTTTAGAGGGAGTGGAAACAAAAATCTAGCCGTTAGAGACAAAAATAGAGCCGTTGGAATCAAGAAAAAACTAGCCGTTATGCCTCCCAGCGTGCTGGAGTCGACTCGGCTGAAGTAGGAGTTAACTCGGCTGAAACAGGAGTCACTTGTGAATAGTTGTCTGTCGGCACTGTAGCTGGAAGTCGACTCCGCACTGTAGCGCTGAAGTAGGAGTCGACTCGAGCACTGTAGTACTGAAGTAGGAGTCGACTCGAGCACTGTAGCGCTGAAGTAGGAGTCGACTCGAGCACTGTAGCGCTGAAAATCAATTCTCTGTCTTTTTGTTTGTTCTCAGTCGGAGTCGACTCGTAGAGTATCGGAGTCGACTCGAGCACTGTTTCTTGAAACTCCAGAGTGCCAGAGTCGACTCTAAACTTTCAGGAGTCGACTCGAGGACTATTCTTTTGAATCTTTCTTTGAATTTGCTCCTCTAACTTGAATCATTTGAACTTGAAACTTGGGCCAATAAAGTGTAGCTTTCTTCCAACTTTTCTTGAGAGCTTTTGAGGCCTTCTTGTATTTTTCCAACTTGCTATGTTCCTTGCAAAACAAATTATCTTTCTTCTTGCAACACAAACATTAGTATTTATACTTCAAGGTTTTGTGATCATCAAAATCAATCTTTAATTCAATCTTTGGGTCATCATAATTGATTCCTAATCCTAATTTCTAATAAGATCAAATTTCATACTTTTTTGCTTTGAGGACTTTGATGATGCCTTGATCACCTTGTGTAGCCGCACATGCATCCGGCCTCTACGGATAGTCCACGCGAAGCTCTAAGAAGATCCACAACTGCAGGAGTGCTAGCTCATGCAGAGGTGCCGTAGTGGCTGAACTTTTCTTCCTCGAAGCACTCAACTTTTGATTCTTCTTCGAGAGGATGAAGGATGGAGATGAAGCAGAAGAAGGAGGAGAGAGGGCGGCTGGCTCTCAGAATTTTTTCAGAATTTAGAATCCTTTCTAAAGACCATCTCATTGCAAACCCTAGGCATGGGGTCTTTTTATAGCCAAAAGACCCCCCATGCCTCACACCTCTTTTGACCAACGAATTTAGCTGATAAAATTTCCAAAAAATTTTAATGAATCAGAAGCTAAGAAATGAACAAATTCTCTTTCAATATTGTGCCATGAATCCCTAAAATTAGGGGTTTATTGCGCCCCAAACTTCAGCTACATGCCACCCTGCTTGATGCGCCATGTAGTCCCTACAAATTAGGGATTTGATTCCTATCTTTTTAGGAAGATTTGAGGCGCCATATTTTTTTGAAAAATAGCCCCACGCCTCTTCTTTCCTCAGGCTAAAAATTGGCCAAAAATAAAGAGGATAGGCACCACTGCTTTTAGGGATAAGGATGAGGTGTCTTTCTTCTCCAAGAAAGAAAGCTAGGGTCCTAAAATTTAGGAATTCTTCTTCTTATCAATTTCTGAATTTTTAAACTTAGAATCCTTATCAAATAAGGACTTTTAGTAGGCTCGGATCAAGCCCAATCCAATTGGATCAGGGTCAAGCCCAATCCAATTGGATCAAGTCCGATTAATTGGGTCGAGCCTAATCAACTCGGATCAAACCTAATCCAATTAGGTCAAATCCTGATGGAGCCCAAATTGAATTTTATTCAATTTGGCTTAACCTGAGCTCAATCATTCAATCAATTGAGTTCATTAGCAATCTAATTGCTAATTAATTCTTCAACAATTCAATAATTATTTTACTGTAACTTTTACTTAGGATAATTTATCAATCGAATTGACCGATGTACCCCTGGACGATTCTTAATCGTCGATCAGCCATTTGATCAACCTAGAAAGTTCTATACGTGTGACCACATAGGTTCAAACCTAAGCCGGAGCACAAGATCGACTTTTCTGTACTAATCGAAGTGACCATCTAGCAATGGTACCCGACGTCCGGATAGGCCGAATAATTGCAAAGTAATATTTTGGGACCCTTGGACTATGGTTACCGTATAATTCATTCCTATGACACCAAATACCTAGGATGACTTCAGATTTCTGTCAACCCTTTAATCAGTGCATCCAAAAATGTGATTCAACCTTAGAAATTCTGTGACTCCTCACAAAGATTATCCTGGCCAAGGTTTTCCTAAATTGAACACAAGGGCATTATCTCATGTCATTAGGAGGGGTCAATTCCATCTTGACTCACACACCGACTTCGCAAGTACTTGACGCACCCAGTAACCTTCCGTCCCTGAATTAGAAATTCAGCTGGTCCGGTACCAAAGTACAGTGAGTTGCTTCTAATCACCGTGGTGATCGTAGGTCCAAGGGACATATATACCCATATCCACTCGGAACATCTCTCGACAGCAGAGCGTTCCGAAATGATCACGTTCAGTGAAGTGTACTCCTATATTTCATCTGTGTGACATATCAGTGTCTCCACACTCCTTGGTTAAGAGGACTGTTGTCTACTTCCTATTTACTTAAAAATATGCTAAACAGATCGTTGTTAGAACCGACAAACAAAGTTTAAATTAATTTTACTCTTACCTGTTCTACTCGAAGAATAGTGGTCGTAAGAGGTCTATCCATAGGGAGGCGATTGGAGTTGCATAAAAATAAAAATGTTTCCTCGGATTTGAAATCGATTTTTGAATGATAAAAGAAAAAAACATTACTTAGGGGATGTGGAATGATTCTCTAGTCTATCAGAGAATGTTTTCTATATGAAAATAAACAAAGGAGAGAAAGAAAACTTGCAATTGAATTCTAATGCAGAGTAGGGATCGATTCCTGAAAACATAATATAAATGAAAACTGCAGATCGAATGGCAAACAAAAATTTTAGAGTTATTTTAAAACTAAGAATTCCAAAATGCATAAAATAAATTACAGAAATTGAACTGAAACTTAGACACAGATTTCATAAAATAACAATTAAAAATTTCATAACAAGAAATGATTACAGAAGTAAAAAAATTGAAGATGAAGCCTAATGCTTCTTTTCTTCTACAAATAAAAAAAAGAAAACAAGGACTAAAAGAAAATCAAATAGAAATCTCCCCTTTCTTTTTTTCCCTAATTTTTTAATCTTCTTTTCAAACGTAACAGAGCATGGCTCTGTTTCTTTTTTTTCTTTCTTTCTTCTCTCCCAAACCGAACACACCCTTCCCCTGTTTCTTCTTCCTCCTTGGACCCGCCGGCCACCTCCTTCAGCCGAGAGCTTTGGCCCCAACCGAGCTCACCACCCTCCTCTCGTCCTCCCCTTCTTATAGATCGCCCGAGCCTTGAAGCCAGTGATGGATCAAAACGGTCGCGGGGTGCTAAAATTAGGGGAGGAATGCATGTCATCCGGGATGCTGGAAGGGTGCTACGGGATCGACGGAAGGGCTTGGATCACGGGATGGAGGCGCTGATCCGGATGCGAGGATGCCGTGGCTGGGCGGATCGTGGAGGAGATTGACCATGGATGCGGTGGAGGCTAGGATTTTGCTTGGATGCGAAAATGGAAGGAGCTGGGCGCGCGGACGGATGGCTGGATGTGTTGGGTCGAGTGGAAGAAGATGAGCTGAAGAAAATCCCCTGCTAATCCGCTGCTATGGCTGGAAGGGGGTGCTGCTACAACGCGGAGGAGGAGGACGCGGTGGATGCTGATTCGGGAAGGACGTTGGCTGCGGTTCCTTGATCACGGACGAAAGGAGACGCGGGCTGAGGCGGAGGAGGCTGCTGTGATTCCGAGAAGGAGGCTGATGCCGCGGGATCGATAGGCGGAAGGAAGGAGGCGCGGGCTGGGGCGGAGGAGGGGGGGTCTTGAATCCCGAAGGGGGAGACGGCTGTGAGGCGCTGGGATCACGAAAGAGCCAAAGAGGGGCTGTTGCTGCATTACGAGCGGATGCGTTCGAACGGGTGCTTGGGATCGATGTGGCGGATGCGTGGGATCATTCCTTCTCCCCTGTTTTCGCACGGATGAAGCTGGAGATTGCGGTTGGGGGAGATAGGCTGATATGGAAGGATGTGGATGCTGAATTACTGATCCATGGAAAGTAGGATATACGGGTTTATGGACTGCACGTGGGAAGACTCCGAAATGTTGTGATGAACTCGTTCAAATGGACGCACGGGATGCTGGATCAGGGGTGCTTCGTGGAAGATAGATGGCTCGGCTTGGGAAGGGATCCTTCTGAAGTCAATTTGTACTCAATGTATATTTTATCTCTAATTTATGATAATCTGTGTCAAATCCAAATATAATATTAATCCAGTGAATTTATCATTATTGGTTAGCAATAACACTAATTTTAGTGACATGTAGGTCGTACTTTTGTGCTCTCATCATACCTCCCAACTAGCTTATTGCTAGTCTCTAGCAATTAACAAGCAAACGATAAAATGAGGGCACAAAAAGATGTAGTCTAACTTATGACTTTTTCATCATTTTTTTTTTAAATTGAAGCTAAATACACAAAACTAAGATATGTACCCATTTTCGTAGGAAGTCACGATTGCACTTAGCACGTGCAACAAGTCTTTAAACCCCTAGGTTATCCTAGTAGACGAGTGTTGTCTCATGAGGGTTTACAGTAAAGTTACCCACATGTTGGGAATTGTATCCTAAATGTCAATCGTCAGCATGTTGATGATTAAATGAATTGACAAATTAATAAAGTATTATTTGGCATTATTCATCATTTCATCTTCAAATGAACTCTTATATATGAAGTCCTTAGGACTTATGTTATGATAAAGGAGAATTTATCTTTGAGTCCTTAAACTTGTTCGCGACCAAATGATATGTTGTTACTAGGATGACAATATTATCGAAATTAGATCGTTGTGTGATATATACGTTGGTTGTTCTCTTAACCAAGGAGTGTGGAGATATTGGTATGCCATACAGGTGAAGTGTAGGAGTACATTTCACTGAACGTGACCAATTCTGAAATGCTCTACTGTCGAGAGATGTTCCGAGTGAATATGGGTATAAGTTTGGCCCTCTGACCTGAGATCGCAACCTGTGACTAGCAAGCAACTCACTGTACTTTGGTACCGGACTACCTGAATTTCTAATTCAGTGACGGAAGGTCACTGGGTGCAGTCAAGTACTTGCGTAGTCAGTTGTGAGTCGAGATGGAATTGACGCCTTCTGGAAACAGAAGATAATGTCTTGTGATTAATTTAGCAAAACCTTGGCCAGGGTAATCCCAGTGAGGAGTCACGGGATATCTAAAGTTAATCACATAATGGATGTACTAATTATAGGGTTGACAGTGAGCTCTAAGTCATCCTGGCATTAGGAGTCAAAGGGATTGAATTATACAGTAATCATAGTCCAGGGTTCCAGAATATTTGCTTCGCATATATTCGGCCTATCCCTATCTTCTTGAAGAAGAATGACACCCTATCCCCAATATTTTCTATGCCTATCCTCTTTATTTTTGGCCAAAAATTGGCATGAGAAGAGAGGAGGCGTGGGGCTACAGTTTCTATAAAAATGGCACCTTAAATCTTTCTAGAAAGAATTTTCTAATTTGTAGGGATTGCATGGTGCATGAAATAGGGTGGTCTGCGGCTGAACTTTGGATGCATGAATTCCTATCTTTTAGGGATTCAAAATGCACGAAATTTGGCTATGTTTATCTCCTCTTAGCTGCCAAACCACCAGAATTTTTTGGGAATTTTATCAGCCAAATTAGTTGGCTAAAATAGGTGTGAGGCGTGGGGTGGTCTTTTGGCTATAAAAGACCCCCATGCCTTGGGTTCAAGATATACCATATTTAGAGGTTTCAAAAAATTTTGAAAAAATTCTCTGAGGGCCTCCATCCCTTCTTCTCCTTCTTCCTCACGTCCATCCTCCATCTCCTTGAAGAACAATCAAAGGTTGAGTGTTTAGAAGGAGAAATCTTCAGCCATTGCTGCGTTCCTGCGCGAGCTAGCACTCCCGCGGAAGATGATCTACCTAAGGCTTTGCGTGTACTTCTCATAGAGGCCATTCGTGTGCGTGGCTGCGAAGTCAAGGATCAGATCCATAAGTTTCTTCCATCATAAAAGGTATTAATCCCACATCAATATTTTATTTTGGAGTCAGGGTCTAGGTCTGATTCCCCAAGATTTTATCCTCCTTTGGGGCTCCTCACGGAGTTATCTCCAGAATCCATTCGATGGATATTCGGAGATTAATCGGAATAGAGTTCTTAAGTTTCTGATCTGATAGTTAATCATACATAAAAGTTTTAGCATAATTGTTTAAACGATTCCGGCATAATCCTATGTGTTCTTAAGGTGCTGATTTCTAGATTTGATCTTATAAGCATGCATGAATTAAATTATTTGATTCGATTTTTCCGCTACGTTTTAAAACTTAAAAAGTACTACGTATGGCTTGATCCCCCTCATGAAGGGGTACGTAGGTAACCCGATCAGGTTCAGCCATGGTTTTAAAAAAAATCAGCATGCTTAACAACGAAGAACCTAGGATTCACTTTCAGTGGTATCAGAGCTAGGTTCATGTTTAAACTTTTATATTTTAATTTTTGTAATTAAATCTGAAATTATTAACATATTTAGATTAGATCTAAAGTATTTCTTATGATTGATTTAATTGCTGATTATGCATGATTAAGTAGATCTGAAATTTTGGATGCATATGATGCATGTTTGTGTTAGGATTAGTAACATAAATAAATCTAAAATTATAATATTATTTAGATTAGATCTAAATAAAGTTTATGATTTATATGATCTCTGATTTTAATGAACAAATCAGATCTGAAAATAAAAGTAAAAAAATAAATACATAAGATGTATGTTGTTTGAATTAATTCATGTTGTTGTGTATATGTGATGCATGAACATAAAACATAATGACTTAAACATGAATTAAATCTGATTACATGTGATTAATTACAAAAACTCAGATCTGAAAATACGTTTTAAGAACTGAAAGATTGTAATTAATATGTAATTAAAAAAAAATATGCAATGATCAAAACTTTCATAAGTCTAAACTTAATTGAGAATTAAGTGTTATGAAATAGAATTGTAACTTAATTAATTGACATTGCATAATTATTTGGGCATATGGGTTAGCTTGAATCAAGTTCCTAGAATTGGGTTAGACCTAAGGTTAGAATCATACATGGACAAATAGAATTAATTGATCAAATCTAATTAAGTAGTAACTAGATTAGGTCAAGAAAATTCTAGGTCAATTTACAATAGTTGTAGATGGATCAAGTCTATGTCTTTGATTAGACCAAGATGGAACTTGATTTAGGCTCAGAGGTGTAGCCCGAGTCATTTGAGTAATCAAATCGAAATTGATTAACCAGTCAGTGTCTAAGGTAAGTTTGGCAGTTTTGACCGGTGGTTTTTAATTGGGAGCTACTCGCACTTATTCGTCTTTGTCGAATTAATGGCATATCCGTTCCACCGATCTCACTTACCTGGCCGACATGGTCAATCATATTTTGATTGGATCACTTAATGATTCGAGTTAGCCCATGCCTATAAGAAAAATTAGTTTGACTGATTTAGGTGCCTCCTTAACCGGTTTGAGTCTAATCTGATTTGGTGAAGTCAGTGGGAGAAATTAGACTAACCGGATCTTCTTATCTATCCTAATTAAGAAATCCTCTAAAATTATTAGGTCCTTAAAATGAAATGGTTATGGGGATAACTAGGTCATAGCCTTCCATTAAGTTGGGTGATAATGGGTCCAATGTTTTGATAATTATTGGAGGCGCGACACGCCTGGTACTTATCAAGCATTGGAATTTTCATTCAATATATGATGAGTTAAGTGTACCTTCAATAGGCAGTCAGGTGAGCCGAGCCACACTCGGGCTTGGTCGTCTATTAGTTGATTAGATTTAACCCTATCATTTAATGGTTGGACCTGACTAGGATATTCGGTGGAGGCGCCACACGCCTGCCGAAGAACCTAGGGCAAAATTATCACTAGAAGTTGCTTGGTGAAGCAATTGGTTAAGAACCTACCAATAGGTGCATATGGGTTAGCCGAGCCACACTCAGGCCTATATGCGATCTATTGGGTTCTAGTGCTCAATAAAGAATTAAGAGTAATTTTTCGAATTGAAGGTAGAGGCTACCAATTTGTATAAAATAGTGAGAGTACTTTTAGACTAAAGTCCAAGTCTATTGAGTTTAGTCAATTCATATACTAATAGCCAAATTTTCTTTTTATGCAGAAATGGCCACTAATTTGTCACTTCGCTCATTGTTGGACAATGACAAGTTGACTGATCCAAATTTTAATAATTGGCATAGGAAACTGAAAATGGTGCTAGAGCAGGAAAGGATCTTTTATGTGATAACGGATCCAGCACCTGAGCAGCCTGCTGCTAATGCATCAAGATCGGCCAGAGACACTTATCAGAAGTGGCTTAGTGACCGGATCACTGTTTGATGCATCATGTTGGCAGCAATGAGTGATGAGTTTAGTAGGCGTTTTGAGAATACGCAGCCGGAAGATATTATTCAAGTGTTGAATGAATCATTCGGTGTTCCTGACGACGTTGAGAGGCACAAAACTAGTTGTGCCATCTTCAGCGCCCGAATGAAAGATGGGACCTCGGTAACTGATCATGTACTGTACATGATTGAGTTGATCGAGCGTCTAAGCTCTCTTGATTTTCCCCTTCATGATCAATTGGGGAAGGATGCCATACTAAACTTATTGCCTGGATCATACCATCCTTTTCTCACTCATTTTCGTATGACGAAACCTGTAGTGAATTATCACCAATTGTTGGGGTTACTACAGACGTTTGAGAATGATCACCAACTTCTTAAGAAGACGGTGAAATTTGTGGGAGGTTCATCCAAGGGTCACCCCTTTAAAAAAGGAAAAAAGAAAAATAAAATCCAAAAGAAACAAGTGCACCATGCTCAGCCTAGTCAGAAAAAGAATAAAAAGACTGATCAGAGCAAGGCGGAGTGCTTCTTCTGCAAGAAGCAAGGACATTGGAAGAGGAACTGTCCTCTTTACATTGCATCTCTCGATCCGAACCGGCTTAAGAAAAGTGGGCAATCAGTTGCCAATCAAGGTACTTATATGATAATACCTTGCAATTTTTTTATTTGTGATAATTCGACCTGGGTATTGGATACCGGTAGTCCTTTTAATATTTGCAATTCGTTGCAGGGGCTACAAGTCAGTGAAAGGTTTGAAGAAGGAGAAAGGTTTCTGAATGTTGGAGATGGAAGATCAGTTCTAGTTCTAGCTTTAGGAATTCTTAAACTTGAATTTAGCTCTCATGTAAATGTCCTTAGTGATTGTCACTATTGTCCAAGTTTTTTATTGAATGTCATTTCTGTAGGCCTTTTGGCCAAAAATGGTTATGAAATATCAATAAAAAAGGATTATTGCAATATCATTTGGAATGGTGCTGCTGTAATGAATGGAACTCTGAGTAATGACATTTACATTTTGTCACAGCCTGTTCATGTAATGTACAAGTCCAATAAACGCCCTAGAATAGATAATGTCACGGATGTCTACCTTTGGCATCATAGGCTAGGACATATTAACAAGAACAGGATGAACAGGTTAAGAGGGAATCCTCGATGTTAATGATTATGAATTATTGACAACCTGTGAATCATGCCTTCTTGGTAAAATGACCAAATCACCTTTTACCGGAAAAGGTGAACGAGCTAGTGACTTATTGACCCTTGCACATTCTGATGTATGTAGGCCAATGAGCACAAATGCTAGAGGTGGGTATTCATATTTCATTACGTTTATAGACGACATTTCTAGGTATGGTTATGTCTATTTAATGAGACATAAATCTGAATCATTTGAAATGTTCAAATTATATCGTAATGAAGTAGAAAAACAAACTGGAAAGAGTATTAAAACTCTTCGATCAGATCGAGGAGATGAATACCTCACCAATGAGTTTTTGACATATCTAGGAGAAAATGGGATTCTCTCTCAATGGACTCCTCCTGGTACACCACAGTATAACGGTGTATCAGAAAGGAGAAATCGAACTCTGTTAGACATGGTTCGATCCATGATGGGGTTTGCTGATCTGCCCATATCCTTTTGGAGATATGCTCTTGAGTCAGCCTGCTACATTCTAAATAAGGTTCCAAGTAAGTCTGTAAATAAAACACCACATGAGATGTGGACTGGACGTAAGCCGATGCTCTCTCACCTTAGGGTTTGGGGGTGTCCAGCGTACGTCAAACGTTTGAAGACAGACAAACTTGAACCCAAGTCTGACAAATGTTTCTTTGTTGGTTATCCTAAAGAAAGTAAAGGATATTACTTCTACTTTGCTAAAGAACAAAAGTTGTTCGTAAGCAATAGAGCTGTTTTCTTAGAAAAAGAATTCCTTAGTGAAGGAACTAAAAGCTCTAATGTTGAGCTTAGGGAAGATCAGCATGTAGAAGATTCGACACCATCTACTGAACTAGTTGAGTCGGATTTGATTAGATCAGATCCAGAATCCATATTAGATGCACCATTAAGGCGATCGGATAGAGTACCACGTCAGCCAAACAGATACTACGGTTTCTTGGTCCGGAACAAGGATCCTATCGAACTTGATGAAAACGATGAGGATCCAATCACATATATGGATGCAATGCAGAGGTATGACTCTGATAAATGGCTTGGAGCCATGCAATCCGAAATGGAATCCATAAAGGTCAATGATGTATGGACATTAGTTGATCCACCCGAAGGGATTAAACCCATAGGATGTAAGTGGATATTCAAAAGGAAACGGGGTGCAGACGGAAAGGTAGAGACCTATAAAGCCCGTCTGGTTGCCAAGGGATATCGTTAACGTTATGGTATTGATTATGACGAGACATTTTCTCCTGTGGCAATGCTTAAATCCATTCGGATTGTGCTTGCGATAGCAGCACATTTAGACTATGAAATCTGGCAAATGGATGTAAAGACCGCATTTCTAAATGGAGATTTAGAAGAGGAGGTATATATGATACAACCTGAAGGTTTTACATCTACAGATGAGTCTAAGGTGTGCAAGCTACAAAGGTCCATTTATGGATTAAAGCAAGCTTCACGGAGTTGAAACATACGATTTGATAAGGTGATCAAATCATATGGCTTCATTAAGAATGAAGAGGAACCTTGCATTTATAAATGGGCAAATGGTTCAGTTATCATATTTTTTGTTTTGTATGTGGATGACATTCTTTTAATCGGAAATGACATTCCTGCATTACAAGGAATAAAGGTTTGGCTATCATCTCAATTTGCCATGAAGGATTTGGGAGAAGCATCTTACATCCTAGGGATGAAGATCTATAGAGATAGATCTAAAAGATTGCTTGGATTATCCCAATCCACATACATTGATACTATACTAAAGAGGTTCAGTATGATTAATTCCAAGAAAGGCTATCTTCCAATGGGCCATGGAATTAACCTCTCTAAAAGGGATTGTCCGACAACCTCTCAAGAAAGAGAGAGTATGGATAGAATTCCATATGCTTCGGCAGTGGGATCTATAATGTATGCCATGACATGTACTAGACCAGACGTGGCATACTCACTAGGAGTAGTGAGCAGATACCAGTCTGATCCAGGTAGCAACCACTGGAAGGTTATAAAAACCATCCTTAAGTATTTGAGAAATACTAAAGATTAGTGGCTTGTCTATGGTGATTCTGACTTAAAACTTGAGGGATATACCGATTCAAGTTTTCAGTCAGATCAAGATGATAGCAAGAGCGTGTCGGGATATATCTTCACTCTTAAGGATGGGGCCATCTGCTGGAAGAGTTCCAAGTAGCATACAGTGGCAGATTCTACATGTGAAGCAGAATACATCGGAGCATCTGATGCAGCCAAGGAAGCCGTATGGTTGCGCAAGTTCATCACCGAGCTGGGAGTGGCACCTTCCATTGATGGTCCAGTTCCTATATTTTGTGATAACACTGGAGCCATAGCTCAGGCAAAGGAACCTAAAGCACATCAGCGGACCAAGCATATTCTGCGACGCTATCACCTGGTTCGAGAGATTATAGAACGAGGTGATATTGATCTTCAGAAGATTGACACAAAAGAAAATCTGGCTGACCCATTTACCAAAGTCCTTGGCATTAAAGAGTTCAACGAACACAAGTCGAAGATGGGTATTAGATACTATGCCGATTGGCTTTAGGCTAAGTGGCAGTTGTTGGGAATTGTATCCTAAATATCAATCATCAGCATGTTAATGATTAAATGAATTGACAAATTAATAAAGTATTATTTGGCATTATTCATCATTTCATCTTCAAATAAACTCTTATATGATGAAGTCCTTAGGACTTATATTATGATAAAGGAGGATTTATCTTTGAGTCCTTAAACTTGTTCGCGACCAAATGATATGTTGTTACTAGGACGACAACATTATCGAGATTAGGTCGTTGTGTGACATATACGTTGGTTGTCCTCTTAACCAAGGAGTGTGGAGACACTGGTATGCCATACAGGTGAAGTGTAGGAGTACATTTCACTGAACGTGACCAATTTCGGAATGCTCTACTGTCGAGAGATGTTCCGAGTGGATATGGGTATAGGTTTGGCCCTCTGACCTGAGATCACAACCTGTGACTAGCAAGCAACTCACTGTACTTTGGTACCGGACTATCTGAATTTCTAATTCAGTGACGGAAGGTCACTGGGTGCAGTCAAGCACTTGCGTAGTCAGTTGTGAGTCGAGATGGAATTGATGCCTCCTGAAAACAGAAGATAATGTCTTGTGATTAATTTAGCAAAATCTTGGCCAGGGTAATCCCAGTGAGGAGTCACGGGATATCTAAAGTTAATCACATAATGGATGTACTAATTATAGGGTTGACAGTGAGCTCTAAGTCATCCTGGCATTAGGAGTCAAAGGGATTGAATTATACAGTAACATAGTCCAGGGTTCCAGAATATTTGCTTCGCATATATTTGGCCTATCCGGACGTCGGGTACCATTGCTAGATGGTCACATCGATTAGTATAGGAAGACGTTCCTATACTACCAGCTTAGGTTCGAACCTATGAGGTCACATGCATAGAAGTTTCTAGGTTGATCAAATGGCTGATTGATGATTAAGAATCATTCAGGGGTAATTTGGTCAATTCGATTGACAAATTATCCTAAGCAAAAGTTGCATTAAAATAATTATTGAATTATTTGAGGATTAGTTAGCAATTAGATTGCTAATGAACTCAATTTGATTGAGTAATTAAGCTTAGGTTGAGCCAAATTGAATAGGATTCAATTTGGGCTGCATCAGGGTTTGACCTAATTAGATTGGGTTCAACCCAAGTAGATTGAGCTTGACCCAATTGATGGAACTTGACCCAATTGGATTGGGCTTGATCCAAATCAATTAGAAGACCTTATTTGATGAGGATTATGAGTCCAAATAATCAGAATTGGATAAGGAGAAGAATCCCTAAATTTTAGGAACCCATCCTTATCTTCTTGGAGAAGAATGACATCTTAATTTATCCCTAATATTTTCTATGCCTATCCTCTTTATTTTTGGCCAAAAATTGGCGTGAGAAGAGAGGAATAGTGGGGATACATTTTCTATAAAAATGGCACCTTAAATATTTCTAGAAAGATTTAGATGAATTTCCTAATTTGTAGGGATTGCATGGTGCATGAAATAGGATGGTCTGCAGCTGAATTTTGGACGTATGAATTCCTATCTTTTAGGGATTCAAAATGTATGAAATTTGGATATGTTTATCTTCTCTTAGCTTCCAAACCACCAGAATTTTTTGAGAATTTTATCAGCCAAATTAGTTGGCTAAAATAGGTGTGAGGCATGGGGTGGTCTTTTGGCTATAAAAGACCCCCATGCCTTGGGTTCAAGGTATACCATATTTAGAGGTTTCAAAAAATTCTGAAAAAATTCTCTGAGGGCCTCCATCCCTTCTTCTCCTTCTTCCTCACGTCCATCCTCCATCTCCTTGAAGAACAATCAAAGGTTGAGTGTTTAGAAGAAGAAAGCTTCAGCCATTGCTGCGTTCCTGCGCAAGCTAGCACTCCCGCGGAAGACGATCTACCTAGGGCTTTGCGTGTACTTCTCATAGAGGCCATTCGTGTGCATGGCTGCGAAGTCAAGGATCAGATCCATAAGTTTCTTTCATCATAAAAGGTATTAATCCCACATCAATATTTTATTTTGGAGTTAGGGTCTAGGTCTGATTCCCCGAGGTTTTACCCTCCTTTGGGGCTCCTCACGGAGTTATCTCCAGAATCCATTCGATGGATATTCGGAGATTAATCGAAATAGAGTTCTTAAGTTTCAGATCTGATAGTTAATCATACATTAAAGTTTTAGCATAATTGTTTAAACGATTCCGGCATAATCCTATGTGTTCTTAAGGTGCTGATTTCTAGATTTGATCTTGTAAGCATTAATGAATTAAATTGTTTGATTCGATTTTTTCGCTGCGTTTTAAAACTTAAAAAGAACTACGTATGGCTTGATCCCCCTTATGAAGGGGTACGTAGGCAACCCGATCAGGTTTAGCCATAGTTTTTTATATAAAAAAAAAATCAGCATGCTTAACAACGAAGAACCTAGGATTCACTTTCACTACAAACTTCATCAGTCAGGGATTTTCAATTTTTAACTTGAAATTTGAATAAGTATTACTGTATGAAACTAGAATTGCAAGGATAATAGAAACTTATTGCTATCATATTTAAGCAGACTCTAACTCAAGTTTCATTACTCCCCATCTATCTGCTAACAAGTCAAGAATGTAGTGAGGTGCAAGATAGTATCATATAAATAAGTGGCTTTCACTTACTTCCAACATGATCACTCTAATTTTCAAGACTTTTTAGAGTTAAATGGTAATGAACACCCCATATTTATTTATTTATTTATTTATTTATTTATTTTTATTTTTTTATTAGACTGAATGCTAAGATGAATGACTTGTGCAATATCTAGCCTTATTAAGCTTTCTAGCTAATCCATATAGCGAGTGTTAGGCCAATGACTCCCGATCCAGATGGCTCAGGGCACTAGGTGTAGAGACACCCTAACAGGCTTAATAACTCAAGTTAACTAGGCTTCAAGGCCAAATTAGTCACTCAGAGTTTAATCTCAATCATCCTCACCTTTTTACGCGAACACTCGCTGCTTGCCATGCAAGAAGTCCGGTTACTCAGTGAGAAGACTTAAAATAAACTCATTATTTTATTTTATTTTATCTTTTTTTTTGATTAGGGTGTTCATCACACATATAACTTTAAATTATCCCGAAGATTAAAAGTATTCATATTAGTTGCAAGTATACATACCCCACTATTCATGTGCTTACGTGTAGGTGCTAAATCATCTTGTATCATGTTAGCAGAAGATAGGTGGGATGAAAACTCAAGCTAGAACTGCTATCATATTTCTTAACTCAAAGCTATTGTCAAAGCAATTCCTAGTTTGTACAGCCAAAAAGATTAGAGTTTGAGTTAAAAATTTGAAATCCTTTTTTTTTAATTTTAATTAATTTTTTTTAATTGCATAAAAAATCAAAAATATTCTCATCCCCATACCTAAATCTAACATTATTCTCAATGTTAAAGAAAATTTAAAGCAGTAAGACGACGGAGGAGAAGTTACCTGATATGGGTGGATAAATTAAAAATTGGGTCAAAATCTCCCAAACCTGCATGTTAGTAATTTATTGATATATTATTATTATTATTTTTAAATATTTACATGTTGGGTTGCCTTCCAAGAGCGCTAAGTTTTATGTCTTCAGCCAGACAAAATGTGGATTCATTTTTTTTCAACCATTATCTAAGAATGGTTTTGGAAGAGTCCGAGGAAGAACAGTTGGCTGATGACGATCTATGCTCATGAGGAAAACAGAATTAGGGAGCGCATGCTCGACCCCTTCCTCGGAATGGGCAAGGTAAGTCTCTAAAGGGTCCTTATTATAAGTTTGTAAGAAAGTCTCCTGAACCAGACTTTCAATCATGTCAACTTCATTGATTTCTTTGTCGTCTGGTGGTTGTTTACTTATGTTGAAGACATTAAGCTCGACTTTTATGTTGCCAAAAGATAACTTTAGCATCCCATTTCGATAATTGATCACAACATTTGCTGTGGCTAAGAAGGGTCTACCTAAAATTATAGGTGTGTGATTGTCTGGATGTATTATAGGTTCGGTCTCAAGGATAACGAATTCCACAGGATAGTAAAACTCGTTTACCTTCACTATTACATCCTCTACAATCCTTTTGGGATACTTCACCGTCCTATCTGCTAAGAAAAGGGTAATATTTGTGGGCTTTAATTTCCCGAAACCTAACTTTTGGTACATATTGTAAGAAAATAGGTTTACACTGGCTCCTAAATCTAATAGGGCTCTCTGGATGATCGTTTCTCCTATTTTTATTTCAATGGTGGGGCAACCAGGGTCTTTGAATTTCGGGGCAATCTGTTGTTGAATGAGAGATGAGGCTTGTGCAGCCATAACGCTTGCCTAGGAATACTGGTTTTTCTTTTGACCGTGGTGAGGTCTTTCAAGAATTTTGTATAGGAGGGAATTTATCTTATGGCATCGAGAAAAGGTATAATTATTTGAACAGTTTTAAAGACTTCCATTATTTCATCAAAGTTAGATTGTTTCTTGGAGTCCTGAAGTCTACTGGAAAATGGAACCTTAGGTTTGTATGTTTCTATGGGTTCTTCCTTTTTGTCTGATTTATTCTATTCTTGACCCCTCTTCTGAATAGGATTCTTATCGGATTCATTTTTATTTTCTTTTTTATGTTCAGGAAGTTGGACTTTATTGTCCACTTGCTTGCCAGACCTTAAAGTGGTAATTGCCTGGACTTCATAGGTCGGATTTCCATTAGAATCAATTTGATACTGATCTCTCTGACCTTGATTTTGTTGTCTACTAGGGTTAGGCACTGGCTGACTGGGCAATTCACCTCTCTTCCTATCCCCTAGAGAGTTAGCTATTTGGCTCAGACTAACCTCAAGTTTTGTAATCGCTTGCGCATGGAATTGGTTAGTCTGGGTTTGAGCCATGTTGGTCTGTTGTTGCTGTTGGATGAAGTCTTGTTGCTGCTTCATCATGTTAGCCATCATGGCTTCCAATGATGTAGTTTGTTAAGGGATAGGGGCACTATAAGGAGGGACAGATGGAACCAAAGGTTGGTTGATTTGTGATGGACCTATCCTGGAGAAGTTCCTCTGAAAACCTGGTGGACCACCTTGATGCTGAATAGGTTCATTTTGCTTGTATGAGAAATTTGGGTGGAACCTATTATCAGGGTGGTAGACTGGGCTGAATGAATTGGGAGTGGGCTTCTTGAGGGCACTATATGAATTTAGAGCATTTGCTTGCTCGGCCTTTATGGTGGGCAGATTAGGGCAGCACTCCACTAGATGTTCCGGACTGTTACACAAGACACATAAACTATGTGACTCGTGTTCCACTTTCATGATGGGATTTAACTCTTTATATGAACTCGAGCTAGTAGAAACAGTGAAAGCAACAAGGTTGGCACTGTATCTTACAGATTAGCACTGCCTCCAAACCTCAGCCATGTGTATCCAGTATTCCATATATCTATGCTCCAGAAGTATGTGCCAGATCCATCCCATGTGCTGTCAGTGCAGGAAGTTACAGTAGAGGAAGACCTTTCTTATGAAGAACTTCCTGTAGCTATCCTTGATACTCAGATCAGGAAGCTAAGAAATAAGAAAATATGTATGGTGAAGGTCCAATGGCACCGGCAAAATGTTGAAGAATGCACTTGGGAGTCGGAGCAAAGTATGAAGAGCAAATACCCTCACCTCTTTGAGTAATCAGGTAATTTACTCTTTTAAATTCGAGAACGAATTTTATATAAGGGGGGAGGATGTAATAATCCCAAAATATTTTTTTTATATAAAAAGGGATAGAATAGTCCTTTAAAATTGATATAAGGGGTAAAATTGGAAGGAATCAAAAGTTAATGGCATAACAGTAGATATGTTGAAATGTTAGGGGCAAAATGGAAATTTAATAATATTAAACAAAGGGTGAATAGTATTTTGATGTGGTTAATTAAGGAGGTTTGCTGTGGCTTTTGGATGGAAACTGAGAGAGAGTAACAGAGAGGGAGAGTCAGAGACGCAGAGAGGAAAGACAGTAGGAAAAAGAGAAGAAGAAGAAGAAGAAAGAAGAAGAGGAAGGGGATTCGAGGAGGAGAGGGATCCCGGTTGCGCTCCCAGCTGAAGGAAAAAACGTAGGTCTCCTTCCCCTCTACGCAAGGACCCAAGTTTCACAAGAATAAAAAGGTAAATATCTGTCCCTACCTAGTATTCTAAAGAATTTATGCTATAGAAAGGGTTGATGACAGTTGAAAAGGGTGTTAAAAGAGGAAGAATCGGATTTCGACAAATTTTTCCGGCACTACGGAAAAACCGTGTCGAAGTTCCAACTTCGGTGAATTATTTCAGGGGTCAATCGGCCTCCGATGGGCATGCATGTTACCATTCTGGAAATCCCTATGAGTGTAGAACATTGGGTATAAATTTCATAAGATTTGGAGTTTAGAAAGTGGACCAAAATCGGGATGAAATAACCCGTTGTCGGTCCGAATTACTGTTCATCCGGGTGGAAAATAAGAAATTTCATGCCATAATAGGGTATTAAGCCTAGATTAGGCTAAGAAAAATCTTGTACTCATGCAAGGGAGTCCCTAATACACATAAATGATGAGTTAATTAATAGAAAAAGAAAAAAGAGAAAAAAAAGAAAAAATTTAGGGAACGGGGGAGTTGAATCAATTAAAGTTTTCTATATTATAATTGGCACGTAGATTATAGCCCTTGATACAAGACTAAATGTATTGTAAATGCATGTCACAGTTGGGCAAGAAGCTAGGGAACAAGAGGAGGAAGTTCTCCACTACCTGCTGCAGATTTTTGGAGACGTATCAGGGCTGTGCCGGATTGACAGGTGAGTGGGAGTTTGTACTTTGCACCATGAGCACATTCCTTATTCATTTTCATGAATGTTGCCAAGTGTGACTTGATTCCACCCGAGCTTATTGATTAATTGTTGTAGTAGATTCCTCTATAATCTTGATTCTCCATGCTTGATTATTCTGTACATGCATTTGAGGGAACATTGAGAGGAATTACGAGGGGTTGATGAGTAATCAAATTGATTCCGAATTGTGAAATGATTTCTTTTGTAAATTGATTTCATTTCCTCTATTTCAAAGATTTGTAGAGCCTTTTTAGTGATATATTGAGTTGTATTGCACTTCCTTGACCCTCACTCCTAACCCCGATGTTAGTTTATGATTGGATCATGATCGAGTGAGTGATAGTCTTGATTATACTCCTTTTTAGTAGAGTATTGGGAGGATGCATTATGGCATTTATGCATGGCTTGGCAGTATCTAGAGGACACCTATAGTCGATGGGGTTGAACATCGGCCTGTGTGCACATAGTAGCCTTCTGGGTGGGCGGAGCCCAGTCCCTTCCTAGGGGGGATACGGCCCTAGGCATAGGATCGGCCGGTCCTACGACTTATATTCTGCTTGCCGCCGGGCATAGTAAGACCCCGCGAGGTGCAGTACGACTTTCCGCAAATATAGAATTCCCGCGAGGTGCCGTTTAGTATATAGATGTGAGATGGATTTCTGTTCTGGATACTGGCCAGCATTTACATGATCAGTATGGTGTCTTATCCTGCATATGCATGTGACAGTAAGGAGTTGTTGCTGGTTCGCCTGGGGCGTAAAACTCACTTCCCGACAGCTGTTTAGCATTTACATTATCGGTATGGTATCTTATCCTGCATATGCATGTGACAGTAGGGAGTTGTTGCTGGTTCGCCTGGGGGGTAAAATCCACCTCCTGATAGCTGTCTTGTTGATGATTCAACCTATTGACACCTGATTTATATGATTCAGTACTATGACCTGTTGAGCATATTCATGTTATCATACATACTTATTTGATTATTCTATATATGCTCCAGATGAGTTGATTGGGATTGTGATGATTTACTCCATATTTCTTATGTTGAGTTATGCGTATCCTGTTCTTGATGACTGCTCATATGCTCTTGAGATTTCACCTCGAACCATGATTATATCTGGTCTCATATGCATAGTACTCTCTACTCCACTCACTGAGTATTTATATACTCACTCCCAGTCTGATGTTTTTGATTGCAGGACAGGTATTGTATAGAGAGGAGCAGGATTAGTGGTTGCCTGCTAGCTGTGCCGCTCCATAGTATAGTATAATATAGATAGAGGTTTATCCCCTTTTGGTTTATTATAAATCTTCTGTTGTATTTAGTGTATAGTTACAGTCATAGATCCTGTTGTGGATATGGGTTTGACCATGGATGGAATGGGAACCAGATTTTTATACAGATGAGTTATATGCCTGAGATGATGTATTGATAAATATTGTCCAGGTTCATTATGTGACAGATTATGTGATTGCTGCTCTGACAGGTAGCGTTGTTGTATGTAATGAGATAATCCTGACAGGTCACCATAGAAAAGGTGATCATTTTGTGCATGCATCATGCCAAAATTTTCAGAATTTATTGATGATTGATAGGTAGTAGGGTTCTACGTGGTGGCTGGTGGCCTTATACCTACCCGCACCCTAGGACCGTCGCGGCGGCCCGCCGAAAACGGGGCGGAGGTCGTGACAAGAAGTGGTATCAGAGCAAAGGTTAAGAAGAGTCTTGTCAGAGCAATAGAGTGAGTCAGGATTAAGTATAGGATTATACTATGGAGCGTAGGATTTTTCTGTATGTTATTTTATGAGTCATTTACAATTCAGTAAAATATATTATGGCTCTGTATAACGACTGCCCTCTCTTTTTGACTCTTTTAGAGATATATAAAGAATACTTCCAAAGAAAATGGAGCCAGATATAGCATTGGATGCGGGTTCTGCACATGTCGAGCCCCAAAGAGAAAAACCTCCTCCTGCTGATAGACGGAGGGTTGATGATCAAGGAGAGGTAGGAAGTAGAGATGCATTGATGGAACAATTACTGGCAGAGAATCAGGCTCTGAGGGAGCAGATTGGTCGGAAAAAATCTCCTGCCCTGTCAGTAGTATCCATCCCACCTCCTGTACCTGTGCCAAGAAGTTTGGCCAGGCGGGCTCTAGATAATGAGGGGATTACTGTACAGGAATTTCTGAGGCTCAGAACCTCAGAGTTTAAGGGGGAAAGAAGGTGAAGATCCTCAGAGATTCCTGGAGGAGACTGAAAAGATGATACGGAGACTGCCCTGTTCTGATGCAAGAGCTATAGAACTTGTAGGGCTTACAATGAAGGAAGATGCCTGGGACTGGTACCAGAGGCATATGGAGGACAGATTGTACAGTAGGAATCCTCCAACCTGGGAAGAGTTCAGGCAAGCAGTGATGGATGAGTTTTTGTCTCCGGCTGAGAGGCAGAATCGGGCTCTTCAGTTTGAGAGGCTGAAGCAGATGCTCGGAATGAGCGTATCTGAGTACGCTCGTGAGTTCACTAGATTGGGGAAGTATGCTCCTTACATCATCCCCACTGAAGCTGCCAGGATAGAAAGATCAAGCGGGGTTTGATTTTTCCGCTTTATAATGTAGTACTGGCAGTAGAGGTCCCCACCTTGTCTAGGCTGATTGATAAAGCAAAACAGTGGAAGATCAGAAACAAAGAGGAAAGAGCTGAAAGAGAACAGAGGAAAATGAGTAAGGGAAAAGGGCAAAAGCAGCCGAGGTAGATCTGAGGGAGCAAGTCTCCCGGAGGGCCCGACGGAGCAGTCTGTATGCTCAGCTCCACCTGCCCCACGTAAGAGGAAAGTGGAGGAGAAGAGGTCAGTCATAGGATGCTTCTCTACCATCAGCACCTCGTCCTCCGGTCACTATGGCCAGAACTGAATCCAAGTTCCAATCATGGCTAGTGTGTGGCATATGTGGGAAGCAGCACCCTAGCAGATGCAGAATGGGTCAGGGAGTGTGCTACAGATGTGGACAGCCGGGTCATTTTGTTAGAGAATGCCCGCAGGGTGCCACCCAGCAGTTTGTGCCTTTAATATCCTACCCTTCTGTACATATGGACAGGCCTAGTAGTAGGGGGCCTGTAGGCAGAGGCAGAGGTCAGACACCAGCATCACTGCAGAGTGCTGGACCATCTCAGCCATTAGTCAGCAGGCAAAGGGCAAGGAAGGGTGTTCATGGTAAATCCACAAGAGGCACAGGCATCGAATGCAGCTGTGACAGGTATGCTCCTCATTAATAAGATTAAGCTAGAGTGTTGTTTGATTCTGGAGCTACCCATTCATTTGTGTCCCCTTATTTTGCTAAAAGGTTAGCTAAGGATAAGATATTGATGCATATTCCCTTAGTTATTAGCACACCTATAGGGGATAGTATAGAAGTGAGATATGTGTATCCTACCTGTGTGGTGGAGGTAGAAGGTAAGACACTCCCAGTCGATTTGATTGAGTTGGCAGTGTTAGACTTTGATGTCATACTGGGCATGGATTGGTTATCAGACAATCGTGCCACCATTAACTGCCAAGAAAAGAGTGTTATCTTCAGACCTTTAGATAAGAGAGAATTTTACATATCAAGGGGACAGGAGTGAGATCCCAATGAATTTGGTGTCTGTAGTAAAAGCAAAGAGGCTGCTGAGAAAGGGGTGTCAAGGCTATCTAGCTTATGTGATGGACACCCAGGTAGGGTCTGTGGATCTGCAGCAGATTCCAGTTGTTAGGGAGTATCCTGATGTATTTCCAGGGGAATTACCAAGATTGCCACTTGATAGAGAAATTGAGTTCAGTATTGAACTTCTTCCTGGTACAAACCCTATATCGATTGCTCCCTATCGTATGGCACCTACAGAGCTGAGGGAGTTGAAGGTGCAGTTGCAGGAACTGCTAGGACAAGGGGTTTGTTAGACCCAGTACATCTCCATGTGGTGCCCCAGTTCTGTTTGTGAAGAAGAAGGATGGGTCGCTGAGATTATGTATAGATTATAGAAAGCTGAATAAAGTGACCATCAAAAATAGATACCCACTCCCCAGGATAGATGACCTGTTTGATCAATTACAAGGGGCTGAGTACTTCTCGAAGATTGATCTGCAGTCTGGGTATCATCAGTTAAAAATCAGAAAGGAAGATATATTGAAGACTGCATTCAGAACGAGATATGGGCACTATGAGTTTCTAGTGCTTCCATTTGGGCTGACAAATGCCCCAGCAGCATTCATGGATTTGATGAATAGGGTCTTTATAGATGATATCCTCATATATTCTAAAGTCAGGCTGATCATGAAGAGCATTTAGGATAGCACTACAAACCTTGAGAGAACATGAACTGTATGCCAAACTTACCAAATGTGAGTTCTGGCTACAAGAAGTTGGATTCTTGGGACACATAATATGTAAGGAAGGAATCAGGGTGGATCCCAAGAAGATTGAGGCAGTTATGGATTGGCCGAGACCAACAAATGTAACAGAAATCAGGAGCTTTCTGGGTCTGGCTGGGTACTATAGGAAGTTTGTAAAGGACTTTTCAAAAATAGCTACCCCATTAACAAAGCTGACTCGGAAGCAGGTTAAGTTCACTTGGACAGATTCTTGTGAACAGAGCTTCCAGAAGATGAAAGATTGCCTCACATCAGCTCCAGTTTTGACTCTACCCACAGATACAGGCGGTTTGTAGTCTACTGTGATGCTTCTAAAGTGGGATTGGGATGTGTGTTGATGCAGAATGGCAAGGTGATTGCATATGCATCCAGACAGCTAAGAAAGCATGAAGTAAACTATCCACTCATGACTTGGAAATGGCTGCTGTCATATTTGCATTAAAGATATGGAGGCATTATTTATATGGTGAGAAATGTGAAATATATACTGATCATAAAACCTCCAGTACATTCAGCAGCAAAGAGATTTGAATCTCAGACAGAGAAGATGGATAGAACTGTTGAAGGATTATGACTGCCAAATCCTGTATCATCCGGGCAAGGCTAATGTTGTAGCAGATGCATTGAGCCGGAAATCAAAGGGCAGTTTATCTCACATCTCCGGCCAGAGAGAGAGATAGTCAGAGATCTGGTAGATTTATTTGCTCAGGGACTATCTTTTGAGGTATTAGAGGTTCATCCTTTGATTGCACAGTTTCAGGTGAAACCGAGGTTGTTGCCCAAGGTGACAACCCAAGAGGGCGGGTGAATTGGGTTTTCTAAAAATTATGTTCCCTAATTTTTACTTTGAATTGAATGCAGCAGAATGATAAGATGTTATTTACTTAAGCTCTAGGCAATTACAAGTAAAGCAGTGGAAAATTAAGCTAGAGCAATTATACTATGGCTTTAGGGTGCAATTGATCTAAAATTAACTTATAGTTGGATGATCAATTTTAATCCATGTGTATGGTAAGAATGGAGTGGAAGCTAAGCAAATTCTAAACAATCACTTATAACTCTATAGAAAACAAAGCTAAAGATATTACACAATCAAGTATGAATGTAAGGCATGAAATACAAGAGATAAGGCATCACAAACACAAAGATGTATAGTGGTTCGGCGCACCCCAGCACCTACATCCACTCCCCAAGACCTCTTGGGAATTTCACTATAATCCCTCAGATTACAGCCGGTTGTTTTACAAGCTCACAACCCAACTTGTTGTTTTGTGAGATCACAACGAACTCGGTCGATTTTCACAGGCTCACCGACTAGAACCAACCGATTGTTTTTCCGGGTTCACAATCAAACCCAGTTGGTTTTTCCAAAGGCTCACCAACCACAACCTTACAACGATTGTTTTCCGGATTCACAATCAACCCAGTTGGTTTTCCCAAAGGCTCACCAACCACAACCTTACAACGATTGTTTTCCAGGTTCACAATTAACCCAGTTGGTTTTCCTAAAGGCTTACCAACCACAACCTTACAACGTTGGTTTTCCCTTTGGCTCACCAACAAACCTTAACCCCTTGATTCAATCCCTTGATTGAATTAAGTTACAAGATATTAGAACAGAAATTTAAAAGAAATACAAGCTTCTTAGACAAGCAAATATAGCAATGTAAACAAGTAGAGTAAAGAGAAGAAGCCCTCAAACAATTTATAGATGAAGGAACTCGGCTTCTTCCTTTACTTGACCCTCTTCTGATTTGTCACGAGGTAGAGGATCACTGAGGCAGCACACAGTTGGAGAGGAAGCTTTGGGATTCACTTGGATGCTCTTTTTCTCTCTATTTTGCTTTGAATGTCCTTTTGTGCTTTTGGGAGATTTTTCTTTGAGATCTCTTTCCTAAGTATTCTCTCCCACTTTCATGCCATCTATTCCTAGCTCTCCTCTTGATTTTATAGCTTTAGAGGGAGTGAAACAAAAATCTAGCCGTTATAAAGAACCAATGGAATAGAGCCGTTGGCGTTGAGAAAAAACTAGTCGTTATGCCTCCCAGCGTGTTAGAGTTGACTCGGCTAAAGTCGGAGTCGACTCGAGCACTGTAGCACTGAAAATCAACTCTCTGTTTTTTAGCTATTTGCAGTCCTGGAGTTGACCTACAGTCTCGGAGTCGACCTCGGAGTCGACTCGAGCACTGTAGCACTGAAAATCAACTCTCTGTTTTTTTTGTCTGTTCTTAGTCGGAGTCGACTCATAAAGTTCCGGAGTCGACTCGAGGCACTGTCCTTGAAAACTCCAGAGTGCCAGAGTCGAACTCTGAACTTCCAGGAGTCGACTCGAGGACTACTTCTTTTGAATCTTTCTTTGAAATTTGCTGCCTCCAACTTGAATTCCGGTTTGAACTTGAAACTTGAGCCAGATCGAAGTGTAGCTTTCTTCCAACTCTTCTTGAGAGCATTTTGAGGCCTTCTTGTGTTTATTCCAACTTGCTATGGCTTCCTTGCAAAACAAATATCTTTCTTCTTGCAACCACAACACATTGAGTATTTATACTTCAAGGTTTTTGATCGATCAAAATCAATCTTCAATCCAATACTTCGGGTCATCTAGTCCTCCCCCTTTTGATGATGACAAAACTCTGGTTGTACTATGCAGTATAAAAATATATTGTGTTCTAGAAGTAATGCATATGCTAAGTTGCATGAAGTAGAAAATATATTATCTTTAAAATATACTTCATGATAATGCTTTAGATTAATCAACTTAACATAATCAACACATAAAGCATTATGAGCATATGCTCAGATATTTCTCCCCCTTTTTGACAACATCAAAAAGGTTGCAAGATAGTGTAACATAAAGCACAAAGATAATAATACTCAATTATGTCTTTTCCTTATTGTACTCTGATTTTCAGTTAATGCATGTCAAATTATTGCAAGAATATGAATCATATAACTCAAGGCAATAATGTTAGAATAAGACTAATGAGCATAGATCAGAGCCAATTAAGAATAATTCAGAGCAGAACACATCGAATGTGATTCCAAAGATAGTTTTCAAATTAAGTGTAGGGTGGAATCTTTCTTAAGTTAATTCAAGAAGTACCACGAATGATATTCAAAGAAAGCACGAATGAAAATCTAACCTCTCTTCAATAATAAGTATGAAAGCTTGTTCATTCAAGATCTTTTGCCCAATATATTAAGTATTTTAGCAACATGAGAGCAATTTAACTAATTTTCAGAGTATAAGAGCAATATATTAAGTATGATTGCAATGTTCTTTTATGATGTAAAAATATTGTGGCATAAATACCAAAACATGAATTCATGCAATTTATGATATATCTTAGAGTATACATAAAATTCAAAGCTTTGAAGGTTCTTTTAAAACTCTTTTAAGGACTTTATTCCTTTAAAAAGAAGCACATTTTGGTACATATAATAATGAATTGGCACAAAATTGAAGTTCTAAAGAACAAGCCAATAAGAACTCATTAGTGAATTCCAAAAATAGGTTTTCTAAGAGATACTTAAGAAAATTCAACACATTATTCTCCCCCTTTTTCATTAAATTAGAGGCTCTTAAGATCAACTATTTGAATTGCAATTTGGTTCATGATTGATGCATAAGATATAACTAACCAAATAACAAGCCTCAAGGTGTATGTAAAGATTTCTAGAATTAAAATTTCAGATGATACATATTGGGAAGAGTATTAGGATCACTTTTCATTTAGTATTCTTCCCTCCTCCTTTAGTTATGATTTATGCGATTAAGTTCCATATGATCTTTCCTTCTGAAATTTCTTTTCTCTCCTTAATTGATCATTCCATTAAGAGTTTAGAATTGGAAGATAATGTTCAATAAAATTGTCAATCTCGAAAATATATTTTCTATAAGTTTCAGGCATATTTCATAAGACATCAAAGGTTTGAGATAAGACAACCTTTATAGAACTCACTCAAGGAACAAATAATGCAACACAAAGAAGTTTATCAAAATCAATCCATAAAACGTTCAAGAAATGCATCAAGTGAGGTGGCTTTTGAATAGATGTAAATCTTGATATGTTAAGCTCCCCCTCAAAAGATGCATTCTTCTTTAATCATTCTTTTTTTTTGGTTGAATTTCAGATTTTAATGATAAGCGTAAATAAAAACAGAAATTCTATGATATCAAGAATATAGAGTGATCTAGATTTATTCAAAATTTATAGCAATTACTCTTTCTAATCCTTCAAGAACAAGTTATGCTTTCTCTTAATCTTTGAGAAAATGTATAGAAATATTAATCAGAAAATGATTCATTTGAAGCTCAATTTCTTTCAAAAGCATTTACATTTTCTTTCTTTTAAGAATCATTTGAGTGAGCTGAAATATTTCTAGCTTTAAGATCATTCACTCTATATATATATATTTTGATGGAAGTCTTTAAGAATGTAGGAGAGAAAAAATATAGATGATCATTGAGGTATATATATTTATAGAACTCAATTTCTTAATCATAGTTTTTCAGCAATGTATACATGAAGCACAATAAATCTTTTCAATATCAAAATAAAATATATATTTAAAAATATTTGTTTGCAATCAAGATCATCGAAAGACACATCATTTAGACCAATATTAGTACACTTTAAAGATAAGAAATGATATGTTTCAGATGCGTATCGGGGCAAAATCAAGGCATCAGAATTATTCTATTTTTCTTAAACTGTAGTTTTTATCTAGAAATCATATTGAGTTTAAGCTTTTATACAAAATCAGATTCTGAATTTCATAAAGATTTTCAAGAGGCTTTCAAAATTAATTTGAGATATGTATCTTCCACATTGTAGCTCATCTTAAATCATTACGATTGAAAACACATATTTCAAACATATTAGAGCATATTCAGAATCTTTGTATTTAATGTTGAGTTTTGGTACGAATTAGAACATTATATACCAAATTAGGCAAGTTGAAGGATAAAACAAAATCAATTCATTTTGCTAAATAGAGATATCCTTCTCTTCTCCTTTTTACAAATTTATTCAACTTTCAGATTTTAAAGATGATTGTGAACGACAAATCTGAAATTTCTTTTCAATAATACCAAAAAAAATTTATGTAGTATTTCAAACATTCAATCAAATTGTCCAAGCATGGAGCATTACAAAATATTGAGAACCCATAATTCAAGACATCATGCCACATGCAAAATATATTATGTGTTAAGTCATGCATTAAAATATTAAGAACAAGCATGTCAATGATCAAAATCAATTCTTTTCAAATAAACTCCCCTATTTAAATATAATCTTGCACTGATTTCATCCTTAAAGTGTGTTTTTAAGTGATTAAAAATTTGACTTGATTCTTCTTATATACTTTCATTTACTTTGTCTTTCATTTTTACTTTCTTATGCTCTATACTCTATTTGCTCCCTATCCGGTGGAGTTGGAAGGGGCACGAGGTACTACCACTAGCCTCCCTCTTGTGCCGTCCCTAATATACCCTACACCGAATAGTTGGGTCAAATAGTGCCGGGTACTACCACTAGCCTCCCCATTGGCACCATCCCTATGATGAGCAATATAGAAAGGTTAAAATGTTCACTTCAAACTCTCCCTGTTTAAGTGTAATTAATTACGGATTTTATCCCTTCCAAAAGAATGCTCACACAAGTCTCACAAATGTGCCGAATATATTATGCTTGTTTGCTTTCCTTAAGATTGGAGTATTTGCCTTTACTTAGATTTACTTCTCTTAATAATATCCATTTCTTTTCTTTATCTCTTCTCTTTTTGTTATTCTCAAGTAATTTACATGAAAGAGCAGAACTAATCTTATGTATCATATAGATGTATATCATGCAAACAACATTTCATTATGCCAAGAATTCATAGCTTCTCACAAGTCATTTTAAATCAGCATTTTAAGCATATACTTGTGTATTTCATGGTTATGATATAGGCAAAGAAATATTTTAGTTTGAGCAAACCATGAATCAATTTCTAAAAGCATAAGTCAATTAATACATATATAGACATGATATCAAGAAATTAATAATTAAAGATTTTAATCATGCCACAATAAGATTTAAGTTATTGACTTTGCTCAGCTAATTTATGAGAGAGGTATCTAAAATTACCATTCATTCATATTCTTCAAGTCAAATAGATTTCTTATGTGTAACTTTTGGCTGAAGAAGGTCCTCTCTCTTGTTTGCATGTGAATGTTTATTGTATCTTATGTGGAGGTGTCCTTCAAGTTGAAATCTCTCATTTTCTTGCTCAAGATCCTGCATTATTAACAAACTCCTTTTCTTTCTTGAAAGAAAGTCATTAGTTTCTTCAAGATACAAAACATTCATCCAACATATTTTTAACTAGATGACTCAATATAAGATATGACAATAGTTGAATGTTGAGTCACTTTACTCAAGAGATTGCCTAAATATAAGCAAGCACATATCACTTGAACTAAAGAGATAGTTTCATTAACCAAGATGGTTCAAGGACAAGCATGTGAGGCAATAGGAAGATTCATCAAGGTCAAATCAATTTCTTATTTTCAAAATCAATTTAGTTAGATTTATTTGCTTAAGATAATTATCAATAAGACATGCTAGCTAAGTTTTATCAAATTATTAAACATTGTTTCTATCAAAATTCAGATTATGATTTATTTGTTATCAATAAAATATGATTCATTAGAGTTAGATTGAAGTCTTGCACAAGGGCACATAATGAGCATACAATCTGGTCTACTAGCTTATGATAAAATAATTATTCTATCATGCTTAATACAGCTTTAAAACAATAGATCTACTTTGCTCATCCTTTCCAAATTCTACAAGATGAGGTCATAGACATACCTTCTTCATGCCAACTCTATAAGAGTTTCTTGTGACTAACTTTGTCAATGAAGATCTCCTTCCTTGTTTATCTTAATTGGAGTTCGAGAAAAAATGTTAATCATCATTATACATATTTCAAACTCACTTTGCATGAGCTTAGTAAAATCTCCATATAAATTTCATTAGTAGAACCAAAAATGATGCCATCAATGTATGCTTGAGCAAGCAAGATATCACAAATTCTTCTTTTAATGTATAGATTTATCATTATACTTTTATCAAAAAGTTACTCAAGCTTTTATATATCATGCTTTTGATGCTTGTTCCAAATCATATATTGCTTTATCATATTTGTAATGAGTGTTTCAAATAAGGTGGTTATTTTATATAGATCTTTTTAATGAAATAACCACATAGGAGTGCATTCTACACATTCATTTGACAGAATATAAAGCTCATAAAGCAAGCAAATGATAATGTGATTTTACTTCTAATCATGCAAGAATTCATCAAGATCTATTTCATCTTTTCTTGATTTAGTCTTTAGTAGTCATCATTTTTCTTCATTAAGTGTATTCTGAAAAACTCAATTGGTTCTAATTATTAACAAATTTTCAGATTGTTATATGTAAAAGATTAACCATATACATATATAATTGATTTTAGTATCTTGATAATAAATCATTAGTCTCATAAAGAATAAAATGATTTGATATTCCTACAACTAGAATCTTTCATTGAATGTTCTATATGCATTGCTTGATGAATGATATCCAAAGATAGAAATATCTTATCAGATTTGGCATTATTTCAAAAGAATCATATCAAGCATAACATATACTACTGAAAATATGAAAGATATGCAATAGATCATTTTTTATTTTTCAGAAGATCAAATGGAGTTTTCATCAAAAAATAGATCTAATAGAACCATATATATGACAAGCAATGATGATAGCTTTAACAAAAAATTATTTAAGTAGATGACTATCATACAACATTGCCTTTTTCATTTCTTCAAGGATTCTATTAATCCTATTTCACTTATGGTGTTCTTGGTGCAGAAACAATTGTATTCAATTTATTTTCTGTGCACAACTTAATACAAAATTGGTTTTCAAAACTATGCCATGATACTTCTTATTTTCATAGTTTGCAAACCTTTTTCATTTGAACCCTTTTGTGAGTTTGTGCCAATGTAGAAAATATTTCAATTGAGTGCCAAGAACAAAACTAATGTAAGCTTTGAAAACTAGTAATGGAAACAACATCTTTAGATTTAGAAATTGATTTTTGTTTGTTTCCTTAGTTAACATGCATAGCAATTTTGACCTTTCAGAAGATAATCTAAGTAAGCCAATCGCAAGGTCTTTTGAGATTAAGTACATACTAGCATGAGTTGATTTAATCTTGGTATTCATAGTGCATATATTCAAAGGCATACCAAGTACACATTTTCATATCTATGATCGATAAACAATAATGCCATGGATAAAAACTCTCAATCAAGCATATAGAGAATTCATAGAGTTATTCTTAATAAATTGATTAATCATTTAGCAACTTATCCAATAGTGAGTAAAGCATACTATAAAATGAAATGATTTGATATATTTCCAAAAGTATTTTCTATATCACAAAATTGATCAATACTGCAATTCATATTTAAATCAAATACTAAAGCAAAAATAATGATGAGATGCAAGGGTTACTGATTTCATTATTATATTTTTAATTACTTTTCATAAGTATATTTTAAGTTTCATTTTTTGACGTGTGTCTAGAACACCCATTTGTATGAAAGTTCTATTTATTCCATGGGTATCTTGGCACACCTACATCTACATCCTCATATTTTCATTTTGTGTACCCAAGCTTGCTTGGGTCCTTGAGAGTTAGGATATATAGTTCCTTTTGGAACCCCAAATTGTTTAATTGTAATAACTTTACCACTTGATTTAATTATGTTAGAACGATAGGTAAAGTTATTATGCCCATTCTTTCATGTTTGAAATAAGTTATCTTATTTAATGGTTTGCTTGGTGAATTGATAACCTTCTTCTCTAGAGATTTATTGTTAAGTAAAGGAGTCAAGCCAAGTTTTGATTTATCATAAGCAACATATTGGCTTTCAAACATCATTTTTAATCTTTCTGAACTTACAGTGAATTTGTTAATAAAAGATTTTAATTGGTTAATTTCTTTACTTAAGTTTTGATTTTCTTTAATTAAACTCTGATTTTTTTGAATCAATTGTTCTAAATTTAACCTTAAGCTTTCATTTTCAGAATTTAGTTTATCTTGTATTTCATCACTAGAATTTCTTTCTTTGAAATTTTCAGATTTAGTTTCTTAAGATTTTATTCTTCATAGCTAATTTTCTACATTCACCATACAAATCATGAAAAGCATTTAATAATTCATCATAAGGAAATTCTTCTTGAAAATCATTTGATGTAAAAGTACATTCAGATTTTACCTTATCTTCTTGTGCCATAAGGCACAAGTTAGTTACCTCTTGTAGTTCTTTGGAGCTAATATCATCATTGTTGCTCCTAGCTTTCATTTCTTGCTTGACTCTTCCTTGGTCAAGGCTTTCTTCCTTTTTATCTCTTTTCTTCTTTCATCTTGCTTCCTCTTCTTCTTTGTCTTTAGGAAGCTTTTGAATTTTTTGTTGTTCTTTCTTCCTCGAGTCGACTCGGATTTACTTGGAGTCGACTCGACTGACTTGAGAGTCGACTCGAGATCTTCGGGAGACGTCTCATTCTCAGAGGCCTAAAAGATGATTCTCTGTCTTTTGAACTGTTCTGCCTCGGAGTCGACTCGGGCCTTGTTGGAGTCGACTCGGCTAACTTGGGGGTCGACTCTGAAATACTTGGAGTCGACTCGTTCACCAGGATCTCCAAGACTGAGTCTCCTGTCTTTCAGACTGTTTTTCTCTAGGAGTCGACTTTGGACAAACTGGGAGTCGACTCGGCTAATGTGGAAGATGTCTGCAGTCTCATTGTTAGTATGCAATTTGAAGCACATGTAAGCTAATTCTGAGGTTTATCATAAATATTTCTTAAAGTATCCAGATTTCTTTAGCAGATAAGCAATGCAGAAATCTTATGAAATATAGTTTTATGGATAGCAACAATATAGAATGTTCATGAGCATTAGCATCAATTGTGCTAAGTCTTTTTCATTGACAGCTTGAGAGTGTGGAGTGAAGATCATTTATTGTGATATTCCATAAATCATAGTTTTGTGATTAAATAAAAATACGCATGCGTGCTTTCCAATGTGTGTAGTTTATGCATTAAATAGTGGAGGTCTATCAATTAATTGTCCCTCTCCTAGAAAACTATCTATTTGAGTTGTCATTATCTTTTAGCTCTTGTTCGTAAGATCAACAATTAATTTTAGAGCACCTACTCTTGATACCACTTGTTTGCCCAAGGTGACAACCCAAGAGGAGGGGTAAATTGGATTTTCTAAAAATTATGTTTCCTAATTTTTACTTTGAATTGAATGCAGCGGAATGATAAGATCTTATTTACTTTAAGCTCTAGGCAATTACAAGTAAAGCAGTGGAAAATTAAGCTAGAGCAATTATACTATGGCTTTAGGGTGCAATTGATCTAAAATTAACTTATAGTTGGATGATCAATTTTAATCTATGTGTATGGTAAGAATGGAGTGAAAGCTAAGCAAATTCTAAACAATCACTTATAACTCTATAGAAAACAAAGCTAGAGATATTACACAATCAAGTATGAATGTAAGGCATGAAATACAAGAGATAAGGCATCACAAATACAAAGATGTATAGTGGTTCGGTGCACCCCAGCACCTACATCCACTCCCCAAGACCTCTTGGGAATTTCACTATAATCTTCTCAGATTACAGGCCGGTTGTTTACAAGCTCACAATCCAACTTGTTGTTTTGCGAGATCACAACGAACTCGGTCGGTTTTCACAAGCTCACCAACTAGAACCAACCGATTGTTTTTCCGGGTTCACAATCAAACCCAGTTGGTTTTTCCAAAGGCTCACCCAACCACAATCTTACAACGATTGTTTTCCGGGTTCACAATCAACTCAGTTGGTTTTTCCAAAGGCTCACCAACCACAACCTTACAACGATTGTTTTCCGGGTTCACAATCAACCCAGTTGGTTTTCCCAAAGGCTCACCAACCACAAACCTTACAATGATTGTTTTTCGGGTTCACAATCAACCCAGTTGGTTTTCCCAAAGGCTCACCCAACCACAACCTTACAACGTTGGTTTTCCCTTTGGCTCACCAACAAACCTTAACCCCTTGATTCAATCCCTTGATTGAATTAAGTTACAAGATATTAGAACAGGAATTTAAAACAAATACAAGCTTCTTAGACAAGCAAATATAGCAACGTAAACAAGTAGAGTAAAGAGAAGAAGCCCTCAAACAAATTTATAGATGAAGGAACTCGGCTTCTTCTTTAGTTGACCCTCTTCTGATTTGTCACGAGGTAGAGGATCACTGAGACAGCACACAGTTGGAGAGGAAGCTTTGGGATTCACTTGGATTCTCTTTTTTCTCTCTATTTTGCTTTGAATGTCCCTTTTGTGCTTTTGGGAGATTTTTCTTTGAGATCTCTTTCCTAAGTATTCTCTTCCACTTCCATGCCATCTTCCCTAGCTCTCCTCTTGATTTTATAGCTTTAGAGGGAGTGGAAACAAAAATCTAGCCATTAGAGACAAAAATAGAGCCGCTGGAGTTGAGAAAAAACTAGCCGTTATGCTTTCCAACGTGTTAGAGTCGACTCGGCTAAAGTAGGAGTCGACTCAAGCACTGTAGCACTGAAAATCAACTCTCTGTTTTTTGTCTGTTTGCAGTCCTGGAGTCGAACTGCAGTCTCGGAGTCGACCTCGGAGTCGACTCGAGCACTGTAGCACTGAAATCAACTCTCTATTTTTTTTGTCTGTTCTCAGTCGGAGTCGACTCGTAAAGTTTCGGAGTCGACTCGAGCACTGTTCCTTGAAACTCTAGAGTGCCAGAGTCGACTCGAGGACTATTCTTTTGAATCTTTCTTTGAATTTGCTCCTCCAACTTGAATCCTTTGAACTTGAAACTCGAGCCAATGAAGTGTAGCTTTCTTCCAACTCTTCTTGAGAGCTTTTGAGGCCTTCTTGTGTTTATCCAACTTGCTATGTTCCTTGCAAAACAAATTATCTTTCTTCTTGCAACACACACATTAGTATTTAAACTTCAAGGTTTTGTGATCATCAAAATCAATCTTTAAATCAATCTTTGGGTCATCAGAGGTTGATAGATGAAATCAAAGTTTCACAGGATTTAGATCCAATCCTTATGAAACTGAAAGGAGAAGTGCAATCAGGACAGTCAGAAAGGTTTCAGATTGTAGATGGAATGTTGAGGTGTGGCAGTAGGCTATGTGTGCCAAATGTGGAAGATCTGAGACAGAGGATTATGCATGAAGCACACAACACTCCCTATACCATTCATCCTAGTTCTACCAAAATGTATCATGATATCAAAGGCATATATTGGTGGAACGGATTAAAAAGAGATGTGGCCAAATATGTGGCTTCTTGTTTGACTTGTCAGCAAGTGAAATTTGAACATCAGAAGCCAACAGGACTGTTGCAAGAGTTACCTTTGCCCGAGTGGAAATGAGAAAGGATAACTATGGATTTTGTGGTCGGGCTGCCCAGAACACAAAAAGGATATGATTCCATCTGGGTGATTGTGGATAGATTGACAAAATCAGCCCATTTTCTACCCGGTGAAAATCACATATTCAGTAGCTCAGTATGCCGAAATATATGTGAATAAAATAGTATCTCTGCATGGAGTGCCAGTTTCTATTATATCAGATAGAGGTTCACAGTTTACCTCTAGATTTTGGCAGAAACTCCATGAGGCATTAGGAACTCAGCTTGATTTCAGTACAGCATTTCACCCTCAAACAGATGGGCAATCGGAGAGGGCCATTCAGACCCTCGAGGATATGCTCAGAATGTGTGTACTGGATTTCAGAGGTAGCTGGGACAGATACTTACCTTTAGTGGAGTTTGCATATAATAATAGTTATCACTCCACTATTGGTATGGCACCTTATGAGGCACTTTATGGGAGGAAATGTAGATCTCCCTTGTGCTGGTCTGAGATTGGAGAGAAGCACCTAGAAGGGCCAGATGTGATTAGAGAGACATCAGAAAAGGTGTCAGTGATACAGGAAAGGTTGAGGACAGTGTTTAGTAGGCAGAAGAGCTACGCAGATGTCAGAAGAAGAGATGTGCAGTTTGGCACGGGGGATCACGTGTTCCTAAAGATCTCTCCTATGAAAGGGGTAATAAGGTTTGGAAAAAGAGGCAAACTTAGTCCCAGATACATTGGCCCCTTTGAGATATTAGACAAGGTTGGCACTGTATCTTACAGATTAGCACTGCCTCCAAACCTCAGCCATGTGCATCCAGTATTCCATATATCTATGCTCCGGAAGTATGTGCCAGATCCATCCCATGTGCTGTCAGTGCAGGAAGTTACAGTAGAGGAAGACCTTTCTTATGAAGAACTTCCTGTAGCTATCCTTGATACTCAGATCAGGAAGCTAAGAAATAAGAAAATATGTATGGTGAAGGTCCAATGGCACCGGCACAATGTTGAAGAATGCACTTGGGAGTCGGAGCAAAGTATGAAGAGCAAATACCCTCACCTCTTTGAGTAATCAGGTAATTTACTCTTTTAAATTCGAGGACGAATTTTATATAAGGGGGGGAGGATGTAATAACCCCAAAATATTTTTTTATATAAAAAGGGATAGAATAGTCCTTTAAAATTGATATAAGGGGTAAAATTGGAAGGAATCAAAAGTTAATGGCATAACAGTAGGTATGTTGAAGTGTTAGGGGCAAAATGGGAATTTAATAATATTAAACAAAGGATGAATAGTATTTTGATGTGACTTAATTAAGGGGGTTTGCTGTGGCTTTTGGATGGAAACCGAGAGAGAGTAACAGAGAGGGAGAGTCAGAGACGCAGAGAGGAAAGAAAGAAGGAAAAAGAGAAGAAGAAGAAGAAGAAAGAAGAAGAGGAAGGGGATCGAGGAGGAGAGGGATCCCGGTTGCGCTCCCAGCTGAAGGAAAAAACGTAGGTCTCCTTTCCCTCTACGCAAGGACCCAAGTTTCACAAGAAGAAAAAGGTAACTACCCGTTCCTACCTAGTATTCTAAAGAATTTATGCTATAGAAAGGGTTGATGACAGTTGAAAAGGGCGTTAAAAGAGGAAGAATCGGATTTTGACAAATTTTTCCGGCACTACGGAAAAACCGTGTCAAAGTCCCAACTTCGGTGAATTATTTTGGAGGCCAATCGGCCTCCGATGGGGATGCATGTTACCATTTTGGAAACCCCTATGAGTGTAGAACATTGGGTATAAATTTCATAAGATTTGGAGTTTAGAAAGTTGACCAAAATCGGGATGAAATAACCTGCTGTCGGTCCAGGTTACTGTTCATCCGGGTGGAAAATAAGAAATTTCATGCCATAATAGGGTATTAAGCCTAGATTAGGCTAAGGAAAACCTTGTACTCGTGCAAGGGAGTCCCTAATAAACATAAATGATGAGTTAATTAATAGAAAAAGAAAAAAGAGAAAGAAAAGAAAAGATTTAGGGAACGGAGGAGTTGAATCAATTAAAGTTTCCTATATTATAATTGGCACGTATATTATAGCCCTTGATACAAGACTAAATGTATTGTAAATGCATGTCACAGTTGGGCAAGAAGCTAGGGAACAAGAGGAGGAAGTTTTCCACTGCCTGCTGTAGATTTTTGGAGGCATATCAGGGCTGTGCCGGATTGACAGGTGAGTGGGAGTTTGTACTTTGCACCATGAGCACATTCCTTATTCATTTTCGTGAATGTTGCTAAGTGTGACTTGATTCTACCTAAGCTTATTGATTAATTATTGTAGTAGATTCCTCTATAATCTTGATTCTCCATGCTTGATTATTCTGTACATGCATTTGAGGGAACATTGAGAGGAATTACGAGGGGTTGATGAGTAATCAAATTGATTCCAAATTGTGAAATGATTTTTTTTATAAATTGATTTCATTTTCTCTATTTCAAAGATTTGTAGAGCCTTTTTAGTGGTATATTGAGTTGTATTGCACTTCCTTGACCCTCACTCCTAACCCTGATGTTAGTTTATGATTGGGTCGTGAGTGGTAGTCTTGATTATACTCCTTTTTAGTAGAGTATTGGGAGGGTGCATTATGGTATTTATGCATGGCTTGGCAGTATCTACAAGACACCTATAGTTGATGGGGTTGAACATTGGCCTGTGTGCACATAGTAGCCTTCTGGGTGGGCGGAGCCCAGTCCCTTCCTAGGGGGGACACGGCCCTAGGCGTAGGATCGGCCGGTCCTACGACTTATATTCTGCTTGCCGCCGGGCATAGTAAGACCCTGCGAGGTGCAGTACGGCTTTCCGCGGATGTAGAATTCCCATGAGGTGCCGTTTAGTATATAGATGTGAGATGGATTTCTGTTCTGGATACTGACCAGCATTTACATGATGGTGTCTTATCCTGCATATGCATGTGACAGTAGGGAGTTGTTGCTGGTTCGCCTGGGGCGTAAAATCCACCTTCCGACAGCTGTCTAGTATTTACATTATCGGTATGGTATCTTATCCTGCATATGTATGTGACAGTAGGGAGTTGTTGCTGGTTCGCCTGGGGCGTAAAACCCACCTCCCGATAGCTGTCTTGTTGATGATTCAACCTATTGACACCTGATTTATATGATTCAGTACTATGACTTGTTGAGCATATTCATGTTATCATACATACTTATTTGATTATTCTATATATGCTCCAGATGAGTTGATTGGGATTGTGATGATTTACTCCATATTTCTTATGTTGAGTTATGCGTATCCTGTTCTTGATGACTGCTCATATGCTCTTGAGATTTCACCTCGAACCATGATTATATCTGGTCTCATATGCATAGTACTCTCTACTCCACTCACTGAGTATTTATATACTCACTCCTCAGTCTGGTGTTTTTGATTGCAGGGCAGGTATTGTATAGAGAGGAGCAGGATTAGTGGTTGCCTGCTAGCTGTGCCGCTCCATAGTATAGTATAATGTAGATAGAGGTTTATCCCCTTTTGGTATATTATAAACCTTCTGTTGTATTTAGTGTATAGTTACAGTCATAGATCCTGTTGTGGATATGGGTTTGACCATGGATGGAATGGGAACCAGATTTTTATACAAATGAGTTATATGCCTGAGATGATGTATTGATATATATTGTCCAGGTTCATTATGTGACAGATTATGTGATTGCTGCTCTGACAGGTAGCGTTGTTGCATGTAATGAGATAATTCTGACAGGTCACCATAGGAAAGGTGATCATTTTGTGCATGCATCATGCCAAAATTTTTAGAATTTATTGATGATTGATAAGTAGTAGGATTCTACGTGGTGGCTGGTGGCCTTATGCCTACCCGCACCCTAGGACCGTCGTGGCAGCCCGCCGGAAACGGGGCGGGGATCGTGACAGATAGAACTTAGCCATGAACTTCCTAGATAGTTGTTCCCATGATGTGATGGAATTAGAAGCAAGAGAATACAGCTATGCAGCGGCACGATTATCTAAAGTCATGGGAAACAACCTTAATTTAATACCCTCTTCATCTAAGTTTTGATTTCTAAACGTTTGATAGATTGTCAAAAATTTGTTTAGATGAATGTAGGGTTGTTCGCTCTCGAACCCATGAAACTTGGGTAACATGTTTATTGTTGCAGCCCGAATCTCGAATTGGGCTGCATTATTAATTAGTAATACTATGCAAGTAGGGGGACTAGCGGATGCGGGTGCAAACAACTCAGTCAAAGTTCTAATATATTCATCCATTGTAGAGATTGATGGTTGGTTTACAGTTCGCAAGTTGTGATGAAAAGTTCTGTCAATCTTAGGATCAAATGAGTTAACTTATCCCTTAATGACCTTCTACCATGCATACATCATCAACAATTCATTAGATTTGACTCCTAAAATGAACAAAATCCTAAGAGAAGAGAAGGGCTAGACACAGATGACCACAACCAACACCACATAACAATTTGACTCTATTAGTTTTAGAATTAAGTGAGGTTTAGTAGCTTCTTAAATCTAGTTGCACAGAGATTTATCAGGTTAAAAAGTTTCCGAAATTCTCTCCTAGATTAGATAGCTCCTAATCTCCCTTTCAGATTAAGCTTGAGCTTACCAGTTAAGCGATCCAGTAACCAGTGACCAGAAAAGTCCCGGGGTGTGTGGTGGTGCCGAAGGGATACACCGATACCACAATACCCGTAACAGTTCTCACTGTTGTAAAACTTTCCTAGACATCACCAATTACTAAATCCTCACTGGAGTGGCTTTCAGCCGCTTCTTTCCAAGAGCCTAATTAAGTTCGAAAATCCTAAGGCCAACGTCTAATTGATTTTAATTTAAATTGGCTTAGGATATATATGCAAGGTGGTGATTTTTGGGCTAAGGACAGGTAATGACTTTCCGACCTTATCTTTTTAATGGGTTTTGCCCTTAAATTATTTTATGCAAATGCTTAATACTAAATGCAGCAAATAATCAATGATTTTTTTTTAAAGTTTATGCAATGTCATTAGGTTGTACTGATTAAAAGAGCAAGCAAAATTTTTTTTATATATTTACTATTTTTTATTATTTTTTTATTTAAATTTTTATATAGCAATAACTTGAATGTAAACTAAACACAATTCTTATGCGTCAGTCAATCTCCGAATGCTCGTTGAATAAGCTCTGAAGATTACTCTGTGAGGAGTTCCAATAGAGGTATGATAACCTCGGAAGATTGCACCTTATCAATTACTAGCAAAAATAATATATTTTTTTAATTTTTAATTTAATTATTTTTTTTAACTTTTCTTTTTTTTTAACATTTTAAATTTCAAATTTCGAATTTCAGAATTCAAATTTTCAATTTAAAATATGTTTGAATTTTAGAATTTTGGAATTGTTTTTTTTTCAATTTTTAATTTTTATTTTTTTTTTGAATTTTAAATTTCGAATTTCAAATTTCAGAATTTAATAACTACGAAATTATTAACTAGAAATTATCAAAATAAGGAAAATTAATAAAAATAAAAATAAAAACTTACTACCGGAGTGCGTTCACTCCGGGCATCCAAAATCCGATTTGATCTTCGTGATCGTTCTTGCTTCTCGATTTGCCTTCCCGGCAATGGCGCCAAATTTTTGTTGTCCACTTCCTGTTTACTTAAAAATATGCTAAACAGATCGTTGTTAGAACCGACAAACAAAGTTTAAATTAATTTTACTCTTACCTGTTCTACTCGAAGAATAGTAGTCGTAAGAGGTCGATCCACAGGGAGGCGATTGGACTTGCATAAAAATAAAAACGTTCACTCGGATTTGAAATCGATTTTTGAATGATAAAAGAAAAAAAAACATTACTTAGGGGATGTGGAATGATTCTCTAGTCTATCAGAGAATATTTTCTATTTGAAAATAAACAAAGGAGAGAAAGAAAACTTGCAATTGAATTCTAATGCAGAGTAGGGATCGATTTCTGAAAACATAATATAAATGAAAACTGCAGATCGAATGGCAAAAAGAAATTTTAGAGTTTTCTTAAAACTAAGAATTCCAAAATGCATAAAATAAATTGCAGAAATTGAACTGAAACTTAGACATGGATTTCATAAAATAACAATTAAAAATTTCATAACAAGAAATGATTACAGAAGTAAAAAAATTGAAGATGAAGCCTAATGCTTCTTTTCTTCTACAAATAAAAAAAAGAAAACAAGGACTAAAAGAAAATCAAATAGAAATCTCTTCTTTCTTTTTTTCCCTAATTTTTTAATCTTCTTTTCAAATGAAACAGAGCATGGCTCTGTTTCTTTTTTTTCTTTCTTTCTTCTCTCCCAAACCGAGCACACCCTTCCCCTGTTTCTTCTTCCTCCTTGGACCCGCCGGCCACCTCCTTCAGTCGAGAACTTTGGCCCCAACCGAGCTGACCACCCTCCTCTCGTCCTCCCCTTCTTATAGATCGCCCAAGCCTTGAAGCCGGCGATGGATCAAAACGGTCGCGGGGTGTTGAAATTAGGGGAGGAATGCGTGTCATCCGGGATGCTGGGAGGGTGCTGCGGGATCGACGGAAGGGCTTGGATCACGGGATGGAGGCGCTGATCCGGATGCGAGGATGCCGTGGCTGGGCGGATCGTGGAGGAGATTGACCACGGATGCGGTGGAGGCTGGGATTTTGCTTGGATGCAAAAATGGAAGGAACTGGGTGCACGGACGGATGGCTGGATGTGTTGGGTCGAGCGGAAGAAGATGAGCTGAAGAAAATCCCCTACTAATCCGCTGCTGTGGCCGGAAGGGGATGCTGCTACAACGCGGAGGAGGAGGACGCGGTGGATGCTGATTCGGGAAGGACGTTGGCTGCGGTTCCTTGATCACGGACGGAAGGAGACGCGGGCTGAGGCGGAGGAGGCTGCTGTGATTCCGAGAAGGAGGCTGATGCCGCGGGATCGACGGGCGGAAGGAAGGAGGCGCGGGCTGAGGCGGAGGAGGGGGGGTCTTGAATTCGGAAGGGGGAGACGGCTATGAGGCACTGGGATCACGGAAGAGCCGAAGAGGGGCTGTTGCTGCATCACGGGCGGATGCGTTCGAACGGGCGCTTGGGATCGATGTGGCGGACGCGTGGGATCATTCCTTCTCCCCTGTTTTCGCACGGATGAAGCTGGAGATTGCAGTTGGTGGAGATAGGCTGATATGGAAGGATGTGGATGCTGAATTACTGATCCATGGAAAGTAGGATATACGGGTGTATGGACTGCACGTGGGAAGACTCCAAAATGTTGTGATGAACTCGTTCAAATGGACGCACGGGATGCTGGATCAGGGGTGCTTCGTGGAAGATAGATGGTTCGGCTTGGGAAGGGATCCTTCTGAAGTCAATTTGTACTCAATGTACATTTTATCTCTAATTTATGATAATCTGTATCAAACCCAAATATAATATTAATTCAGTGAATTTATCATTATCGGTTAGCAATAACATTAATTTTAGTGACATGTAGGTCGCACTTTTGTGCTCTCATCAAGGACAACCAGCGTATATGGCACACAACGGCCTAATCTTGATAATGTTGTTGTCCTAGTAACAGCACATCATTCGGTCACGAATTATTTTAAGGACTCGTAGAGAAATCCTCCTTTATCATAAAGAAGTCCTAAGGACTTCATCTTATAACAAGAGTTCATTTGAAGATGTATAAATAAAATGATGAATAATGTCAAATAACATTTTATTAATTAATCAATTCATATACAAATTCAATCATCAACAGGCTGATGATTGACTTTTAGGATACAATTCCCAACAACTCCTACTTAGACTAAAACCAATCGGTACAGTATCGTATACCCATCTTTGACTTGTAGTCGTTGAACTCTTTGATGCCGAGGACTTTAGCAAATAGGTCAACCAGATTTTCTTTTGTATTAATCTTCTGGAGATCAATGTCACCTCGTTCAACAATCTCACAAACCAGGTGATAGCGCCGTAGAATATGTTTCGTCCGTTGATATGCTTTACATTCCTTCTTGAGCTATGACTCCAGTGCTATCACAGAATATAGGAACTGGACCATCAATGGAGGGTGCCACTCCAAGCTCTGTGATGAACTTCCGCATCCGTACAGCTTTCTTGGCGGCATCAGATGCTGCGATGTATTCTGCTTCGCATGTTGAATCTGCCACTGTATGCTGCTTGGAACTCTTCCAGCAGACAGCACCACCTTTCAGGGTAAATATATAACCCGACACGCTCTTGCTATCATCTCGATCTGACTGAAAACTGGAATCAGTGTATCCTACTAGTTTCAAGTCAGTATCACCGTAGACAAGCTATTGGTTCTTAGTATTTCTCAAATACTTAAGGATGATTTTTACAACCTTCCAGTGGTTGCTACCTGAATCAGACTGGTATCTACTCACTATCCCTAGTAAATATGCCACGTCTAGTCTAGTGCATGTCATCGCGTACATTATAGATCCCACTGCCGAAGCATATGAAATTTTATCCATACTCTCTCTTTCTTAAGGAGTTGTCAGATAATCCTTTTTAGAGAGGTTAATTCCATGGTCCATCGGAAGATATCCTTTCTTGGAATTAATCATGCTGAACCTTTTCAGCATAGTATCAATGTACATGGATTGAGACAATCTAAGCAATCTTTTAGATCTATCTCTATAGATCTTCATCCCTAGGATGTAAGATGCTTCTCCCAAATTCTTCATGAAAAATTGAGGTGAAAGCCAAACTTTTATTTCCTGTAATGCAGAGATGTCATTCTCGATTAAGAGAATATCATCCACATACAAAACAAGAAATACAATCACTGAACCATTTGCCCATTTATAAATGCAAGGTTCTTCTTCATTCTTAATGAAGCCATACGTTCTGATCACCTTATCAAAACGTATGTTCCAACTCCAAGAAGCTTGCTTTAATCCATAAATGGATTTCTGAAGCTTGCACACTTTAGATTCATCTGTAGATATAAAACCTTCTGGTTGTATCATATACACCTCTTCTTCTAAATTTCCATTTAGAAATGCGGTTTTTACATCTATCTGCCAGATCTCATAATCTAAATATGCTGCTATCGCAAGCACAATCCGAATGGACTTGAGCATTGCTACGGAAGAAAAAGCCTCATCATAGTCAATACCATGACGCTGACGATATCCCTTGGCAACCAGACGGGCTTTGTAAGTTTCCACCTTTCCGTCTGCGTCCTTTTTTTTTAAAAAATCCACTTACACCCTATGGGTTTTATTCCTTCGGGTGGGTCAACCAATGTCCATACATCATCGATCTTCATGGACTCCATTTCGGATTGCATGACTCCAAGCCATTTATCAGAGTCATGCCTCTACATTGCATCCATATAGGTGACTGGATCCTCATCATTTTCATCAAGTTCGATAGGATCCCTATTTCGGACCAAAAAATCGTAGTATCTGTCCGGTTAACATGGTACTCTTCCTGATCGCCTCAATGGTGTATCTATAATGGGTTCTGGGTTTGATCTAATCAACTCAGATTCTAAACGTTCAGTGGTTGGTGTCGGTCTTTCTATATGTTGAATTTTCTTAAGTTCAATATTAAAACTATTACTTCCTTCTTCAAGAAATTTCTTCTCCAAGAAGACAACTTTATTGCTGATGAACAACTTTTGTTCTTCAGCAAGATAGAAGTAATACCCCTTAGTCTCTTTAGGATAATCGATAAAGAAATATTTGTCAGACCTAGCTTCGAGTTTGTCCGCTTTCAAACGTTTGACATAGACCGGACACCCCCAAACCCTAAGGTGAGTAAGCATCGGTTTACGTCCTGTCCACATCTCATGTGGTGTTTTATTCACAGATTTACTTGGAATCTTATTAAGAATGTAATAGGTTGACTCGAGTGCATATTCCCAGAAGGATATTGGTAGACTTGCATAGCCTATCATGGATCGAAACATGTCTAATAGAGTTCGATTTCTCTTTTCTGACACGCCATTATACTGTGGTGTACTAGGAGGAGTCCACTGGGAGAGGATCTCATTCTCTCCTAGATAAGTCATAAACTCACTAGTGAGGTATTCACCTTCTTGATTTGATCGAAGAGTTTTAAGACTATTTCCAGTTTGTTTCTCTACTTCATTACGGAATAGTTTGAACATTTCAAACGATTCTGACTTATGTTTCATTTCTCCCGTGGCAATTCTCAAGTCCATTCGGATTATGCTTGCGATAGCAGCACATTTAGATTATAAAATCTGACAAATGGATGTAAAGACCGTTTTTCTAAATGGAGATTTAGAAGAGCAGGTGTATATGATGCAACCTGAAAGTTTTATATCTGCAGATGAGTCTGAGGTGTGCAAGATTCAAAAATCTATTTATGGATTAAAAAGCAAACTTCACGGAGTTGGAACATACGATTTAATAAGGTGATCAAATCATATGGCTTCATTAAGAATGAAGAGGAACCTTGCATTTACAAATGGGCAAATGGTTCAGTTATTATATTTCTTATTTTGTATGTGGATGACATTCTTCTAATCGGGAATGACATTCCTGCATTATAAGGAATAAAGGTTTGGCTATCATCTCAATTTGCTATGAAGGATTTGGGAGAAGCATCTTACATCCTAGGGATGATGATCTATAGAGATAGATCTAGAAGATTGCTTGGATTATCCCAATCTACGTACATTTATACTATGCTGAAGAAGTTCGGCATGATTAATTTCAAGAAAGGCTATCTTCCGATGGGCCATGGAATTAACCTCTCTAAGAGGGATTATCCGACAACCCCTCAAGAAAGAGAGAGTATTGATAGAATTCCATATGCTTCGGCAGTGGGATCTATAATATATGCCATAACATGTACTAGACCAGACGTGGCATACTCGCTAGGAGTATTGAGTAGATACCAGTCTGATTCAGGTAGCAACCACTGAAAGGTTATAAAAATCATCCTTAAGTATTTGAGAAATACTAAGGACCAGTGGCTTATCTATGGTGATTCTGACTTGAAACTTGAGGGTTATACTAATTCTAGTTTCCAGTTAGATCGAGATAATAGCAAGAGCGTGTCGGGTTATATCTTTACTCTTAAGGGTGGTGCTATCTGCTGGAAGAGTTCCAAGCTGCACACAGTGGCAGATTCTACAGAAAATTGATACAAAAGAAAATCTGGCTGACCCATTTACCAAAGTCCTTGGCATCAAAGAGTTCAACGAACACAAGTCGAAGATGGGTATCAGATACTGTGCCGAGTGGCTTTAGGCTAAGTGGGAGTTGTTGGAAATTGTATCCTAAATGTCAATCGTCAGCATGTTGATGATTGAATTTTGTAAATGAATTGACAAATTAATTAAGTGTTATTTGGCATTATTCATCATTTCATCTTCAAATAAACTTTTATATGATGAAGTCCTTAGAAATTATGTTATGATAAAGGAGGATTTATCTTTGAGTCCTTAAACTTGTTCGCGACCAAATGATATGTTGTAACTAGGACGACAACATTATCGAGATTAGGTCGTTGTGTGACATATACGTTGGTTGTCCTCTTGACCAAGGAGTGTGGAGACACTGGTATGCCACACAGATGAAGTGTAGGAGTACATTTCACTGAACGTGACCAATTCCGGAACGCTCTACTATCAAGAGATGTTCCGAGTGGATATGGGTATAAGTATGGCCCTCTGATCTGAGACCGCAACCTGTGACTAGCAAGTAACTCACTGTACTTTGGTACCGAACTACCTAAATTTTTAATTCAATAACGGAAGGTCACTAGGTGCAGTCAAGTACTTGCGTAGTTAGTTGTGAGTCGAGATGGAATTGACCCCTCCTGGAAACAGGAGTTAATGTCTTGTAACTAATTTAGCAAAACTTTGGCTAGGGTAATCCTAGTGAGGAGTCACGAAATATCTAAAGTTAATCACATAATGGATGTACTAATTGTAGGGTTGACAGTGAGCTCTAAGTCATCCTGGCATTAGAAGTCAAAGGGATTGAATTATACAGTAACCATAGTCCGGGATTCCAGAATATTTGCTTCGCATATATTCGGCCTATCCGGACATCAGGTACCATTACTAGTTGGTCACATCGATTAGTGTAGGAACTCGTTCCTATACTACCGGCTTAGGTTCGAACCTATAAGGTCACACGCATAGAAGTTTCTAGGTTGATCAAATGGTTGATTGATGATTAAGAATCATTCAGGAATAATTTGGTCAATTCGATTGACAAATTATCCTAAGCAAAAGTTGCATTAAAATAATTATTGAATTATTGGAGGATTAATTAGCAATTAGATTGCTAATGAACTCAATTTGATTGAGTAATTGGGCTTAGGTTGAGCCAAATTGAATAGGATTCAATTTGGGCTGCATCAGGGTTTGACCTAATTGGATTGGGTTCAACCCAAGTAGATTGAGCTTGATCCAATTGATGAAACTTGACCCAATTGGATTGGGCTTGATCCAAATAAATTAGAAGACCTTATTTGATGAGGATTATGCGTCCAAATAATCAGAATTGGATAAGGAGAAGAATTCCTAAATTTTAGGAACCCATCCTTATCTTTTTGGAGAAGAATGATACCTTGATTTATCCCCAATATTTTCCATGTCTATCCTCTTTATTTTTGGCCAAAAATTGGCATGAGAAGAGAGAAGGCATGGGGCTATATTTTCTATAAAAATGGCACCTCAAATCTTCCTAAAAAGATTTAAATAAATTTTCTAATTTGTAGGGATTGCTTGGCGCATGAAAAAGGGTGGTCTGCGGCTAAACTTTGGATGCATGAATTCCTATCCTTTAGGGATCCAAAATGCATGAAATTTGTATATGTTTATCTTCTCTTAGTTGCCAACTCACCAAAAAATTTTGGAGATTTTATCAGCCAAATTAATTGGCTAAATTAGGTGTGAGGCATGGGGGGGTCTTTTGGGTATAAAAAACCCCCATGCCTAGGGTTCAATATATACAATATTTAGAAGTTTAAAAAAATTCTGAAAAAATTCTTTGAGGCCCTCCATCCCTTCTTCTCCTTCTTCCTCATGTCCATCCTCCATCTTCTTGAAGAACAATCAAAAGTTGAGTATTTAGAAGGAAAAAACTTCAGCCACTGCGGTGTTCCTGCACGAGCTAGCACTCCCGCGGAAAACGATCTACCTAGGGCTTTGTGTGTACTTCTCGTAGAGGCCATTCATGTGCATGGATGTGAAGTCAAGGATCAGATCTACAAGTTTCTTCAATCATAAAAGATATTATTCTATATTAATCTTTTATTTTGGAGTCAGGGTCTAGATCCGATTCTCCGAGAGTTTACCCTCCTTTGGGGTTCCTCATGGAGTTATCTCCAGAATCCATTCGATGGATATTCAAAGATTAATCAGAATAGAGTGCTTACCTTTCAGATTTGATAGTTAATCATGTATAAAATTTTTAGCATAATTGTTTAAACAATTTTGGCATAATCCTATGTGTTTTTACAATGCTGATTTCTAGATTTGATCTTGTAAGCATGCACGAATTAAATTGTTTGATTCGATTTTTTTGCTGCATTTTTTGAAACTTAAAAAGAACTATGTATGGCTTGATCCCCCTTATGAAGGGGTACGTAGGCAACCCGATCAGGTTCAGCCATGGTTTTCAAAAAAAAAAAAACAGCATGCTTAACATCAAAGAACCTAGGATTCACTTTCAGATAGATGTACCCATACCTAGATAGGTTATCTGTAAACATAATGAAATACGAGTATCCACCTCTAGTTTTTGTGTTCATTGGCCCACATACATCAGTATGTACAAGGGTCAATAGATCACTGGCTCGTTCACCTTTTTCGGTAAAAAGTGATTTGGTCATCTTTCCAAGAAGACATGACTCATAGGTTGTCAATGATTCACAATCATTAACATTGAGGATTCCCTCTTTATTTAACATATTCATCCTATTCTTGTTAATATGACCTAGCCTATGATGCCAAAGATAGACATCTATGACATTATCTATTCTAGGGCGCTTACTTGATTTGTATATTACATTAACAGGCTGTGACAAAATGTAAATACCATTACTCAATTGTCCATGCATTACAGTAACATCATTCATAATGATATCACAATAATTTCTTTTTATTGAAATCTCATAACCATTCATGGACAAAAGGCCTACTAAAATTATATTCAATAGAAAAGAAGGACAAAAATGACAATCATTTAAGACAATTTCATGAGAATTGAATATAAGTTTCAGAATTCCTAAAGCTAGAACTGGAACTGATCTTCCATCTCCAACGTTCAGGAATCTTTCGCTTTCTCCAAATATCTTATTGACCTGAAGTTCCTGCAACAAATTTCAAATATTAAATGGACTTCCAGTATCCAATACCCAGGTCGAATTATCACAAATTGAGAAATTACAAAGCGTTATTATATAAGTACCTTGATCAGCAACTGATTGCATCTTTTTCTTTTGCCTGTTTGAATCAAGAGAGGCAATGTATTGAGGACAGTTCCTCCTTCAATGCCCTTGCTTCTTATAGTAGAAGCACTCTGCCTTACTTTGATCAGCCTTCACCTTCTTGGTCTGACTTGGCTTAGCACGCTGCACCTTTTTCTTTTGATTCTCATTTTTCTTCCCTTTTTTAAAGTGATGACGCCCTCCAAAAGAACCTCCCACTAAATTCACCGATCCTTTTAAGAGCTGGTGATCCTTCTCAAATATCTGTAGTAAACCCAACAATTGATTATAATTTACTACAGGTTTCGTCATGCGAAAGTGAGTAAGGAATGGGCGGTATGATCCTGGCAGGAAATTCAGTATTGCATCTTTTTCCAATTGATCAGGTAGGGGAAATTCGAGAGTGCTCTGGCGCTCTATCAACTCGATCATGTACAATACATGATCAGTTATCGAGGCCCTATCCTTCATACGGATGCTGAAAATGGCACAACTAGTTTTGTGCCTTTCAACATTGTCGGGAATGCTGAAATATTCATTCAACACTTGAACAATTTCTTCCGGCTGTGCATTCTCGAACCTGTGACTGAACTCGTCGTTCATCGCAATGAGCATAATACAACGGATAGTGATACGGTCACTGAGCCACTTCTGATAAGTGTCTCTGACTGTACCCCGTGCATTAGCTGCGGGCTGCTCAGGTGCCGGATCCGTTATCACATAAAAGATCTGTTCATGCTCTAGCACCATCTTAAGTTTCCTAAGCCAGTTGTTAAAATTAGGTCCTGTCAACTTGTCATTATCTAACAATGAACGAAATGACAAACTAGTGGCCATTTCTGCATAAAAAGAAAAATGGCTATCAGTATATAAATTGAGAAAACCCTAAAGAATTGGACTTTAGTCTAAAGGTTCTCCCACTATTTTATACAATTTTGTAGCCTCTACCTCAAATTCGAAAAATTACACTTAACTTTTTAGTGAGTACTAGAACCCAACAAATCGCATACGGATCTGAGTATGGCTCGGCCAACCCATATGCACCTATTGGTAGGTTCTGAACCAATTGTTTTACCAAACAACTTCTAGTGATTATTTTGCCCCAGTCTCTTCGGCAGGCGTGTGGCGCCTCCACTGAAAATTCTGATTAGGTCCAACCATTAAATGACAGGATTCCATATAATCTACTAATAGATGACCAAGCTCGAGTGGCTCGGCCCACCTGATCATCTATTGAAGGTACACTCGACTCATCATATATTGAATGACAATTCCAATGGTCAGATAATCACCAAGCGTGTGGCGCCTCCAATAATTATCTAGTCATTAGACCCATTATCACCCAACTTAATAGAAGGCTATGACCTAGTTATCTCCATGACTATTTCATGTTATAGACCTAATAATTTTAGAGGGTTTGATTTTATTGAGAATAGATGAGAAGAACCGGTTAATCTAGATCCTCCCACTGACTTCATCAAGTCAGATTAATAAGAACTAGATTCAATCCGGTTAAGGAGGCACCTAAATCAGTCATACTGATTTTTCTTAAAGGTATGGATCAACTCGAATCATTAAGTGATCCCATCAAAATGTGATTGACCATGTCAGCCAGGTAAATGAGATCAGTGGAAGGATATGCCATTAACTCGATAAAGATGAATCAGTGCAAGTAGCTCCTAATTAAAAACCACCGGTCAAGTCTCACAAACTTACCTTAGATACCGACTGGTTAATCAATTTTGATTTGATTACTCAAATGATCCTGGCAGGAATGGGCGGTATGATCCTGGCAGAAAAGTGAGTAAGGAATGGGCGGTATGATCCTGGCAGGAAATTCAGTATTGCATCTTTCCCCAATTGATCATGTAGGGGAAATCCGAGAGTGCTCAGGCGCTCTATCAACTCGATCATGTACAATACATGATCAGTTATCGAGGCCCTATCCTTCATCCGGACGCTGAAAATGGCACGGCTAGTTTTGTGCCTTTCAATATTGTCGGGAATGCTGAAAGATTCATTCAATACTTGAACAATTTCTTCTGGCTGTGCATTCTCGAAACTGTGACTAAACTCATCGTTCATCGCAGCGAGCATAATACAATGGACAATGATACGATCACTGAGCCACTTCTGATAAGTGTCTCTAACTGTACCCCGTGCATTAGCTGCGGGCTGCTCAGATGTCGGATTCGTTATCATATAAAAGATCCGTTCATGCTCTAGCACAATCTTAAGTTTCCTAAGCCAGTTGTTAAAATTAGGTCCTATCAACTTGTCATTATCCAACAATGAACGAAATGACAAACTAGTGGCCATTTCTGCATAAAAAGAAAAACGGCTATCAATATATAAATTGAGAAAACCCTAAAGAATTGGACTTTAGTCTAAAAGTTCTCCCACTATTTTATATAAATTTGTAGCCTCTACCTCAAATTTGAAGAATTACACTTAACTTTTTAGTGAGTACTGGAACCCAACAGATCACATATGGACCCGAGTGTGGCTCAGCCAACCCATATGCACCTATTGGTAGGTTCTGAACCAATTATTTCACCAAACAACTTCTAGTGATAATTTTTTCCCAGTCTCTTCGGCAGGCGTGTGGCGCCTCCACCAAAAATTCTGATTAGGTCCAACCATTAAATGACATGGTTCCGTATAATCTACTAATAGATGACCAAGTTCGAGTGGCTCGGCCCACCTGATCACCTATTGAAGGTACACTCGACTCATCATATATTGAATGACAATTCCAATGGTCAGATAATCACCAAGTGTGTGGCGCCTCCAATAATTATCTAGTCATTAGACCCATTATCACCCAACTTAATAGAAGGCTATGACCTAGTTATCTCCATGACTATTTCATGTTATGGACCTAATAATTTTAGAGGGTTTGATTTTATTGAGAATAGATGAGAAGAACCGGTTAATCTAGATCCTCCCACTGACTTCATCAAGTCAGATTAATAAGAACTAGATTCAATCCGGTTAAGGAGGCACCTAAATCAGTCATACTGATTTTTCTTAAAGGTATGGATCAACTCGAATCATTAAGTGATTCCATCAAAATGTGATTGACTATGTCAGCCAGGTAAATGAGATCAGTGGAAGGATATGCCATAAACTCGACAAAGATGAATCAGTGCGAGTAGCTCCTAATTAAAAACCACCGGTCAAGTCTGCCAAACTTACCTTAGACACCGACTGGTTAATCAATTTCGATTTGATTACTCAAATGATCCTGGCAGGAATGGCGGTATGATCCTGGCAGAAAAGTGAGTAAGAAATGGGCGGTATGATCCTGGCAGGAAATTCAGTATTGCATCTTTCCCCAATTAATCATGTAGGGGAAATCCGAGAGTGCTCAGGCGCTCTATCAACTCGATCATGTACAATACATGATCAGTTATTGAGGCCCTATCCTTCATCCGGACGCTGAAAATGGCACAACTAGTTTTGTGCCTTTCAACATTGACGGAAATGCTGAAATATTCATTCAACACTTGAACAATTTCTTCCGGCTGTGCATTCTCAAACCTGTGACTAAACTCGTCGTTCATCGCAGCGAGCATAATACAACGGACAGTGATACGGTCACTGAGCCACTTCTGATAAGTATCTCTGACTGTACCCCATGCATTAGCTGCGGGCTGCTCAGGTGCCGGATCCGTTATCACATAAAAGATCTGTTCATGCTCTAGCACCATCTTAAGTTTCCTAAGCCAGTTGTTAAAATTAGGTCCTGTCAACTTGTCATTATCTAACAATGAACGAAATGACAAACTAGTGGCCATTTCTGCATAAAAAGAAAAATGGCTATCAGTATATAAATTGAGAAAACCCTAAAGAATTGGACTTTAGTCTAAAGGTTCTCCCACTATTTTATACAAATTTGTTGCCTCTACCTCAAATTCGAAGAATTACACTTAACTTTTTAGTGAGTACTAGAACCCAACAAATCGCATATGGATTCGAGTATGGCTCGGCCAACCCATATGCACCTATTGGTAGGTTCTGAACCAATTATTTTACCAAACAACTTCTAGTGATTATTTTGCCCCAGTCTCTTCGGCAGGCGTGTGGCGCCTCCACCGAAAATTCTGATTAGGTCCAACCATTAAATGACAGGGTTCCATATAATCTACTAATAGATGACCAAGCTCGAGTGGCTTGGCCCACCTGATCATCTATTGAAGGTACACTCAACTCATCATATATTGAATGACAATTCCAATGGTCAGATAATCACCAAGCGTGTGGCGCCTCCAATAATTATCTAGTCATTAGACCCATTATCACCCAACTTAATAGAAGGCTATGACCTAGTTATCTCCATGACTATTTCATGTTATGGACCTAATAATTTTAGAGGGTTTGATTTTATTGAGAATAGATGAGAAGAACCAGTTAATCTAGATCCTCCCACTGACTTCATCAAGTCAGATTAATAAGAACTAGATTCAATCCGGTTAAGGAGGCACCTAAATCAGTCATACTGATTTTTCTTAAAGGTATGGATCAACTCGAATCATTAAGTGATCCCATCAAAATGTGATTGACCATGTCAGCCAGATAAATGAGATCAGTGGAAGGATATGCCATTAACTCGACAAAGATGAATCAGTGCAAGTAGCTCCTAATTAAAAACCACCGGTCAAGTCTCACAAACTTACCTTAGATACCGACTGGTTAATCAATTTTGATTTGATTACTCAAATAATCCTGGCAGGAATGGGCGGTATGACCTTGGCAGGAAAGTGAGTAAGGAATGGGCGGTATGATCCTAGCAGGAAATTCAGTATTGCATCTTTCCCCAATTGATCATGTAGGGGAAATCCGAGAGTGCTCAGGCGCTCTATCAACTCGATCATGTACAATACATGATCAGTTATCGAGGCCCTATCCTTCATCCGGACGCTGAAAATGGCACGGCTAGTTTTGTGCCTTTCAATATTGTCGGGAATGCTGAAAGATTCATTCAACACTTGAACAATTTCTTCCGGCTGTGCATTCTCGAACCTGTGACTGAACTCGTCGTTCATCGCAGCGAGTATAATACAACGGACAGTGATACGGTCACTGAGCCACTTCTGATAAGTGTCTCTGACTATACCCCGTGCATTAGCTGCGGGCTGCTCAGATGCCGGATTCGTTATCATATAAAAGATCCGTTCATGCTCTAGCACAATCTTAAGTTTCCTAAGCCAGTTGTTAAAATTAGGTCCTATCAACTTGTCATTATCCAACAATGAACGAAATGACAAACTAGTGGCCATTTCTGCATAAAAAGAAAAACGGCTATCAGTATATAAATTGATAAAACCCTAAAGAATTGGACTTTAGTCTAAAGGTTCTCCCACTATTTTATACAAATTTGTAGCCTCTACCTCAAATTTGAAGAATTACACTTAACTTTTTAGTGAGTACTAGAACCCAACAGATCGCATATGGATCCGAGTGTGGCTCGGCCAACCCATATGCACCTATTGGTAGGTTCTGAACCAATTGTTTCACCAAACAACTTCTAGTGATAATTTTTCCCCAGTCTCTTCGGCAGGCGTGTGGCGCCTCCACCGAAAATTCTGATTAGGTCCAACCATTAAATGACATAGTTCCGTATAATCTACTAATAGATGACCAAGTTCGAGTGGCTCGGCCCACCTGATTACCTATTGAAGGTACACTCGACTCATCATATATTGAATGACAATTCCAATGGTCAGATAATCACCAAGTGTGTGGCACCTCCAATAATTATCTAGTCATTAGACCCATTATCACCCAACTTAATAGAAGGCTATGACCTAGTTATCTCCATGACTATTTCATGTTATGGACCTAATAATTTTAGAGGGTTTGATTTTATTGAGAATAGATGAGAAGAACCGGTTAATCTAGATCCTCCCACTGACTTCATCAAGTCAGATTAATAAGAACTAGATTCAATCCGGTTAAGGAGGCACCTAAATCAGTCATACTGATTTTTCTTAAAGGTATGGATCAACTCGAATCATTAAGTGATCCCATCAAAATGTGATTGACCATGTCAGCCAGGTAAATGAGATCAGTGGAAGGATATGCCATTAACTCGACAAAGATGAATCAGTGCGAGTAGCTCCTAATTAAAAACCACCGATCAAGTCTGCCAAACTTACCTTAGACACCGACTGATTAATCAATTTCGATTTGATTACTCAAATGACTCGGGCTCAACCTCTGAGCCTCAATCAAGTTCCATCTTGGTCTAATCAAAGACATAGAATTTGATCAACTACAACTATTGTATTTGACCTAGAGTTTTCTTGACCTAATATTGTTATTACTTAATTAGATTTGATCAATTAACTTTAATTAGACCATGTTTGATTCTAACCCTAGGTCTAACCTAATTATAGAACTTGACTTGAGCTAACCTAAAACTCCAAGAATTATGCAATGTCATATAATTGAGTTCACAATTCTAGATCTAGGTTTTTATATCACTTAATTCTTAATTAAGTGTAAACTTATGAAAATTTTAAATCATTGCATATTCTTTTAATTATATACTAATTACAAGGTTTCAGTTCTTAAAACATATTTTTTAGATCTGAGATTTGCAATTAATCATGTTAAAATTTAAATTTAATTCATGTTTAAATCTTAGATGATTTATGTTCATATATCACATATACAAACTAATATGAATTTACTTAAACAACATACATTATATGCATTTGTTTTCATATCTAATTTGTTATTCAAAATCAAAAAATAAATAAGTCATAAATTTCATTTAGATCTAATCTAATCGAGTTCATGATTTCAGATTTATTCATGTTCTCTATATCACATATACTAATATGAATATACATCACATGCATCCTATTTTCAGATCTAATTAATTATGTAAAAACAGCAATTAAATTAATCATAAATCTGTTTTAGATCTGATCTAAACATATCTATGATTTTAGATTTAATTACAAAAATTAAAACTACTTTTAATCTTCTTTTCGTGGTTCATCTTCAAGGATTGAATCACAGTGGCACACCTACACGCCATAAGAAATCACATTGAATGAAAAAAGAGGGTTATGAACCCATCTTTCTGTTGGATTTGTATCCTAAATGTCAATCGTTAGCATATTGATGATTGAATTTTGTAAATGAATTGACAAATTAATAAAGTGTTATTAGGCATTATTCATCATTTCATCTTCAAATGAACTCTTATATGATGAAGTCCTTAGGACTTATGTTATGATAAAGAAGGATTTATCTTTAAGTCCTTAAAATTGTTTGCGACCAAATGATATGTTGTTACTAAGACGACAGCAATATCGAGATTAGGTCGTTGTGTGACATATACGTTGGTTGTCTTCTTAACTAAGGAGTGTGGAGACACTGGTATGCCACACAGGTGAAGTGTAGGAGTACATTTCACTGAATGTGACCAATTCCGGAACGCTCTACTGTCGAGAGATGTTCCGAGTGGATATGGGTATAAGTTTGGCCCTCTGACCTGAGACTGCAACCTGTGACTAGCAAGCAACTCACTGTACTTTGGTACCGGACTACCTGAATTTCTAATTCAGTGACGGAAGGTCACTGGGTGCAGTCAAGTACTTGCGTAGTCAGTTGTGAGTCAAGATGGAATTGACCCCTTCTGAAAATAGGAGATAATGTATTGTGATTAATTTAGCAAAACCTTGGCCAGGGTAATTCCAGTGAGGAGTCACGGGATATCTAAAGTTAATCACATAATGGATGTACTAATTATAGGGTTGACAATGAGCTCTAAGTCATCCTGGCTTTAGGAGTCAAAGCGATTGAATTATACAGTACCATAGTCCAGGGTTTCAGAATATTTGCTTCGCATTTATGGTGTCAAGGTCTAGGTCCGATTTCCCGAGGTTTTATCCTCTTTTGGGGCTCCTCACGGAGATATCTCCAGAATCCATTCGATGGATATTCGGAGATTAATTGGAATAGAGTTCTTAAGTTTCAGATCTGATAGTTAATCATGCATAAAAGTTTTAGCATAATTGTTTAAACGATTCCGGCATAATCCTATGTGTTCTTAATGTGCTGATTTCTAGATTTGATCTTGTAAGCATGCATGAATTAAATTGTTTGATTCATTTTTCCGCTGTATTTTTGAAATTTTAAAAGAACTACATGTGGCTTGATTCCTCTTGTGAAGGGGTACGTAGGCAACCCGATCAGGTTCAGCCATGGTTTTCAAAAAAAAAAAAAATTCAGCATGTTAAACACCGAAGAACCTAGGAATAACCATCATTGGTATTAGAGCCAGGTTTATGTTTAAACTTTTATGTTTTAATTCTTGCAATTAAATCTGAAATCATTAACATGTTTAGATTAGATCTAAAGTGCTTTTTATGATTGATTTAATTGCTGATTATGCATGATTAAGTAGATCTGAAATTTTGGATGCATATGATGCATGTTTGTGTTAGGATTAGTAACATGAATAAATCTGAAATCATAATATTGTTTAGATTAGATCTAAATAAAGTTTATGATTCATATGATCTTTGATTTTAATGAACAAATCAGATATGAAAATAAAAGTGAAAAAACAAATACATAAGATGTATGTTGTTTGTATTAATTCATGTTGTTATGTATATGTGATGCATGAACATAAAACATAATGACTTAAACATGAATTAAATCTGATTACATGTGATTAATTACAAAAACTCAGATCTAAAAATATGTTTTAAGAACTGAAAGATTGTAATTAATATGTAATTAAAAAGAAATATGCAATGATCAAAACTTTCATAAGTCTAAACTTAATTGAGAATTAAGTGTTATGAAATAGAATTGTAACTCAATTAATTGACATTGCATAATTCTTTGGGCATATGGGTTAGCTTGAATCAAGTTCTTAGGATTGGGTTAGACCTAAGGTTAGAATCAAACATGGTCTAATTAAAGTTAATTGATCAAATCTAATTAACTAGTAACTAGATTAGGTCAAGAAAACTCTAGGTTAAATACAATAGTTGTAGATTGATCAATTCCATGTCTTTGATTAGACCAAGATGGAACTTGATTTAGGCTCAGAGGTGTAGCCCAAGTCATTTGAGTAATCAAATTGAAATTGATTAACCAGTCGGTGTCTAAGGTAATTTTGGCAGTTTTGACCGGTGGTTTTTAATTGGGAGCTACTCGCACTGATTCATCTTTGTCGAGTTAATGGCATATCCCTTCCACCGATCTCACTTACCTGGCCGACATGGTCAATCACATATTGATTGGATCACTTAATGATTCGAGTTAGCCCATGCCTTAAGGAAAATCAGTATGACTGATTTAGGTGTCTCCTTAACCGGTTTGAGTCTAATCTGATTTGATGAAGTCAGTGGGAGAAATTAGACTAACCGGATCTTCTCATCTATCCTAATTATGAAATCCTCTAAAATTATTAGGTCCTTAAAATAAAATGGTTATGGGGATAACTAGGTCATAGCCTCCCATTAAGTTGGGTGATAATGGGTCCAATGTTTTGATAATTATTGGAGGCGCCACACGCCTAGTACTTATCAAGCATTGAAATTGTCATTCAATATATGATGAGTTAAGTGTACCTTCAATAGGCGGTCAGGTGAACCGAGCCACACTCGGACTTGGTCGTCTATTAGTTGATTAGACTTAACCCTATCATTTAATGGTTGGACCTGACTAGGGTATTCGGTGGAGGCGCCACACGCCTGCCGGAAAATCTAGGGCAAAATCATCACTAGAAGTTGCTTGGTGAAGCAATTGGTTAAGAACCTACCAATAGGTGCATATGGGTTGGCCGAGCCACACTCGGGCCTATATGTGATCTATTGGGTTCTAGTGCCCACTAAAGAATTAGGAGTAATTTTTCGAATTAGAGGTAGAGACTACCAATTTGTATAAAATATTGGGAATACCTTTAGACTAAAGTCCAAGTCTATTGAGTTTAGTCAATTCATATACTAATAACCAAATTTTTTTTTTATGCAGAAATGGCCACTAATTTGTCACTTCGCTAATTGTTGGACAATGACAAGTTGACTGGTCCAAATTTCAATAATTGGCATAGGAAACTGAAAATAGTGCTAGAGCATGAGAGGATCCTTTATGTGATAACGGATCAAGAACCTGAGCAGCCCGCTGCTAATGCATCAAGATCGGCCAGAGACACTTATCAGAAGTGGCTCAGTGACCGGATCACTGTTCGATGCATCATGTTGGCAGCAATGAGTGATGAGTTTAGTAGGCGTTTTGAGAATACGCAGCCGGAAGATATCATTCAAGTGTTGAATGAATCATTCGGCGTTCCTGACGACGTTGAGAGGCACAAAACTAGTTGTGCCATCATCAGCGCCCGAATGAAAGATGGGACCTCGGTAACTGATCATGTACTGTACATGATTGAGTTGATCGAGCGTCTAAGCTCTCTTGGCTTTTTCCTTCATGATCAATTGGGGAAGGATGCCATACTAAACTCATTGCCTGGATCATACCGTCCTTTTCTCACTCATTTTCGTATGACGAAACCTGTAGTGAATTATCACCAATTGTTGGGGTTACTACAGACATTTGAGAATGATCACCAACTTTTTAAGAAGACGGTGAACTTAGTGGGAGGTTCATCCAAGGGTCGCTCCTTAGTGATTGTCACTATTGTCCAAGTTTTCTATTGAATATCATTTCTGTAGGCCTTTTGGCCAAAAATGGTTATGAAATATCAATAAAAAAGGATTATTGCAATGTCATTTGGAATGGTGTTGTTGTAATGAATGGAATTCTGAGTAATGGCATTTACATTTTGTCACAGCCTGTTCATGTAATGTATAAATCCAATAAGCGCCCTAAAATAGATAATGTCACGGATGTCTACCTTTGGCATCATAGTCTAGGTCATATTAACAAGAACAGGATGAACAGGTTAAGTAAAGAGGGAATCCTTGATGTTAATGATTGTGAATCATTGACAACCTGTGAATCATGTCTTCTTGGTAAAATGACCAAATCATCTTTTACCAGAAAAGGTGAACGAGCCAGTGATTTATTGACCCTTGTACATTCTGATGTATATGGGCCAATGAGCACAGATGCTAGAGGTGGGTATTCATATTTCATTACGTTTACAGACGACTTTTCTAGGTATGGTTATATCTATTTAATGAGACATAAATCTGAATCATTTGAAATGTTCAAATTATATCGTAATGAAGTAGAAAAACAAACTGGAAAGAGTATTAAAACTCTTCGATCAGATCGAGGAGGTGAATACCTCTCCAGTGAGTTTTTGACATATCTAGGAGAAAATGAGATTCTCTTCCAATGGACTCCTCCTGGTACACCACAATATAATGGTGTGTCAGAAAGAAAAAATTGAACTCTGTTAGACTTGGTTTGGTCCATAATGGGGTTTGCTAATCTGCCCATATCCTTTTGGGGATATGCTCTTGAGTCAGCCTGCTATATTCTAAATAAGGTTCCAAGTAAGTCTGTAAATAAAACACCACATGAGATGTGGATTGGATGCAAACCGATGCTCTCTCACCTTAGGGTTTGGGGGTGTCCGGCGTACGTCAAACGTTTGAAGACAGACAAACTTGAACCCAAGTCTGACAAATATTTCTTTGTTGGTTACCCTAAAGAAACTAAAGGATATTACTTCTACTTTGCTGAAGAACAAAAATTGTTCGTAAGCAATAGAGCAATTTTCTTAGAAAAAGAATTCCTTAGTGAAGGAACTAAAAGCTCTAATGTTGAGCTTAGGAAAGTTCAACATGTAGAAAATCCGACACCATTTACTGAACCAGTTGAGTCGGATTTGATTAGATCAGATCCAGAACCCATATTAGATGCATCGTTAAGGCGATCGGGTAGAGTACCACGTCAGCCGGACAGATACTATGGTTTCTTGGTCCAGGACGGGGATCCTATCAAACTTGATGAAAACGATGAGGATCCGATCACATATATGGATGCAATGCAGAGGTATGACTCTGATAAATGGCTTAGAGCCATGCAATCCGAAATGGAATCCATGAAGGTTAATGATGTTTGGACATTAGTTGACCCATCCGAAGGAATTAAACCCATAGGGTGTAAGTGGATATTCAAAAAGAAACGGGGCGCAGACGGAAAGGTAGAGACCTATAAAGCCCGTCTGGTTGCCAAGGGTTATCGTCAACGTTATGGTATTGACTATGACGAGACATTTTCTCCTGTAGCAATGCTCAAGTCCATTCGGATTATGCTTGCGATAGCAGCACATTTAGACTATGAAATCTGGCAAATGGATGTAAAGACCGTATTTCTAAATGGAGATTTAGAAGAGAAAGTGTATATGATACAACCTGAAGGTTTTACATCTGCAGATGAGTCTAAAGTGTGCAAGCTTCAAAAATCCATTTATGGATTAAAGCAAGCTTCACGGAGTTGGAATATACTTTTTGATAAGGTAATCAAATCATATGGCTTCATTAAGAATGAAGAGGAACCTTGCATTTATAAATGGGCAAATGGTTCAGTTATTATATTCCTTATTTTGTATGTGGATAACATTCTTTTAATCGGGAATGACATTCCTGCATTACAAAGAATAAAGGTTTGGCTATCATCTCAATTTGCCATGAAGAATTTGGGAGAAGCATCTTACATCCTAGGGATGAAGATCTATAGAGATAGATCTAGAAGATTGCTTGGATTATCCCAATCCACATACATTGATACTATACTGAAGAGGTTCAGTATGATAAATTCCAAGAAAGGCTATTTTCCGATGGGCCATGGAATTAACCTCTCTAAAAGGGATTGTCCGACAACCCCTCAAGAAAGAGAGAGTATGGATAGAATTCCATATGCTTCGGCAGTGGGATCTATAATGTATGCCATGACATGTACTAGACCAGACGTGGCATACTCACTAGGAGTAGTGAGCAGATACCAGTCTGATCCAGGTAGCAACCACTGGAAGGTTGTAAAAACCATCCTTAAGTATTTGAGAAATACTAAAGATCAGTGGCTTGTCTATGGTGATTCTGACTTAAAACTTGAGGGATATACTGATTCAAGTTTTCAGTCAGATCAAGATGATAGCAAGAGCATGTCAGGATATATTTTCACTCTTAAGGGTGGGGCTATCTGCTGGAAGAGTTCCAAGCAGCATACAGTGGCAGATTCTACATGTGAAGCAGAATACATCGCAGCATCTAATGCCGCCAAGGAAGCTGTATGGTTGCGAAAGTTCATCACCGAGCTTGGAGTGACACCCTCCATTGATGGTCCAGTGCCTGTATTTTGTGACAATACAGGAGCCATAGCTCAAACAAGAGAACCCAAAGCACATCAGCGGACCAAACATATTCTACGTCGCTACCACTTGGTTCGAGAGATCGTCGAACGAGGTGATATTGATCTTCAGAAGATCGACACAAAAGAAAATCTGGCTGATCCATTTACCAAAGTCCTCAGCATCAAAGAGTTCAACGAACACAAGTCGAAGATGGGTATTAGATACTGTGCCGATTGGCATTACGCTAAGTGGGAGTTGTTGGATTTGTATCCTAAATGTCAATCGTTAGCATATTGATGATTGAATTTTGTAAATGAATTGACAAATTAATAAAGTGTCATTTGGCATTATTCATCATTTCATCTTCAAATGAACTCTTATATGATGAAGTCCTTAGGACTTATGTTATGATAAAGGAGGATTTATCTTTGAGTCCTTAAACTTGTTCGCGACCAAATGATATGTTGTTACTAGGACGACAGCAATATCGAGATTAGGTCGTTGTGTGACATATACGTTGGTTGTCCTCTTAACTAAGGAGTATGGAGACACTGGTATGCCACACAGGTGAAGTGTAGGAGTACATTTCACTGAACGTGACCAATTCCGGAACGCTCTACTGTCGAGAGATGTTCCGAGTGGATATGGGTATAAGTTTGGCCCTCTGACCTGAGACTGCAACCTGTGACTAGCAAGCAACTCACTGTACTTTGGTACCGGACTACCTGAATTTCTAATTCAGTGACGAAAGGTCACTGGGTGCAGTCAAGTACTTGCATAGTCAGTTGTGAGTCAAGATGGAATTGACCCCTTCTGAAAACAGGAGATAATGTCTTGTGATTAATTTAGCAAAATCTTGGCCAGGATAATCCCAGTGAGGAGTCACGGGATATCTAAAGTTAATCACATAATGGATGTACTAATTATAGGGTTGACAGTGAGCTCTAAGTCATCCTGGCATTAGGAGTCAAAGGGATTGAATTATACAGTACCATAGTCCAGGGTTCCAGAATATTTGCTTCGCATATATTCGGCCTATCCAGACGTCGGGTACCATTGCTAGATGGTCACATCAATTAGTGTAGGAAATTGTTCCTATACTACCGGCTTAGGTTCGAACCTATGAGGTCACACGCATAGAAGATTCCTGATTGATCAAGAAAGCTGATGAATGATTAAGAATCATTCAGGAATAATTTGGTCAATTTGATTGGCAAATTATCTTATAAAATAATTAAAGTAATTATTGAAGGATTAATTAGTAATTAAATTACTAATAAACTCAATTTGATTGAGTAATTGTGCTAAGGATGAGCCAAATTGAATTGGATTCAAGTTTGGGCTCAATCAGGATTTTGACCTGATTGGATTAGGTTAGAATCAAAAAGAACTTAAGGTGATCAAATTAATTTTAAATTAATTTGTTCTTAATTGGGGATTGACCTAATTGGATTAGGTCCAACACAAAGTAATTAATTCAATTTGATTGAGTTTGCATGAGCCAAAATTGAATTGGATTCAATTTGAGCTCAATCAGGGTCTGACCTGATTAGATTGGGTTCAACCAAATTGCTTTGTTTTAATTCGGGTTTGACCAAATTTGATTAGATGCAACCCAAGGGGATAGGCTCAAATGATGTGGCAATTATTGGTGACATGGAATTGGATTTTATGAATTTTAAATAAACCAAAATTATTGCATGGCACATGGACCCATTGCTTGACACATGGCGACATTGTTTGTTATTTGAATTTAAATTCAAATATTAAGCAATGTGTTAAATGATTTTAATCACTCAAACCATCAGCCAAGGTGGCGTATGAGTTTTTGAATGGATTAAATTCGAATTTCAAGAGGTGATTTCGAAATTATGAAGTGTTTTACCTTGCCGCATGGATTTCAAATTCCTTCCCTCTTGCACATGTGTTTAAAATTTGAATTTAAATCAGATTTGGTTGAGATCTGATTTGGGTTGTTCCTATTCCTTTGCATGTGCCAACTAAAAGAGGTTTTTTGAAAATAAATTTCGAATTTTGAATGAAAATTCGGAGGCCATTAAAAGGGGTCAAACATGGGCTCCAAAAACACATCCATTGCAGCCTTCTTCCTCACCCGCCTCCTCTTCCTCTTCTTCTCCATTTTAGATAGGGTTTTCAGGGTGAATATCTAGAAGATTTAAGATCAGATCTGAGTCCTCTACTTTTCTTACAAACTTCATCTCCATATGCTTCAAGACGGTTGATCAAGAGTTGATTGAATCCCGACAGGCAGATTTCAGCTTTCAAGTGTTCTGCAACTGCTAGCACTGTTGCGGAAGAAGATCCTTCAGGACTTCGCGTGTACTTCTCGTAGAGGCCATTCGTGTGCGTGGCTGCGAAGTCAAGAATCAGATTCACAACTTTCATCCATCATAAAAGGTATTAATCTAGCATTAATCATTTATTATGGTGTCAAGGTCTAGGTCCGATTTTCCGAGGTTTTACCCTCTTTTGGGGCTCCTCACGGAGATATCTCCAGAATCCATTCGATGGATATTCAGAGATTAATTGGAATAGAGTTCTTAAGTTTCAGATCTGATAGTTAATCATGCATAAAAGTTTTAGCATAATTGTTTAAACGATTCCGGCATAATCCTATGTGTTTTTAATGTGCTGATTTCTAGATTTAATCTTGTAAGCATGCATAATTAAATTGTTTGATTCATTTTTCCGCTGTATTTTTGAAATTTTAAAAGAACTACATGTGGCTTGATTCCCCTTGTGAAGGGGTACGTAGGCAACCCGATCAGGTTCAGCCATGGTTTTCAAAAAAAAAAAAACCAGCATGCTAAACACCGAAGAACCTAGGAATAACTTTCACTTTCTCCTATGACTGGACGGCCTGGTGATCATTTCAATCGGATTACTTGACTACTAGGATTAGAAAACTTGTTTTAGGCATAAATGTTTAAACTACTTTGAACCTATGGCTCTGATACTACTGTTGGGAACCCTAGTGGTCGCATGCATGTATTTTTAATGATTTTACAGCAGAAGCATGAATTAAACTATTTAATTTCTATGCATGCTAGAGATCATATCTCTACAACAAAAATAGATTCAGGACTTTAAACATTTATCCTAAATAAGTATGCATGATTCTATGACTAACATGTAGTCATGCAGAATTTCAGCAACCTAGTTGATTTCTAATCTAAATTTCTAATGAGATCAGATCTCATACCTTTTTGTTTTGAGAACTTTGATGATGCCTTGATCACCTTGTGTAGCCGCACACGCATCCGTCCTCTACGGATAGTCCACACGAAGCTCTAGGAAGATCCACAACTGCAGGAGTGCTAGCTCGTGCAGAGGTGTTGCAATGGCTGAACTTTTCTCCCTCGAAGCACTAAACTTTTGATTCTTCTTCGAGAGGATGAAGGATGGAGATGAAAGGAGAAGAAGGAGGAGAGAGGGCGGTTGGCTCTCAGAATTTTTTTTAGAATTTAGAACCCTTTCTAAAGACCATCTCATTCAAACCCGAGGCCTAGGGTCTTTTTATAGCCAAAAGACCCCCCACGCCTATCACCTCTTTTGGCCAATGAATTTGGCTGATAAAATTTTCAAAAAATTCTGGTGAATCAGCAGCTAAGAGGTGAACAAATTCTCTTTCAATCTTGTGCCATGAATCCCTAAAAATTAGGAGGTTATTGCACCCCAAACTTCAGCTGCACGCCACCCCACTTGATGCACCATGTAGTCCCTACAAATTAGGGATTTTATTCCTATCTTTTTAGGAAGATTTGAGGCGCCATATTTTTCTTAAAAATAGCCCCATGCCTCCTCTTTCCTCACGCCAAAAATTGGCCAAAAATAAAGAGGATAGGTACCACTGCTTTTAGGGACAAGGATGAAGTATCTTTCTTCTCCAAGAAAAAAAGCTAGGGTCCTAAAATTTAGGAATTTTTCTTCTTATCAATTTTTGAATTTTTGAACTTAGAATCTTTATCAAATAAGGACTTTTAATAGGCTCGGGTCAAGCCCATTCCAATTGGGTCAAGTTCGATTAATTGGGTCGAGCCTTATCAACTCGGATCGAACCCAATCCAATTAGGTCAAACCCTGATGTAGCCCAAATTAAATTTTATTCAATTCGGCTTAACCTAAGCTCAATCATTCAATCAATTGAGTTCATTAACAATCTAATTACTAATTAATCCTTCAATAATTCAATAATTATTTTACTGCAACTTTTGCTTAGGGTAATTTGTCAATCGAATTGACCCATGTATCCTTGGACGATTCTTAATCGTCGATCAACCATTTGATCAACCTAGAAACTTCTATGCGTGTGACCCCATAGGTTTGAACCGAAGCCGGTAGTACTAGAACGACTTTCTGTGCTAATTGAAGTGACCATCTAGTAATGATATCCGACATCCAGATAGGTCGAATAATTGCAAAGCAATATTCTGAAACCCTTGGACTATGGTTACCGTATAATTCATCCCTATGATACCAAATGCCTAGGATGACTTCAGAGTTCTGTCAACTCTTTAATCAGTGCATCCAAAAATGTGATTTAACTTTAGAAATTCTGTGACTCCTCACAAGGATTACCTGGTTAAGGTTTTGCTAAATTGAACACAAGGGCATTATCTCTTGTCATTATGAGGGGTCAATTCCATCTTGACTCACACACCGACTTCACAAGTACTTGACTGCACCCAGTGACCTTCCATTCTTAAATTAGAAATTCAGCTAGTCCAGTACCAAAGTACAGTGAGTTGCTTGCTAATTACCGTGGTGATCTCAGGACTGAGGGACATATATACCTATATCCACTCGGAACATCTCTTGACAGCAGAGCGTTCCGGAATGGTCACGTTCAGTGAAGTGTACTCCTATACTTCACTTGTGTGACATATCAGTGTCTCCACACTCCTTGGTTAAGAAGACAACCAACGTATATCGCACACAATGATCTAATCTTGATAATGTTGTTGTCCAGTTAACAACACATCATTTGGTCGCGAACTATTTTAAGGACTCGTAGATAAATCCTCCTTTATCATAAAGGAGTCCTAAAGACTTCATCTCATAACAAGAGTTCATTTGAAAATGTATAAATAAAATGATGAATAATGTCAAATAATATTTTATTAATTAATCAATTTATATACAAATTCAATCATCAACAGACTGACGATTGACTTTTATGATACAATTTCCAACAATCTTCAGATCTCAAGTATCCCGATGTATTTCTCCTACCTTTCCACACCACCCCAAAGAGGCTTTTCTTTATGAATGGCCAAACTTTTAAGACTTTAATTTGGAAAAAACCCAATTATCACTAGCCATGGCCCCTCTAGTATAACCTCTGGAACTAGTGGTTTGATTGCGTCTTCCAGTAAAAATTGTCAGTTTGGGAAAAAAAAGGTCTTTCTAGTATATTGGGCTTTTCCAATTCTCCTCCTACTGCTAATCGACCATTACTCCTTGTCACTTTGTGTTTTGCATTTCATTTCAACCACAACATGACCAGCCCTAGCCTTCTGAATTTAGGTATTCTTTTCAATCTAATATTGGTTGTTAAACCTTTCAATGCCAACAACCCTGTCAACATTCTCAATGATGATTCCAGTCTACGTCTGACCAAGACTGCTAGTTACAATTACTATGTGCAGGCTTATTGACGTCGCATTGAGCCGATCTCACATGAGGAGTACATCACCTTTTCCTGATCTAGGTTTGTAGATACCTATTATGCTCTCGGTCGGTCCACATGGTCAAGATATACCACAAGTTGGTCGTGGCCCTTGTTGAAGATTGTCCAATAACTCTAATTTTCCTTGTTTTGGAGAAATCATTTCTAGGCATTGGGGATGTGGAAGTCCTCTCTAGATGCTCCAGATCGGCTATATGCCTACTTTCTAGAGATTTATCCTTCCATTCCTGGTGAGGCCAACATCGTTCCCACCGATCGTTGATATGTTCACTTAGAGGGGTTGCTTCTTTCTTTCTCAGAGTACTTCCATTTTTTTATGAAGGCCCTTTTTGTAGAGACATAAACCTCCCGTTTTCTTTCCTTCATTCCTCGAAGGCTGTGTAGCTAGTGTTCCCCAAGGCCAATATATCGTCAATAGAGGCCAAAACTATGGGACTTCTATGGAGAACCTTCTTATTTTCCAAGGATCTCCATGTTGGCTCGATTATTGATAAACCAGGTAACAATAAGTGCTCTACTGAGCACTACTCTCCTAGTTTCTTTGCTCACCAATTCAGTCTGGTCCAGAGCATCCCTTTCCCACCCCCTTATTCTCTAAATGCCTCGCTTGCTGATTGATTATTTATTTCTAAGCCATATCAGATCATGTTAGCAGACTTTCTCTATGAACAGCCATGTCTAGACTATTATTTCATCCCTTTTGACATTCGAGATAGCATGATCGAAGAGTTTTTAGGTTGGATGTTCACATAACCAACATTCGACATAAGCAAGTCACCACTAGGGGTGCAAATGGGTCGAATCGGGTCGGATCCTGAGTGACCCCAATCCGACCCAGTTTTTTGTTCGAGTTCTAATTTTGGACCTATACCCGACCCGGTTGAAGATCGGGTCGGGTCCGAGTCGGGTCTGGGTCGGGTCCGACTCCGAGTCGGATCGGATTCGGGTCCGAATCGGATCCACTTTTTTTGTGCTTTTGGGAAAGAATTTGGGCAAATCTAATTTGATCATATCATAATTATGAGGTGCTGGGTGACCCATGACTCGAAAGACTTGCAATTGACCTCCGGTCAGAACAGATGACCCATGACTTACAAACCAAGTTGGGCTACAAGCCAAAAAAATTCCTAGGCCTTCTTCCAAAATCCAATTCCATTACAGAAAACTGGGACATGACCCATATTCAGTTCAGTGTTCCCTCACTTTCTCCCTTCAAAAGTTAAAAGAAACAAAACCAAAAACAGAAGGAAAAAACCCGAAAAAAGGGGAATTTGCTTCGCGGTCCAAATTTTGACCCCTGTATAATGAATAGTCCCTGTTGACTGTGCATTTAATAAGCGGTCCAAAGACATATCAAATCTCAAAAGGAGACCAAAATACCCCTGACCTGTTTCCTCTTCCGTCGTTCCTCGTATGCATGTCTTCATTTGAACGAGCCCTATTCAAAGTCCCTCAATTCCAGCCCTCGTTCGTCCCCAATCTTCGTATCCTAATCCTCTCTTCCGACGAAAAGAATTCCATAAAAATCTCGCCCGATTCCGCTTGATTTGAACGCCTCGGTTTCGAACCCTAGAACTGCAAATCACTTCCCAACGGTACTCGATCTTCCTCTTTTCCCCTGTTTAGCCGTTCCCCTTTTGGAAAAGTAGAACCCTTCCGATCCGATTCTGAGGAGCAAGGAGATTATTTTCTGTCCCCTTCGAACCGACTTCGCCCTGTTCGTTTGTAGCGGAAGCTTAGGCGGAAGCAAGGAGATATTTTCTGCATTCCTTCAACAGGTTTGTCACCGCATACTTTCTCGAATAATGTATTGAACACGGACGTGATATGCAGTATTGTACGGCATTCCAGGTAGTTGTTGGAATGGTCCAGTGGTTTTGCGGGATTAATGGACAGAGAGGTTGTGGTAGCACATTTGAGAAATTTGTTGTAGAAAATTTCTTCCATTCCGTGCTAATTGTTTACTTTGTTTTAGTTTTTAGGATGATTTATTTTTTGTTGATATTATCAAAAACATAATTTGTAACTATATTTGTGATGCAGAAATCTAAGATGGCCCCAAAGCAAAGTATCGGCCAAAAATCCTCTGTTGGCCCGAGTACTATGGTTAATGGAAGATGTTATTTCAACCACTTTGTAAATTTTATGGTCACCCTAATCCTATTCATGTCTGATGAACAGAAGGAAAGAATACGTGGTACTCCATTTGGGCACATGCTAGGTCTACCGTATATAAAACAGAGTAGGCCTGTCTTGGACACATTGCTCTCCCTTTGGGATAATGTTGAGGAGGGTTTTTGGTTTGGTAGGGTTATAGTGCCTTTTGTAGGGACTGATTTCGCACTAATCCTTGGTTTGAGTGCGACGGGTGATGAGGTGCAACTGCATAGGAAGGGGAGGGTTACGTGTGACCTCATCAACCGGTTTTTTGATGGTGACCACCAGAAAGCCAGTAGAGATGCAATTAAAAGTAGATACAATTCCTTGTCGGTAAGAGCAGTCGACAAGATGTGGAGGATTTTACAAAATTATGGGTTCTTTATCTTTTTGGGACCATCCTCTTCCCAACCGTACGCTACTATGTCCCTAAGACATTATGTTCATATGTCGATGATTTAGACCGCTTAGGTTCGTATAGTTGGGGTCTTGCCGTTTTCTCTTTTCTTCGGCAGCAAATACCTAGTCTAGCCGATAGTGTGAAGACTAGGAACGTCACAGGCAAAGGGGTTGGTAGATACATGGATGGCTGCACGGTCGCCTTGGTGGTAAGCATCATAAGATGTTTTTTTTAAATTTCATTGTTACGATATATATATTTAGATGTAATTTGATGTTTACAATAATGAATGGTAGGTATGGGCTGTTGAGCATGCTAACAGCATTGCTGGAAGGCACCGGCCACCGTTCATGTATCCACGTCTCGTACGCTGGAACAACACCCCATTTCCCCGCAGGGTGGACGTGATTGCGGATGTTATGAAAAATTTAAAACGATTTGAGGTTTGAATGTTGAATTCTTACATTGGAAATATTTTAACTTGTACGTTAATTTAACTGTTCGAATGCTTTAGGTTATTGAGAAGTTAGAACCAAGAGAGGAGGAGTTGCACCTTCTCTCAGCTGGAAGGCCACAATTACGTGTGCCTGATGAGAGGCGTACGGAGACAGAACATCAACAATCCGTGCACGACGGAACTCAGGTATTAGCAGCTTACTGTGACATAGCATTTACAAACACAAATATATGTACTTTTGAATTGGCATGCACTTTTCACTTGTCGGCACATAGTTCAAGTCTGCACACATTGATGTATACCTACAGTTTGTTCTATTCATACAAGCTAATTCATTATTGTGTTGTTTTAGATTCCGTCATCCAGCCAAAGTGATCGACATCCACTGCGGGAAATTCACACACGTATCACAGTGCTTGAGACGTGTTTGGTACAACATGGTTTTAGTTTAGCAGACCCTCATCCTATTGGGGATGTTGAGAATACCCGCATAGAACAGCTCGATAAGAGGGTGTCGACAATAGAGAAGGTCCTACGAGATAAGGGCCTTCTGGTTGATGACAAACCTGGTGGGCATGCTACTGTTCCTCCTGAGGTAAGCATGCTTCCTCTGTATAAGGTCTGACAAGTTAACTACCAGTTCTAGTATGAATCGACTTGCTTGATTTAAACAACCTCTTCCTTGGTTACGTGAAGGAGCATACTACAGTTGATCCACCTATTCACGACGATGCTCTTCATAAAGATCATATGCAGCATACTGCTGATTCGGTGGAGGTATGTAATTTTTTGGTACGTAGTGTTCGCAGTTTTGAGAATGGTAGTATAAATTGTCTTGAAATGCATTTTCAAATCAGGTTATTTCGTCCACTGATGCTGAAGCTAAGAAGAAACAGAGAGCTCCCAGGTCATATGTGTCCTCCTTATGCAAGCGCGTGAAGCTGGGAGCACGCGAGCGCAAGCCATCGGAGAAAGCGAAGGCCATATCAGACCAGCCAAAGACCTATAAAAGGGCTAAAAAAAGGGTCAAAGTTGCCGAAAAAGGTGAGGTTTGTACGGGAATTACTATTGTGTCCGAGGATTCGCCCGCTCGGTCAACCAACATATTCGACCCACCGACAAGTTCATTAATGGAGCTCCAAAAATCGGCTCCAACATGGGAGGAAACCTCTCCCCCGGGAGCGGTATAGAATTGTTGTCTCGTCCATATGTGTTTATTTATCCATATTGAATTTGCTAAGTCTATACAGTTAAGTTTCCTAACCAAAATATCTGTCGTCACCATTTATTTAAAGTTAACGATGTTCAGAGAGTGGCACTGAAACGTAGCTTTCATGGGAAGGGGACAAGTATACTCCCTATTAGGTATGAAGAAGCTATTAAATTCTTCCTCGAAGAACATGAGTTTGGGTAAGTTAATTATATTAATTGACCGTTTTTGACAATTATCGCATTTCAAGTTTCTTAAACATAACTGTTTTATGTAGGGATATAATATGGGAGGACGAAGATCGTACCAAACCTGCATGCAGCCCTGATGCCTTAGTACAGCTCCTGCATGACAAGGCTCTACGGAGTGACGTATGCTAACTGTGATGAACTACTACTGCAAATTGTAATTTGGTACTGAGTGCGTACTTCTTTTATTGCGTACAGGTAATCAATGTGTACTTTCGCATTTTGGAGCTTCAGCCTCGTGCCACTAATGAGATTATTGACAATCCATGTTTATATTTGCGCTGCGAGATCCAGGTTTTGAATTACTGCTCATGATGTCTCGTTCTTACATTTTTCCAATTGAAATTCAGCGTGCCATCTAAGCTGCGTCTCCTAAATTGTATGCAGGCTGCCGTGCTCCAGCATCTACCATTGGATTACCTCTCAATTACCACTGATGTTACCAAAAGAATCATAGAGGCATTGCTGCCCAGTATTCAAACATGGCTTCGGGAATTCAGATGTGCCGATCTTCAAAAGTGTAGATATCTCTTCATTCCGATGAATACGGGATGGCATTGGTATCTACTTTCTCTGGACTTGAAGGACCAGCGTTTCGAATGCTACAACTCCTTGTGGAGTTTCGACGTTGGGGAGGACGCTGTTAGATATGTTGGTATCACTTGTGAAACCTAATATTACTGAGAACCTTCTTTAGCAGGCGTATGTTCTTAAAATTTTGCATTCTTCACATTATTACAGGCTTCTTTTGTGAGATCGTGGCTAAACGACGTTGTCGGATTTCGTATCCCAGAATTAGCATATTCTGAAATTCGACAATGTGCACAACAATGAAATGATAGTGTTGACTGCGGGGCATACATGCTTATGTTTGCAGAGGGACTTACCCGAGGCAGCACGAGACCATTAAAGGAAGAATTGAAGGATCCATCTTTATACAGGAGTTGGGCTGCAGGGAGTATTCTATTGCATTCCGGGAGCGTTGCCAGCGTTAGGTTTAGGTCAATGTACCCTGGGAAGACTTGTATAGAGAAATCGTAGACTACGTGTTGTATCACATGAATGCAAATTAGTTGTAAAACTTGATTGTAAATGTGTTATAAAGGATGTTTGTCCAACTGTAATGTTCTTGTTCTCTGTAATAAAACATTTTCAGACATAATATCATTATTCCGTGCAAAGTCCTTATGTATTGGCAATTTTTCCAACTCCCTGTCATGCTCATCGCTTAAACGAAAAGTCTACGGTGACTTATTAAACTGAGCCACCTAAAAATTGATTTATACAGTACGAGTTTATCGTAACAATATAATCCTGCACAATAGTAACAATGATATGCAGCAACTTTGGTGGTTTCATAAAGCGTGTCGGAGTTTGAGAAACTGTCGCCTAACATTCATGTGGTTGAATCCTAAATTCAGAGGTCGACACTGGCACACCACGAGTCGAGTCTGGCACAGCATCCTAAATTCAGAGGTCGACATTTGTTCGCGATGAGTCAAGCTAACTCAGCAGCCACTCTTAAGGGATGCAAACCTGAATGTCCGGAGGTCGACTCTGGCACACCAGCCACTCTCTGTGTTGGCTCTGTGCCACTTAAGGGGTCGACTCGCCATTCACTGGAGTCGACTCCCTTAGACTGGAGTCGACCCCAGCACACCAGGCACTCTTAAGGGTCGACTCCCTTATGTCCAGAGGTCGACTCCAGTCTGTCTGAGGTCGACACTTAGGCTCTGGCTAACTTTGGGTGCTCTCTGTCTTGCCTCTGTGCCACTTAAGGGGTCGACTCGCCATTCACTGGAGTCGACTCCCTTAGACTGGAGTCGACCCCAGCACACCAGGCACTCTTAAGGGTCGACTCCCTTATGTCCAGAGGTCGACTCCAGTCTGCCTGAGGTCGACACTTAGGCTCTGGCTGTTTTTGGGTGCTCTCTGTCTTGCCTCTGTGCCACCTAAGGGGTCGACTCGCCATTCACTGGAGTCGACTCCCTTATGTCCAGAGGTCGACTCCAGTATGCCTGAGGTCGGCACTTATGCGTCGCTGGCTGTTTTTGGGTGCTCTCTGTCTTGGCTCTGTGCCACATAAGGGGTCGACTCTCCATTCACTGGGGTCGACTCCCTTAATCTAGTTAACATTTATTTCTTTCCCCTTTTTTAGCAATCTTCTGGATGTTACGAATACACAATTACCATAGAATCAAAATATCATTATACAAGCCATGTTGGTAAAAAATAGAACATTTCATTGCAATTGTTGACATTACATAAATATATTACAATGAGTCTCCTCGAGACCTATTAAACTCTTGCAGACAAAATAACCTTAGTTTCTACGAAAAGAAGAAATCATGGGGCAGTGAAACTCGAAGAAGCTCTTGGCAGTCTCCCCATTACAAGACCCAGAACTTCTGAAACTTTCTGCAGAATGGCTGCAACTTCAGAGTTGGACTGGAGATAGGACTTGTTGAGGTCAGCTAAAGTCTGATTGATCTTATGAAGTGATTGTAGAAGTTTGTCGCATACATCCTGTGCATTTTCATTCAGATTCTCCATGTCCTTTCTGACAGATTGTTGAAGCTTTTTGGTCTCCTCTTCTATGTCCACAAATCTCTGGTACTGTCCTTGAAGAAGACATCGAAGACTGACCATTTCCGCCCTCATTTCAGCGACCAATTCACACACGGTTGCATTGGAAGGTACCAAGTCTGTACAAGCAACATCTCTAGAATTTCTTAGCTCTTGCACGATATCATCCCTTAGTGCTCTGAACTGCTCAGCACTAAGTCTAACTTCAGTGGGCTGCTGAGTTTGGGCAATTGGTTCTTCAGTGGGAGGATGAAATGATTCTTCATTTTCGACAGGTCGCTGCTCTTCTCTATGGCACGCACTGCTCTTCCCTTCATCTTTTCTTATCCACTGACCATCTTTCTTACGAAAACCCATTCGATGTAGCGACCGATCATTGTAAGTATCCCAATGACCAAGAGTTGTAGATGGTTCCCCTTCAGTATTTACACCGAACTCCTCGAAGACTAAGGTTAAGAGCATTCCATATGGCAAGGATGCCCTAGCTCTAGAGGCAGACTCTACCATGTGTCTAATAATCAGGTGAGGTAAACTAAGGGGGCTACCGTTCAGAATGTGGAAGATAACAAGAATATCTCTTTCGGACACAAAATCAAACCTACCTGTTTTCGGAAAGAGGATTCGGCTAACAATATGATGTAATAGTCGATTTTCCACACTAAGTCGGTTGGCCGAAATTTGCTCAAGTGGACTAACATTTTCTGTGCCAAGAAGATATTGAATGCCCAACACTCTATTTTCTAAAAAATCTTCGGTTGAACCAGAGGTTGGGATGTTGACAAGACTCCCTAGGGTTTCCGGGTTTAGCAGAATTGGGGTTTCCTTTACCACACTTTCAATGGTAGCAATTCTGGTTTTGAGATTGGCATAGAAATGGCGAACAAGGTTCGGGTACGTCGGAATGTCAAGGGAACATAGGGTTTCCCAACCCATGGCTTTCAGCTTCAGACCTATGGTAAAACCCTGGGCTTCTAAGAAGTCGAAATCTATTTTCCTACCGAGAGAAACACGACGAGTCACCAAGGGTACTTGCCTAGGAGGAGATGGAGCATGCGGACGAGGAGGAGGAACGTCGTTTCTTGCCTTGGACCTTCGCTCGGTTGCTTCCGGAACATTACTTCTCTTCTTTGAAGGCCGCACGACCTGCTTCCTCGGCATGGCGACGGATGGATGATAGATAGAGAGGAGGGAAGTAAGGAATTGGACGAACGAAGAGACGCAAGGAGCACGGGAAGGGAACTTAGGTCGACTCCACGAAAATAGAAGGGAAGAGGGAGTCGATTGACCTCAGGTTTTATTTCCTTATTGGAGTTACGGGTCGACCTCAGGCAAGAAGATATCGACTCCTACGAAATGGAGTCGACGCCATCCTGATGAGAGGGTCGACTCGTAGCTTGGCTGCGTACACAGGCGCTATTTGGAATACTCTGAGAGAGTTATGGGGTCGACTCCAAATATCAGTCGGGTCGACTCAATCGTAATAACTGTGTTCCCAGAGAAGCTAACTGTGTTTCCAGACAAGCTAACTGTGTTCCCAGACACTCCATAACTGTGTTCCCAGAGAAGCTAACTGTGTTCCCAGACAAGCTAACTGTGTTCCCAGACAGAATGCTAACTGTGTTCCCAGAGAAGATAACTGTGTTCCCAGAAACAAGCTAACTGTAGAAGCTAACTGTGTTCCCAGAGAAGCTAACTGTGTTCCCAGAGAAGCTAACTGTGTTTCCAGAAATAAGCTAACTGTACAAGCTAACTGTGTTCCCAGAGAAGCTAACTGTGTTCCCAGAGAAGCTAACTGTGTTCCCAGACAGAATGCTAACTGTGTTCCCAGAGAAGCTAACTGTGTTCCCAGACAAGCTAACTGTGTTCCCAGACAGAATGCTAACTGTGTTCCCAGAGAAGATAACTGTGTTCCCGGAGAAGCTAACTGTGTTCCCAGAAACAAGCTAACTGTACAAGCTAACTGTGTTCCCAGAGAAGCTAACTGTGTTCCCAGAGAAGCTAACTATGTTCCCAGAACCGCAGCTAACTGTGTTCCCAGAGAAGCTAACTGTGTTCCCAGACAAACTAACTGTGTTCCCAGACACTCCATAACTGTGTTCCCAGAGAAGCTAACTGTGTTCCCAAACAAGCTAACTGTGTTCCCAGAACCGCAAGCTAACTGTGTTCCCAGAGAAGCTAACTGTGTTCCCAGACAGAATGCTAACTGTGTTCCCAGACAGCAAGCTAACTGTGTTTCCAGACAAGCTAACAGTGTTCCCAGACAAGCTAACTGTGTTCCCAGACAGAATGCTAACTGTGTTCCCAGAGAAGCTAACTGTGTTCCCAGAGAAGCTAACTGTGTTCCCAGAAACAAGCTAACTGTACAAGCTAACTGTGTTCCCAGAGAAGCTAACTGTGTTCCCAGAGAAGCTAACTGTGTTTCCAGAACCGCAAGCTAACTGTGTTCCCAGAGAAGCTAACTGTGTTCCCAGACAAGCTAACTGTGTTTCCAGACACTCCATAACTGTGTTCCCAAAGAAGCTAACTGTGTTCCCAGACAAGCTAACTGTGTTCCCAGAACCGCAAGCTAACTGTGTTTCCAGACACTCCATAACTGTGTTCCCAAAGAAGCTAACTGTGTTCCCAGACAAGCTAACTGTGTTCCCAGACAAGCTAACTGTGTTCCCAGACAGAATGCTAACTGTGTTCCCAGAGAAGCTAACTGTGTTCCCAGAGAAGCTAACTGTGTTCCCAGAAACAAGCTAACTGTGTTCCCAGAGAAGCTAACTGTGTTCCCAGAAACAAGCTAACTGTGTTCCCAGAGAAGCTAACTGTGTTCCCAGACAAGCTAACTGTGTTCCCAGACAGAATGCTAACTGTGTTCCCAGAGAAGCTAACTGTGTTCCCAGACAGAATGCTAACTGTGTTCCCAGAGAAGCTAACTGTGTTCCCAGACAAGCTAACTGTGTTCCCAGAAACAAGCTAACTGTACAAGCTAACTGTGTTCCCAGAGAAGCTAACTGTGTTCCCAGAACCGCAAGCTAACTGTGTTCCCAGAGAAGCTAACTGTGTTCCCAGACAAGCTAACTGTGTTCCCAGACACTCCATAACTGTGTTCCCAGAGAAGCTAACTGTGTTCCCAGACAAGCTAACTGTGTTCCCAGAACCGCAAGCTAACTGTGTTTCCAGAGAAGCTAACTGTGTTCCCAGACAGAATGCTAACTGTGTTCCCAGACAGCAAGCTAACTATGTTCCCAGACAAGCTAACTGTGTTCCCAGACAAGCTAACTGTGTTCTCCGAGTTTTGAGTCGACCTCCGTGCAGTGGGAGTCGACTCCGGTGAAAGACGAGTCGACTCCTTAGGTGGCACAGAGCAAAGACAGAGAGCAGCCGAAATAAGGGAAGCCTAAGTGTCGACCTCACCGAGTTTTGAGTCGACCTCCTTGCAGTGGGAGTCGACTCCGGTGACGGACGAGTCGACTCCTTAGGTGGCACAGAGCAAAGACAGAGAGCAGCCGAAATAAGCGAAGCCTAAGTGTCGACCTCACCGAGTTTTAAGTCGACCTCCTTGCAGTGGGAGTCGACTCTGGTGACGGACGAGTCGACTCCTTAGGTGGCACAGAGCAAAGACAGAGAGCAACCGAAATAAGCGAAGCCTAAGTGTCGACCTCACCGAGTTTTGAGTCGACCTCCTTGCAGTGGGAGTCGACTCCGGTGACGGACGAGTCGACTCCTTAGCTGGCACAGAGCAAAGACAGAGAGCAGCCGAATTAAGGGAAGCCTAAGTGTCGACCTCACCGAGTTTTGAGTCGACCTCCTTGCAGTGGGAGTCGACTCCGGTGAAAAGCGAGTCGACTCCTTAGCTGGCACAGAGCAAAGACAGAGAGCAGCCAAAATAAGCGAAGCCTAAGTGTCGACCTCACGGAGTTCTGAGTCAACCCCAGGGCAGTTCGAGTCGACCCCAGTGAAAGGCGAGTCGCCCCGTTAAGTGGGACAGAACAAAGACAGAGAGTGGACCTTAGCTCAGCCAAGCCTAAGAGTCGACCTCTTTTCCTACCGAGTCGATATCGGGACAGATCGAGTCGACTCCAATATTTTCGGAGTCGACTCGTTAAGAGTCTCAGATTAGGCAAAGTCGAAGGGAAGCCGGGAAACGGGATTTTAGGTGTCAATATAAATTTTTCCACGCCATATTCAACTATTGTAATTGTCAGAGCTGACGTCGAATGCTATGCCAACCGTTGATTAACTGTGTATCATTACATGTTTGTAACAATTTTTTAACTGCATTCCGGTTTGAAGTAACTGAATTAAAATCTAACAAAAAATCAACATATACAATTCAGTTTGCACTTCATTAACATCAATACAAGAGTTTTGTTCTTAATATGCTGTGACTAACATGAAAATACATTGCAGGTATCTCGATACATTCTTCATAATGTCCATATTCTTTACTTGATGACCTCATTACAAGTCCTTCTATTGTGCCCAACCTTCCCGCATCGTCCACATCTCATTTCACGTACTGACTCCACTTGCGAAGGTCTTATCTTCTTTTTAGGCCTGCCAGGACGTGTCTTTCTTATAGGGGGTAGAATGTGGATCTCTTCAGAGGCACTTTGGGGTTTCTCCATGTCAGGAATTGGACTGATTGCTTCGGCATATGTTACTCTATACAATTCAGCTTGGAAGCAATTGTCGGTGAATTGGTATAGTGATCTGCCGTCCTTCTCGATGCATGCACAAGCATGCTTACATGGCATGCGGAAGATTCGCCACTCGCCACAAGAGCAGCTACACATATGCAGGTCAACTTTGCATGAGTAGTTGGTATCCTTTACATCATATATCATTATGTTGGACGTAAATACAGCTAATCTCCGACCATCTTCCGCATTTTTTTGCAACACTTTCTCCGCATCAGGACAAAGTTGAGATTGAATGCTATATCCTCGATTACGCCGTTGATGCATCATCTGCATTATTTGGATCCTTATATGGTCAACCATCTGAGGCACAGGGAGATGACGAGCCTCCACGACCCAACTATTAAAAGACTCTGCCACATTCGATGTCATGATGCCCCAGCGTGGACCTGGAAATACAGCATTCGCCCAATGCTCCGACTTTGCATGTAGGAGAAAGGTGGTAGCACCAGGGGCTTCTGATGTAAGCTTTGCAATTAGCTTTCGGAATACAGTAAGCCTTGGTGTATAGGCAGCAGCATTTAGTAAATCAATGAGCCTCTTTCTCTCAGCTGCACGATAATGGACAAGGACCTGCATTGATAATTAAAATCAAATATACCACATGCTACATTACTTAGATACTTTGTAGTTTAAATTATTCATAATATGACGATGCAAACCTGATTCTTGAAGTTTTCTTTCACATGACGTATACAATATGAGTGGTAAGAATCAGGAAAGTACTTAGGCACGGATTTAATAATGCCCTGATGTCTATCCGTCATAAATGTGAACTGTTGACCACTATACTCAGTACAACTATGAATAGCTTCTTTCAGACACCGGCAAAACCATTCCCAATTTTCATCACATTCTATATCTACAACACCATAAGCTATAGGAAACATATCATCATTTCCATCTTTGGAAGTGGCTCCAAGCAATACACCTCCATCCTTATGCTTTATAAATGTGCCATCAATAAAAATCAGAGGACGACATCCTTTTATGAAACCCATTAGTGAAGCATGAAAACAAATGAATAGACGTCTGAATCGACCATCAATTGTTTCGTACTCTGCAATGCTGCCGGGGTTGGTCTGACGAATGGCATCGCAATACCAGCGAATCCGTTCATAAGATAGCCGGCTGTTACCATAAAGATCCATCATGGCCACCTCCTTACCACGCCAAGCTTGATGATACGGCAATTCAACACCATATTGTCGTCGAATATCCTTTACAATATCACTCGGCTTATATAACGGCATATCTTGAAGTTGATCTTTAACAATTTTGGAAACCCAACGTTTTGAAGCCTTTGGATGAGACCGCACTTGCAATCCTCCTCCACATGTGTGGTTACAGTGCATTTTTTTAATTGCAAACTTTTCACCATTCCCAAGGCGAGAAGCATGAATACGCCATTCGCAACCTTCATAAACACATTCTACAGTAACTCGATCACGATCGTTCTTCACGAAGACAAAATCCCTGCAAATTGCAATGCAATAGTTGCGAATGGTGTCACGTAGAGTTTCCACATTCATGAACTCCTGACCAACACCCTCTATACTATTTTTCCAATCATCCAACGAATTTTTTTTACTTGCTTCCTCTTCAATTGCGGCTCTTGTTTCTTCAACAACTTGACCAAAATTACTTGAGCTACCCTTCGAAAAATTTTTCCCTCTCGAACTGATTTCAGCACAATGCGATGAGCCACTGTTCATACAATAGGATAAACATTATTTTAGCAAACTTACTAAAATCCGTTGCACAAAACAATATTTAAAAAAGGGAATACCTCTCAATTACCACAGCAGCACCTTCGATCAAGGTTGGAGAATGAGTAACAACCATCTCGATCACCTTGGCATTTAAGTTGACGTGTATTTCATGCATGTTACGAACATCCTTATCGCTCATGAGCGTAACAAGCATTTTAGACTTGTTTGGAATATAAAACTTAATTTCTATCATTGTAGAAGATAAATGTCTCCACCTTTCAACTATTTCCTTAAAAATTTGATCAAGAATTGTGTCTTTTGAGATGGAAATAATCACAGCTTCACTACCATAAGAACAAATGGCCATAAAAACAGAGCTACCAGTGTCTTCCGAAGCCATGACAATGGAAAAAAGAGGAGGCAATGAACAGATAATTCCGAATTGCAAACAGACTTAGGAATATAGTGGAGCAGAGTCTCACTACACAGAGAAAGAGGGACTATCAGCGTTCTCTCAAACAGGGAACCGGTAAAGAGTAAGATGTAGTCTCAACGTTTTTAGGTCAACACAAAGGCTCGACATGCTCTCTCCCTATCCATCTAGCATCCATCCTAATGGGTGCTTGTCTCTTCCCAGACCAAACAATCTCCATTGGCAAAGACAAAACAGAGAAGAACGGAGACATAACGCATACCCTGTTGCGGCCTATTTTTACACCTTTTTTCCGTCTCAAAATCTTCCTCGAAAGCCATCTTCGGTAAACACCTTCCGTGGGATCACCAGGGGCATCCACGCTTAAGGGCTACAAGTCGGATTTTTACTTCGGAGCATCTTCGGTACACAAAAACATAGTGTTTCCGGTTCCAAAACAGAACGCGGTACCTATTTTTTTCCCGCTTCCGGTAGCCTGGGGGGTACTTAAGTAACCTGGGGGCACTTTGGGTACTATATTTTAAAGCAAACAGTAACTTAGGGACCGGGAATTAAAGATCCATGAAGCGGTGGACCGGAAGTTTGTTTTTGGGTCAACCGGGACCTCTTGTTCCAGCGGGGTCTTTTGAGGGACGGGAAAGTAATTTCCCGAAGAAAAAAAAGCCAGCTACCGAGACACCAGAGGTATCAACAGTGTAATAGGTTGAGAGAGAATCCTGACGGGCCGAGGATCCTTTGGATTCTGTGAACCTATGCTTGTTGCTATCCTTCCACGTTTGAACCCTACTCCCCTTAAGGCTTTTCCTCCCTCTTTTTTTTTTTTTTTTGGTACAAAGCTTTCCCTCCTCGTTGGCTGGCATTTCCCATCCCTTGGGGGGCAAGCTAACAAGCTCCTAAGAAACCCATATCTCCTTCCTGTCTGCCTTGAAAACCTGCCATAAATTCACTTAAAAACGACCAATAGTACCATGACCCACACAAAAAAAAAGAAGAGACTCTCTTTTGCTTTTCCTCTCTCTCTCTCTCTCGGCCCATTCGAGTCGGTCGGATCTATTCGGTAAACCCAGACCCAATCCAGAAAATGATTTAGGTCTAATTTTAGGATCCGACTCGAACCCGCATATCCGAAAATTCGGGTCGGGTCTATGCAGGTTGGGTCACAGGTCGACCCGACCTAGTTGCAGCCTTAGTCACCACCATCCTAGACCGCATCAATGTTGGCTCTCCTCTTGATTCAGCTCCTAATATGCCTTCTAGTTCATAGCCATCTAGCATTAAGTCTTCGGTGTCTACAAGCAAGACTCTAGCCCCTGCTAAGGATAAAGGTATGTGTATCCTTCTGAATGAACTAAGTTGATCTATTCGACTGCAAAGTTATAATCATTCCTAACTGACCCTTATCCTTGTAGCTCCTTTGTCGATACCTTCTGTTCAGCTAAAATCAAAGACCGAGGTCTCCATCCCAAAGAGGATAAAAGCATAGTTCACAAGCCTAAGCCTACTTCTCTTCAACATTGTGGTAGAATAAGGTGCCCCATAAAGATACATGATGCCACATCTTCCAAGTCCGCCATAGTACTAGACATCAATGATGATTCAGAAGAGAAATCACTTGATGTCACTATTAATACGACAGACTCACCACATTCTGATCATCCTCAAGAGCTTCAGGTATCAAGGCATCCTTCAGTTCCTGTGACCAATGTGGCTGACATTCCTCGGCCTAATGAGTCTGAGCCTTTGTTTACCCTAGCTCCCTCTACATCTCTAAAGGCACCACTATCCAACTCCCTGACTATTGGCTACAAGGTATTACTTGACTGTTATTGCAATAATATTCTTTCATTTGCTGACCTGATAGTCTTGCAGGGCCTCAATAGTCTCTCCATCTTTCAATCTTTGGTTAGTGTCAGAGTTAATTTCTTGGCACGATTGACTGAGACCCATATCGGCCACTCATCATCTGATACTACTACAAAAATGAGGATAGTTAAGAAGTTGCTACAATGCATTCTCACCATCTTGATTCATGAGCTAATCTTTGTAGGTAGCATGGTTGAGTTTTTAAATGCAATCCCAAGCCTTCAACACTCGATCTACCTCTTGTTGACCCAAAAAATATTTGATTTTGATGATACAAAAATATTTGAGTAAAACACTAATTAGTTGCTTGGAGTATACTTGAATATTTGCAGAAAGCCAAGAAAAAAATCTTTTAGTAACTTTCAATATGGAGTAATGAAGTCATTTTATCCAAAGCTCAACATAAAGAGATTCGACTCCAAAAATAATTTGAAGTGTCCTTTGAATGCTCACATATAATAGCTGTGAATTTCATCTTGGGCTATCTCAAAAGTCGACCCTTGGATTACAACAAGTCGACCCAGCAGACTAATGCAGACTAATACGCATTCATGATTCGACCCCAGAAGAACAAGAATCGATAAAATAGTCTCAGAAGACAGATAGATAGTAGTAAAATTCAACTTATTGGAGAGTCGGCTCATTCAGCTTATTAGAGAGTCGACCTATGAAGAACATGATCCAACTCCAGTCAAACAAAAATCGACCCAGAACGAGTCGACCTCTGAATGGCTATAGAAAAAAGATAAAAAGCTATAAAATTTATCATTATGGCGAGTCAACCTATGAAGACCACGAGCCGACTCCAATCAGACAAGAGTCGACCCTAGAAGCAAATGAGTCAATCCCTGAATGACCACAGACAAAAGATAGAAAACAATAAAATTTAGGATATTAGAGAGTCGACCCATGAAGATAACGAGTCGACCCCTGTCAATACATGAGTCGACTTCTAAACCAGAAGAGTCGACCTCACAATGGTCATAGGAGACAAACAAAGCATAGCTAAATAATAGCTAGTTCAAGTCGACCCCTAAATGTGGAGTGATTGATCATAACCCTATTTGATTTTGATGAGATCAAAGTATTTGAGTATATCTTATGCTTACTAATGAATTCAATCTAGTGTTTCAGTGAAAATCTTATAAATTTATGGTTAAGTGCGTCTAGACTTGGTTCAAGATATTTTAGATAAGTTAAGAAGTCAAGTTGAACCAAAGTCTGAGACTCGAGTCGACTCCGGGATATTACGAGTCGACTCCAAGCGTATCAGAAGCACTGGCACAGGCTCGAGTCGACTCCGGAATATTACGAGTCGACTCCGACTGAGAACAGATAGATGAACAGAAAGACTCAATTCAAAATCTGTCAACGAGTCGACTCCTGAAGAGCGCGAGTCGACTCTGAAGCTTGCCGAGTCGACTCTGGAGTAGTATGAGTCGACTCCAGGGAGTTACAGACAAAAAGTCAGAGAGCAATTTTCGACCCTGAGAGCCGAGTCGACTCCTGAGGAACGCGAGTCGACTCCGATGGTTGGCAGGTCGACTCCAAAGAAAGCTAGAGTCGACTCTCAGTGTTATACTAGGCAAAAGTCAGAGAGTAGTTTTCGGACACTGAGATCCGAGTCGACTCCCGCAATGCCCGAGTCGACTTTGAGACAGCGCGACCCCAAAAAGACAGAAGACCGAATTGTTGTCTCTGAGATGCGAGTCGACTCCAAGACAGCTCGAGTCGACTCCAAGGCAGCGCTACACCAAAAAGACAGAAGGCTGTGTTTCGGAAACTGAGAGCCGAGTCGACTCCGGAATAGCTCGAGTCGACTCCAAGACTGGACGAGCCAAAAGACAGAAGATCGGGAGTTCGGGCTCTGAGCGCCGAGTCGACTCCCAGTATTTCCGAGTCGACTCGAGTGGGCCAAGTTGAAGAATAGCTCTGTGGATTTCATGGGATGAGCCGACTCCAAAAATGCCAGGTCAGCTCCAGGTTTTGGCGAGTCAACTCCGGGTTAAGTCGAGTCGACTCCCAGTCGAGAAGCTCACTTTAATTCAAATCCAGAACAGTTGCCGAGCCGACTCCAGAAAAGCATGAGTCGACTCCCGCTACAGCTGAGTCGACTCCAGATCGTGCGAGTCGACTCCGACCCCAACGGACACATTGTCAGGATGTGCAGAGTGTGCAGAACGGCTAGTAAAGTGAGTCCAACGGCTAGTTTCCGTGGGGAATGGATTAAATAGCCACAGAGGACTGTAGCAAAGTAGAGAAGCAACAATCCACTCAAAGAAAACAAGAATCCTTCATCTGCAAATGATTTTTCAACGGAAAAGAAGGAAGAGCACCATTAACTCCATTCAACCGACTCTTTCCAGCATTAAAGAAGTCTCCTCCAGCCTTCAAGTCTTCCAGACATTCAAGAGGAGACAGAAAGTTCAAGAAGCCCTTCTCTACTCCAACTCAAACGTGTTTGAGGGCTCTAAACTTCTCTCTTAGTTATATCGCTGTATATCTGCTTTTTAGAAGCTCTATTTTTCTGTTTGTCTTTGCTCTTTCCATTTGGTCTTTACTTGATTCAATCAGGGGATTGAATCAAGGGTGTATAGGTTTGTTGGTGAGCCTAGGTTGAAACCAACGGTGTAAGGGTTCGATTGTGATTCCGAAAAAACAATCGGGGTGGTTCTAGTCGGTGAGCCTGGGAAAACCGACCGAGTTCGTTGTGACCTCGTAAAATAACAAGTTTGGTTGTGAGCTTGTAAAACAACCGGCTGTAATCCGAGGGGTTATAGTGAATTCCCAAGTGAGGCTTGGGGAGTGGACGTAGGAGCAAGGGTTAGCTCCGAACCACTATAAAATCCTTGTGTTTGTGATTGTTTGTGTATCTCTCTTACTTTCATTTCATTCACAGCACATAGCATCTAATTAATCAACTTGCAAAAAGTGTTAATTAGTATTTCGCAAATCAAATAATTGTAATAATTATTTTAAAACCCAATTCACCCCCCCCCCCCCTCTTGGGTTGTTTATCTGGGCAACACTAAAGATCACAAGTTGACTAATAGAGATCATGATTCGACTCTTGAAAACGTTGAGTCGACCCATCTGCGCCTGACAACAGTAATGACTAGTTTTTCTATAAATTAGAATGGTTGTTTTTATCTCACAATGGCTCTTTTGACCTGTCTAATGGATAGAAGAGTCTTCCAACTATTTCTAAGTAGTATAAATGCATGAGAAGACCACAAGAAAGATAAGAGATAGAAAATAGAATGAATTGAATAACCAAAAAAAAAGAGCTTTAAAAATAAAAATATTCAAGTGCATTCATTAAAAGCTAAAAGATCACCTCCTCTACTACAGAGAGAGTTGGTGAAGAGCATTGAAGTCTATTCAAGACCAACGAATTGATTCAGAGCTCCATTTATTTTGTGTATATTTTACTTTGAGGGTTTGTAATTCTGTTGCTTTGCATTTTCTTCAAACTCTATTGTGACAAGTTTCAGAGTTTAAAACTTAGGAAAAGGTCTATCCAAATCTTGAATTGGATTGTTTTAAGCCTAGAAAAAGGCTCAAGTGTGGTTTTGGTCAATTGCCAGTAAAAATCAACTAGATTGATTGTGAGTCCAGCTAAAACAATCGGACTATAATCTTAAAAAAATTATAATAAAAATTTTCAAGAATGGTGTCTTGAGGAGTGGGCTTAGATGCTGAGTTGGCACGGAACTGCTATAAATTTGCTATGTTTGTAGTGCATGACTTGTGTGCTTTGATCTCTTGCATATTTACATTTGTTGATTACTTGTTGCAACTCACACACGTTCATCAAGTTTTATTCTACTATATTTTAAAGTTTTTGAAAAGCTCACTTCACACGCCCCCCCCCCCCCCCCCCCCGGGCTGGATAGCTAGGCAATACCTCTCGACGGATCAAACTAATGATCTCTAACATAGGTTGGCTAACATTTCTAACATTCATTGTTCATTGGCCAACCTGACCAAAGAAGTAAATATAATGACAACCCACACCGATGAACTTGAAGTTAGGGTCTCTTTCTTAGAAGAAAAAATTAGGAGTGCCTTGGATGTTTACATGTTAGTTCAAGACAAGTTATGCATTCAAAAGGACTAGCTCACATCAACTGAGGCATAGCTGACCGATGTCTGCTGAGAGATACAATTCCTAGATGAAGAATAGATGGAGATTGAGCACAATATAGAAAGAAGTTTCTAGTCTTCGATTCAGTTCAAGAGCAGCTAGAAGCATGCAAGTCCAGGGATGTCAGCAAGGTGGATTTGGTGCGGTTAGTGAAAAAAGTCAAAACTAAAATTGAAATCCACCACCAACCCCAAAACCCAAAACTGAACAGTTTTTGAAATAAAATACCATAATCGCCACCAAAAAACCTACAAAATCGAAACCAAAATTGAAAATTTGAAAAATGTTTAACTTTTTTTATTCATTTAAATTTTTTCACATATCTTGAGTGAGATAGGGGGCTAGGATTATTTGATGACCATTCTGTGGAGTTAGTAATTTAGATTTATACTAAATATAAAGGATATTAATGTTATTAAATATCGGGCATGATCGATTTAGGATTGGGTCTTAGGTTCAATGTCAGTTCTAGTTTCAGGTTGGGAAATCATCAAAACCATAACCGAACTTGAAACCGAATAGTTTTTAATTTTTTAACCCATCATCGAGACCATCTCCATTTAGTTTTGGTTAAAATAGTCTTTCCAACTCAGGGATGGATAAAATATTCAAATATACATCCCCATTGACATCCCTATACAAGTTTAAACTCCCAACTCTCTTCAACAGGGTGGTTGCCTCGGAGCTCATATTCCAAGCTTTCCAATATGTGTGGGAGAGAATAATTGAATTGTGAGAGGTCTTTAGACCAAACTAGGGAATTATTCATTTGTATCAGCATCTTGACCGAAACCTAGTAGAATGTCTCCTTGCTAGTTAATATATATATATATATATATATATATATATATATATATATATATATATATATATATATATATATATATATATATATATATATATATATATATATTTGCTTTCATTGTGAATTTATTACTTCTTCAATCTTCTAATAGATCTTTTGTATAGCACTGAGATCCATATTATCTATAATTCACATGAGAATCTTGGATCATTCGAATGACTAGGCTCGATACCTTATAGGATCTCCATTAATAGCTAAAATGACAATACCCCCTAGCATATATGTTTAATGTGCATAGCATCCAAGCAGAGCATAGTTTTTTCCTTTGATGTGGTTGCCTCTTATGCCTCATGACCATAGCGCTGCTACGCTGCTACCTATCTACAATGGGATAGCTAATTTCCTTGATTGAAGCATACGCTCCTTCCTTGGTCTAATATGATTCTTGCATATAATTTTGTTACCTTCGCTAAAGAATTCTGAGAGCACTGAATAATTTTGGCCCCATTTTCTTGACTAGCTAAAATCAATTTGCCACGTTTAAAGATATCAACATTCTACTCAAAAACTAACGGGCTGATTTACCTTCTTTGATTTCTTGATCCACCAAGTTCACCACAATCTTCATCACATTATGCAATATTTGATCTGTAACAACAAAACTAGACTTCTCAACTTGTTCTGTCATTATCTTTAGAGCTATTTTTTTCACTCCGTAGACAGCTTTAACACAGCAGCCACTTGGCACGAGAATATCTCCAACAAGTTGTGCCTGCTTTCCTCCAAATATGACTGAAGCAGCATGGCCACTTTCTGAAGAAGATCTATTGGTAGATGGGTCATCATCATCCAGCAAGCATCCACCATCTCGACAATATCATGGCAGCTACATAATGTGTTCCACCGAACATGCCAGAAAATTTGTTCCACTGTTGTCTCTCCGGATGTGCCAAAGAAACTTGATTGTTGGCTGGCTTGCTAGAGAACTTGTAGGATAAGTCTAATGGCAAATAATAGACAATAGACAAAAAGAAGGTGATCAAAGGGAGGATATAAGAATAGTGTGGATCTATATGCCTTGACCTTCAAAGACTTTCACCATCATCACATAATCAATTGAAGAAGATGGATTAGGATAGGAATAGGGTGTAACCTATCTATAGTACACGAGATCTAAATTAACACTATTTCTAAGATAGAGACCTACTAGTAAATAAAATGCAGGGCAAAGTAAAGCTAATACAAAGATAAGTTAAGATAAGAAAGAATTGATTAATATGTCTGAGGTCAAAAGGTTCCTTCATAAAGTACAATTCTACTTATTTATACTAGGAAATGTAATAACTGCCCACTGCTAATAATAGTCCATATCTGGCTTCCATATCTTGTGATTCTGATAGGTGATGCCAGTTGTCCTTCTGCTATGCACGTTTATCAAAACAGTCACTCTGCACCAACTACCAAACGATAATTATACTTTATCAGCCTTGACCTATTATTAGCCTTCATTCGGCCTTTGCTGGCATAGCTTGCATTGGCCATCTTCCTTTAATTAGGTTATAGGATGATCTTCTACAATTGGTAGCATCTTTGGGACCGTTTTAATCAATTTTTCTTATGCGGCACTTGTTCACCTTGGTCTATCGAATCCTTCTTTTATCAATCAGCTGAGCGACCATATTAACTTTAGGTCCTAGCTCAAAGCTTAGGAGTTCCATCTATTTACCTCAGTCTAACGGATAGTCCTTTTATCAATGACCTGAGCGACAACATTAGCTTTAGGTTTTAGCTCAAGGCTTAGGAGTCTCATCTGATTCCACTTTAGGGACATATCCAGTGATCCTCGTGTGTTAGAATGCAGTATGAACAATTTTTTTTTTTAATTTTAAAAAACAGTTTAATAATCTAGATAAATATTTATATGTAGGTACGAGCAAAAATCTTTGGTGCGGGCACTAGAGATTATCTCCTATGATGGCCTTCATTTGCCGCATACCCCTCCCCCCTCCTAGCTCATATCTAGAAGATCCAAAAGCATTAACAGAGTCTCGTCATCTCAAACCCTGACTCTCTCTGTCCATTTCCTCTCCTCTCTGAAGGCGTGCCCTGCTTCCCTGGTCTCACAAAGAATCCTTCTTTTTTTAATTGCTCTATCCCCTCCTCTCCAAAGCCAAGGATAAAGTTCTCTCCTACTCCCTCTTACTAAGCTTGTCGTAGACCAACAACTATCATCTTTTGGAGCTTCAATCATGGCAATTATTTAGCATCTTCTTCGTGGTACTTCAATCTTATTTTATTAGATTATACATCTTTAATTTATCTTGGGCAAAGCTAGGCAGTCCTCTTCATCATTCTTTGTGGTTAATTTTTTTTCTCCTTTTTTTTCACGAATTATGCTAAGGAAAATTTGAAAGACTTGAGATACTAGATTTCACGTCCCAACACAAGCAGTCCTAATCGAGACACCAAGCTCCCCTCACCAAAAACTATGTATTAGTTCAACTAATTTCTATGTTCCATCTCTTGTTTAATCGCTAAATTACATTACACTGCATGTACAAATATTCACATATTACATGCTAGTTTTGCCACTACATACTACATATTCAAATAATACATACTTATATCAAGCTAAAATAATATAATAAGAATGATCATATGCACAATTTTTCTAATTCAAATCTTATTATTTATTTATACATATCCAAAGGTTCACTAATACAAACACCTAGTCTTATGAATGTATACAAGTAAGAGCACTATGATATTGTATTATATTATATTATTTATATGCAATTAGCTTTTGGCATGATTCACATTCTCCATTTTTGGTTTTATCACGGACATGGATTTTAATTGGTTTATTTATAGTTAAAACTTTTAAAGACTTTGTGCTTCACTATAATCAGTTACGTTCTATTTTTAAACGCACGGCTAAAGTTGTTTTTATTTTGGGAGACTTGACATGTTATTTTTTTTAATTATTTGATGTTTGCACATATCCACTGAAGATGAACCTGCATCAAAAAAGACAATTGTTGAGTCAAATTCAAAGCCAGAAGTTGGTATTTTGTTTACTGCAGAAAAAGAAGCACATAAAATATATAACTTATATGCCAGGAGAATTGATTTTAGCGTCCGCAACGGTCATCCTAGATGCAAAAGGTATGGAAGCATACATAGTGGAATGTTTTTGTGCAAGAAAAAATAGAAGTACTTGGAGAACTCAAGCCACACAAAAACTAAGAAACCCCAAGCCATACAAAAACCAAGAAACCACGAGCCGTTGAGAGAACTAATTGCGTGGCTCGAATTAAGTTCGAAATTAACTGCAAGAATTTATAGGTTGCAAGTAAAGTTATCATCGATCATAATCATCCTCTGCTGAATCCTAACAAGGCATATATGTTACAACATATATGTTAAGAGCCTAAATAATTTTAACTAGAATGTATATTTTGTTTTTATAAAATCAACTCCAAATTATCCTTCTTCATTAAGATGGAAATCATCCAATAAATGCTTGTTACAATAAACCACAAGTCTTGCAAATAGCAAAGGATGAACTAATAGTAGGGCTTGCCTAAGTTTTTGGACTGCAAGAAAGAAGTCAGAATTATTTCCAATAACAAGCATTTCCAGATCTTACTTCTCCACAGCAGTCATATTCCAGGCAGGCATATACATATAAATACAAAAATTGAGGAAACTGATCTGCCCAACGTTATGATATTTGAGCGATTCAGAACATATAATTGTTTTCTACTAGCTTATCATTTTATCAAAATCCCAATACAAATCAACCGGTTGTTCATGAACACAAAGTGGAAAGGCAAAACGATACCATAATGCTCAATGGTCAGGAGAATCAAATATTAAGGTCCTAAACTGAAACAGAGACGTCAGCTAATTAATGCAGTGAAGCCATGTTGGAATAGCATCCATATTCTACAAAAGTTTTCTCACTGCCAAAAATAGTGGAAAAAGAACTAGGGAAACCGTACAATCTATAGGAAAGCTTCTGGCATCCTCATGTGAACACAATAGAAAAAAGGTGCTTGATGTATTCAAACCAAACAATTTTAGGAGCAGATGGTCCGCAACCTTGAAATGGAACTCCAAAGGCGAGCAGCTCCTTTATTCAATGTTTGGTTGCACTGATGGATGATGATCCAGGACGGCTTCCGCGCCCACCATTTGATCCCATATGATCAACCCTTTGATATCCAACATCACCTCCACGGCCCCGACCACCACCCCTGCCTCCAAAATCAGGTCTGTTATTGAAATCCCCCCTACCATAACCCCTCCCACCACTGTAAATTCCACGCCCCCTTATTCCGTCGTTCCGGAATCCGCCCCCTCTGCCAGGTGCAAACCTTCCTCTGTTACCAACTGCAGAGAGCAAATCTTAATTTGTTAATTTGGACCCAAAAAGAGCCAGGAAAACATTTGCAGAATTGAAAAATCAAAAGGTCTGGCTATGTACAATCTCTAAGTAGTGTAGCAGTTCTAAAATGACTTCCAAAACCTAGGTTTCACAATCCTATCGGTCAAGCTCTGTTCTTCATATGACAACAGTTGCAGCAATTTTTGAGATTTTATACTTGTACTTCATAATAAAATAAACATAATAAAAAACCTTATTTGGTTTGCATAAACTACTACCATATTAATAGTCTCATCTTATTTAGGAGAATAATAAGTAGCTTTATGATATAGTGGTTTATGTAACAGTACATATATTCATGTGTAAACAACTGAAAATATAGCTTATCCCACACTTGCCTCGTGAACTAGTGGTCCGCTTTTCCTCAACGAAAGCTTGGCGACCACCTATCGTTATAGGCGAAGCCTGAAACAGTAATAAACTCATCATATTAACAGCTGAAAATTATATGCAAAGAATGGAACTTGCTGAACATGAGAAAGATATGCAAAATGCCAATGCTAAAATTGTCTTGACCCACTTCCTCCTTATGCTTATGTCAACTTCACATAATACAAGGAATTACAGATAATGGCATAAAAGCATGAATACCAAAATATGATATAAACATGGGTAGGAAGCAGGAAACCTCAACCAGCAATGAACTTTCTAATTGTCAATACAAAAAAAAGAATGCTTCAATATGAAAATTTTATATAGTGAAACTGGAGCTATCTTTTGATACGTTATATGACCTATATCAGCTTGTGGTATATATAAAAGAAATATTTCATTGCAATATCAAGCCAGAACAGAAACAGATACAGTTAATCAAACAAAATCAGAAAAACTGGATCCCGTGGCAGTGGAAAATAGGCATATGATACAAACATAAACTGCTTAAGATTACCAATCTGAACCATGATCCAAATAAATCACACACAAGTTTCATGACGGGACTTACACAGAAATGCAGATACCAATTGAACAGCTTGCTAAATATATTTTGAAAAATAACACAATCTTCAAAGCTGTAGAATGTGATAAGACCATGATGAGTGATAGAAATATTTTGCTCATTGCATAGCAATTACTTCATGGGTCTCAAGTTAGAAACTGGGAATATATTTCTGCCCAACACAGGCAGACAAAGAACAAGGCATTAAGAAACTGAAAATGTAACTAAAAAGACTGTTTTTACTGCTTGAATTTCCTTCTTGTGCAATTGAATGTCATTTTAGAAAGGAATATTAGTACCTAAAGGGATATTACCTTAGGCAATTTGCAGGTTAAGGTATGACAAGTAGCTAATCTATTCCAAAACACCCAAAAATAAAAAACTTGCATTTGCCTTTTCCTGTTTAAACTGACATCGCAGATAAGGTTTTACTAGACTAGATGGGATTTGGAAAGATCCTTATAATATTTTCAATGCCACCATGAGAATGAAGCTGAAGGCCGATCATGTCCCAGGAATTAGTGATTTACTCATGAAATATAACTTAAAACAAAATGTTTTTAGTTTGAATTTTAATGACTGATTAAGATTTTAATGAAACCACAAGATTGATCAAGTCTAATCATAATTCAGATCAGCAATCATCAGATAAAGCAATCTTTCAGAAGTGAAATAAACTGTTTATGAAGCCTTGTCTACGTTTAAATCTGTTTTAAGATGGAACATGCTAGTAAAACTAACTTATACAATAATGCATGCAAATAGTTGTTTTCCTGCATATGCTTGGGTTTTTGACTGGTATGATCCAATCATACACCTCCTAATGTACCTGTTTCTTTCACGCAGCCATGATGTATTTTCTTTTACAGTTTGCATGGTCGACAGTTTCTCCATTTTCTTAGATTCGGATTTGAGTTACAAGGCTCCATCTTCCACCCCCTTGACAGGGAAATGTTAATCCACACCAGAATTTAAGACATCCTACATTATCATTTGTTTTCAAAGCATGCAAGCTTCACATGATCGTTTGCATTGTCAGCTTATTGATCATCATTGAACAGCATCGTTCAATATCTGTCAAACTATGCACAGGATCATCATAGATGGAACCATTTACTACTGATTGTAGTATTTCCAATTTATGGACCAAGCAAGAGAGCTAAGAGAACGTTAACTAGGGATTCTACTAGCAATTCCAGATTAAAAAATTCGAAAGAAACAGATGTGATGTCTTTTCCCTCTTGAAAATCTACTTTTGTATAACAATTTCATCATGGTCTGATTGGCCAAAACATCCTTCACCATGACACTTTTAAGGAAGTGGGAGGTCGGTACTATAACAGTTCCAAATAATGGCCCACAACCTCATCCTGGAGTTACAAACAATTATCCAGTTCCCCACAAGAAAGTTGCATCTTGAGATGTGGAATTCATCCCCAAGACTTGGTATACAAAACCAAGTCTGAGGTATGGTGTGCCAGTGCCATGTTGGCTTGGCGCTAGCATAGTATGTATTGTGTCATGTCATTCCATGCGGTGCATGGCACATACTGGCACAAGCATCCAACCAGTACTGTGCTAGTGTCAGCAGGCATTCAAGCACTAGCACATTATACTATGTTGGATTTATCATGCAATCCAGAACTTCAATCCATGAGCAAAACTTCCTCTTGAACTTCCTTATATGCACTATGGACTCGTTAAGAAAGAACATACTTCCAAGTAACATCCACGTGGAGTTGTGAGATTACCAAAGTTAACATAGTAATTGCACTTTTAATATAAGATATTCTGATGAATTATAATTAGCATATTGTTGGTGAACCAATCACACAAACAGATTTTGTTTGATGTATGAGATTTTATTTGAAATATGGGATTTTAGACAGAAATTGATTTAAATAGGGAAACACAACAAAAATCTACAAGAAAGAAGATTGTGCTAAATGATAGGTGAATTCCCATCGTGTTTGCAAAGAAGCAACAGTTAAAGAGAAGAAAATTTTGTTTTCCATAAAACAGATTCTCAAATGACATAGTAATAGCCCATTTAGAAGATACTATTAGCCAGTCCAACTCATGATACTTTATTTTTTCTTTCCTTGTTAGAACAAAGACATCCAAACTTTATATATATATATACATATATATATACATGCATATACATATATATGCATATATATACATAATATATACATATATATGTATAGATATATGTATGTATGTATAGATATACATATATATATGTATATAAGTGTATATATATATACACATATCCGTATACATATATACATACATATATGTATGTGCATATATCTGGACTCTTGATCATACAATAGGTCGAAGGTGGAATACATTTTTTTGGTACAAGAAGGTGCAATAGATTACAGAGAAGCATCTAAACAGTATAGATTCCTGTTCCTGTCTCAAATAGTGATAAAAAAAATTAGCAAACTGTTCGGTACTTTTTTTCCTCAAATTAGATGGATGACTGCTCTATCAGAAATATGATGCGCACACTTTTTTCTTACGGACCCACCCACAAGTGGGTGACCCCATGACTTGATGGCCAATTATAGAATTTAATCCCCAAAAATGTTCTAAACCACATCAAGCTCCCATTTGATTTAAATAAAATAATCTCTTTCCTTCCTCAATAAGATCACCTAAGACTTTGGAAAGGCTTTTGTGCCCTCATATTGAGGTGCACACCACGATAACCCCCTTTCCCTCTTCTGAGGTAACAGAGGGGGGCTTCAACATTACAGCTGACTTTGAAAAGGTTTTTTACGAATTGAGATAGACCCAGGAAACACTACAGATGGTTTAAACAAGCTTCCCTTACCAAATTTTGGTCCATTCATCCCATTTTTCCCATAGCATGACTGAGCTGGGCCAGCTAGAGCTCCATCAGAATTGAACAAGGCAGGGTCAAGCAACTGCACTTGTGTCATTCTAAGTAAGTTCAATAGACTCTCTTAAGCTTGAAATGCAAAGCTCAAGCTCACTTACCATGGTTACAGTGAGAATAGCAGAAGGCTAAGAGGATAATGGAGGGGAGGGAGGCAGAGGACTTGGTAGCAGAACATGAACCCCCCGAGTGTCACTGATGGAATCAAGAAGCAGTCATCAATCTGATAAGTTTCTACTTTCCCTAGGGGAAGGAGATGACTGAGAAGAAAGGAGGGAGGATTAAGGTGGCAGGGAGTTGGCCGGTTACTAAATTATAGTGTAATTGACAACTGGGGCTCCATCCATTCTTGTCCCACAATGAAATTATCATTCGAAGCATGTCATCTGCCATGTGACAATTTTTTTTGGAAAACATAGAGAAAATACCACATGGAGAAAAGAAACGAGCACACATCCATGTTAAATAATGGAGAGGCTGCCGATCAGGTAGGAGAGAAGCATGTCATGCAAGTGGTTACATAAATAATCGCCATACAAGGTCGCGAAGACATTCTGATGATCAAGAGAGAACACATTTTCTAGAACCCGCGTCTCCCACTGCATTGACCTAATTCTAATGGACAAGCAAAATCTTCAAGGTGAAGCAGGTGGTGGAGATGGCACAGACCATCACAAAATTCATATACAACCATACATGGTGTTGGCTTTAATGAGAAAGCACACTAGGGGAGATCTTGTGGTCAGCAGTAACCCGCTTCATCACACACTACATTATACGCAGTAGCCGCATTGAACAGTAGGCAAGGCTGTGATCGATGCTCATGAGTGCGGAGTAGCAAGGCAACAATATATACCTGTTGTGGCACAAAGGTGAAATATGTGAAGGTGTTATTGATCAGCAGTTGATTCTAAAAACGGAACAAGGAACTAGTTACGACATTTGCACCACTATATCAAGAGCTAAGGGCGATTAATAGCAAGAGGTAACCCTTGATGCACTTCCTTTACCATATGATGATGATGGCCAAGATCGAGATTACGGAGACCGATCCGAGACGTTGTTGATGATTACATCAACATCACAGAAGAGAAGTGGGGTACCCAGATAGGGAAGGAGTTGCATTAAGCAAGTAATCCGCATACAAACCTTGCCTAACTCAATGTTACTATAATTATAAGTACCATCATTAATTTTTTTTTTTTGTTTGCTAATTAAATCAAATACATATCTCGGTAGCTTACCATCTAAATCCAACATTTCAATATACAGTTCCAGGCAAGGTTTGCTATCTCGGTACCGGACCCCGTTCCAGTGCCACACTAGCACTGTCAGTGTGTCCGGTACAGGGTCTTTTCGGCATACCGAATGTCGATACGCCTCCCATATCAGGTACCGATACCAAACCGGTATGGCACAATACACCCTGTACTGCCCGGTTCGGGCTAATACGACGAACTAAGGTCCCAGGAATAGGATCAGATGAGGAACTTTTAGCTGCAGTTGAAATGTGATTCATAAGACGGATCCCGATCCCACCATTGTTGTCCGATGCAAAGATGAGGTAAGTTGAATTTAATGGAATACCATTATAGGGAATAATACTATATCTTAACAAACAAGCAAAATAATGCCATAAATGGTGTGTGTTTAACAAATTAAAGTATTTAGGGAGGGCTTCCATAGTTTTGCTGAGAAGGCAGCTATGGCAAACAAACTATAGATGAATCCAAGTATTCTTCAACAATGAGTCTAATTTAACTAGATATGTGTGATTCCATTTGCAGCTGAGTGGTGGCTCCATTTGGTGGGACATGCAAACACCTCAACAGGATAGCGATGTAGATCCTCTTACAAATGGTCTCGTTTAGCAACCACAAAGACAATTGGCCAACTTTGTCATTAAAACACAGTAGGAGGAACGGCCTGAACCAAAAGAAATTAAATGACTTGGTATGCGTACACCACATTCTATGGCTCAGATGAAGTGCATAATAGAGGTACAATAACTTTGTATAAGATAAAGAGGTTCCAATGATTGGTTCGCTTGAGGGCCAGCAATGCTAGCCAAAGCTTGAGCCAGGATCATCTCCTAGACCAACCAATATTGTAGCAGAACAAGCTGGGATGAATGTAGAGCATAGGATAAAGCGAAACATGCCACACTCCCACACCTAGCAGTAGCAGCAACCACAAAGATCAAGAGGGATAGGTCAGGGGGGAGCAAGTCAAGATCATCACATGATTGTATGTCCAAGACCTCGAGACAGATAATGACAGAGATTCTATGGAGAGAGTACCATTGTAAACAAGCCAATCAGGGAGGCATGGCTAGTCTAGGAGGTAGGCCTAGTTGACCCACCCAATATTGGGCCACCAAGGGAAAGAAGACAATTCCTTGGAGATCCACACAAACCCAAAACGGAAAAGGCAATTGCAGATTTGTTACAGAAGGCTGACAAGATGCCACTTCAATCAAATTTCGAGACTACTGAGCCCTCAGATGGTCGGTTGCCTAGATCATCTCGTGACACCAGCAATGATGATAATGATAGTTCACATGATGATGCATTTGGTAGCCAAAGTAGTAGCAAACATCGTAGGGGTGCGCGTTACTCGCAACTTATGGTGTAAACCTATTCATCCAGGTGTCTCATTATGCATAAGATAAGGACAACAACAAGTGACATATCAAGAAGATAGGATACCATATAAGAGAAGAGGCCCTTGAGGTAGTTATGGACATGGCACTGATATAGCTGATGATAAGACATGCAAAGTAGGAACCACGAGCATCTTAATATTTGATGCATACTCCGGATCATCATCGTACAACCCAGATCTTTTTTTAGCATATGCATACTATTCGGCTGAGGCTTCAAATTCAAGTCGCTACTACCCTCCATAACACAGTCTGTTGTGCCAGTACCAGGCACCGGACCGGTTGCCCGGCAACACAGGTCGGTACGGGCCCACGTCGTATCGTGTCAGGCCTATACCAACACAGTAGAGAGGCAGGGGAGAGGGTGAAAGGGAGAGAAAAATAGAGAATGGGGAGATGGAGAGAGAGGAGAGTGGCGGAGGCCAGCAGAGGGTCGACGGAGGCCAGTGCCCGGACAGGAGGCGGAGACCAAGGCCAGATCCCCTGTTTCGTTCGAAACAAGGCTCTGGCCGCTAAAAAATAATGGGATTTGCCGACTTCACTTAAACATCTCATTTTTTTAGCGGTCGGGTCTCCTATTTCGTCCGAAACAAGAGACTCGGCTGCAGCCCTTCACCTCCTGCCCTGGCATCGGCCCTCCACCGGCCTCCTTCCCTCTCCCTCTCTCTCCCTCCCCCGCTCGCTCTCTTTTTCTCTCTTTCCTTCTCCCCTCCGACAACGGATTTCATTTTCATTGCTGGAACCGTCTCGGTCCACCACCGGGACGGCTCAGTACGACCGGAATTGCCCGGTTCGGGACGGCTCCGCCGAGCCTGCTCCATAGCCTCAGACAAACAATATGTCATAGTTTGCTGCCTTGATCATTCCTAAGACTGGATGGCAAGCTCAATATCAAACAGAGGATTTGTATTAAGATGGCTATCCAGGCCAAAGGTACTACCAGATGCAAGGATGGGCACAATATCTAGGCTAGAGTCAAGTCATAGATCAAATTATGAATGAGATCTCGTTATCTAAAAGCCACAGACACTTCATAAGGATCTTGGCGTATGTTTTATGTAATTTAAATTTATTCAATATATACCCTTTTTAAGCTATAATTTATTAAATTATGTATTTTAATTTATTAATTTTGTACAAAGCACATGGCACACAATATCTCAAGACCACGATAGAAGAACAGTTTTTGAAACATATAACAAATAAAACCCAACTTCAAAACTTCCAATCCTTAAGAAAGCTTTAAAAACTAAAATAAACTAAGAAAACTGAAGACGGGCTAAAGCCCTTAATCGATACCACAACAGTATGCTTCTGCATACCGTGTCAATACAGCACCATAGTAGTGTCGTACCAACCCGATTCCTAACCATTACAGCACCTAATATCAATTCAGGAAACCATGGTTGCAGGTGACGCTTTGGCTAGTACATTGTGATGTAAATTTTGTTTGACGCATCTAAAGTTGTTAGTTAAAAGTTTAAGCATTCATGAATCACTATTTTGCAATACAAACATTAATCCAAAATCGATGCCCCACATATCATTAAAAAAATAAATTACAAATCAATAGTTTTGTTGAAAGATTTAGGAGGCAGTACTTAAGGCAAATTATGCATTCAGGCCTAGATCATGTCAGAAAAGGCCTCCTACACAATACTTAAAATGCTTCTTGCACAAGCAAGGGGATCATAATAACCTTTCAAACTATGTAAACCTAACCTACGAAGTTCACAATGGCCACCTAGAGGAGCTTGCGAGTCTTTCAACAAAAGATGAAAGTGTGATTCCAAATACTACACACAGCAAATCCAAAAATTGTATATAGATATGCGTTGAATCCCAAAGAGCTCCCCTATGATCGAAGGGAAGAGTAAAATTATCCTAAAGTAAAATGATGGGGTGATAGTTTGAAAATGTGACTCTAAGCACTATTTTCAGCTAACTAGAAACTCATGTAGATTTGTTAAACTCCAAAAACTTTGGTGTGATCAATGGAGAGAGTACAATTACACTAAAGGTAGCCTACAGAAGTCAAAGGTGACATGCAAAATTCAACAAAATCGCTAGTAGAGGCCCCCAACAAGGTGGTGGTATTTAACGAGAATACAATGTTCTACACAAGAATGTAACTTGCTAATCATTGTATGAGAATTTATTCCAATATTTCGAGCAACAAACAAATGCATAGCTCATGACTATAGATCTCCCATAGGGCTGTCAATGGGCAAGGTCTTGTTGGGTCAAGCTTAGGCCTGAAGCAAGCCCCAACTTAGAGCTCAGGCCCGAGTCCGACCCGGCCCGAATCAAGCCCGAGGGTCCCAATACTAGGCCCAACCTGGCTATGGGTAATATTTCCTGCCGAGCCAGACCAAAGTCAAGATCAACCGAGGTTGGCCTGGGATATACTAGCCCCTTTCATCGCGGACCAATTTGAGCTTTCATGTTAACAATCCGAGCCCGAGCTAGATTTTTTTTCTTGGGGCCAGGTCATTAGGCCACCCAACCCATTAATAGCCCTAGACTCCAAAATATATTATAGAAAAGTTTAGATACAAATCCAAGTTCTAATATAAAAAACCTAGGGATATATTGGAACAAGACATATTGATTAGTGCAGCAGTCCAAGAATGGCAAAACCATGCTGAACCGGCCCATTTGGGGTGTACCGAACCAAATCGGTCAGCGATAGTTCGAGCCACCCTCCCCTCACTCAGGATGTTCAAGAAAGCCCTCCCCCCCCCCCGGATCCACATTCGAAGGTTTCCTGTAAGTCCCTCTCCCTCTCCCTCTCCCTCTCCCTTAGGTTTAGTGTTAGGGTTTCCCTCAGCCCTCCCCCCGTCCTCCCTCCCTCTCTCTCCCTGCTAGATTTAGAGCTAGGGTTGGGGTTAGGGTTAGAGTTTCCCTCGGCCCTCCCCTTTCCTCCCTCTCTCTGTCTCCGCTAAAGTTAAGGTTTCCCTCAGCCCTCCCCCTTCCTCTCTCCCACCTCCCTCTCCCTCTCCCTCTCCCTCCCTCTCTCTATCTTCCTCTCTCCTTTTTCTCCATCTTCCCTTTCTCTCCCTACTTTCGATATACCCCAGAACGGCACGATATGGACCATACCATAATAAATTAGTCACTAGCTGGTACAATCTTCGGTACAAGTTTGGCGAACCTTGGCGGTGACCAGTTATATAGGTCGTTGTACCCATGTCAATAGTGTATGCACCAAACAAAAGGAGCATATGCATATAATTATGTTATATTGCACAAATCATAAATGAAAAAATATTACATCATGTAGCACATGATATATAGTATATGGTAATATTGACAAATTGTTGCTACTACATTATTAATCAAGGTTCTCGGAATGGGTACCAAGGCCCATATTGGTCGGCGACCAACACGGTGCGATAGGGATCCATACCATACCGTGCCATGGGCATTTCAACCTCTTTATTTTTTTTATTTTCAAATTTTGAACTAAAGTCAGCATATGGCTTGCTGACTTCAGTTCAAAATATGAAAAAAAAAAGGTATGAAACCACCCTCCTATTCCAAAACGAAAATGACGGGAGAGAGAGGGCAGAGGGATACAAAGGGAGGGAGAGAGAGGGGCGGAGGGGGGGAGAGAGGAAGAGGAGGGAGATGAGAGGGCGAAATCCCTCATCGTCGCGGGGGGGGGGGGGGGGGCTCGAAACCCTAAACCTAACCCCATGTGAGAGAGAGGGAGAAAGGGGGGATGCATTACCTTTAACGTCGGCAGGGGTGTGAGAACCTCTACGAGTATGTGTTTAGAACCACATAGGCTATACACTAGGTAAATCTTGGATACTTGTATAAAGTCTAAAAAACCAAATAACACACTCTAGCTAGCCTTTCTGAGTGAGATCCTAGGTTGTGACAAATAGTATCAGAGTGAATCTGGTCCATGGCCTATGTGGACTAGGAGACAATAGAACAACAGTTCATAGGAGTTGACCATGGGCCAATCGTAGTGCTTGTGATTAGATATGAATGGATTGAGACTTTTAGCCTAACAAGGACACTTGGGCTTAAATAGGGAGAGTATGTGAGAACTTGTACATGTATGTGTTTAGTCCCACATCGGCTATGCAATGGGTAGATCTTGGATACTTGTACAAGGTCAAAGAACTCAATTTGGGCGAGGTCTTAAGTTGTGACAGGGGAAGGGCGAGAAGCATCGAGGTCCAAGTGCAGGGGAAGGTAAGGGTCGCAAGCATGGGGGATAGGCGAGGTCACAGCACTAGTCGGAGGCGAGGAATCGAACAAGCTAGTGGGACTTACGGGGGAGGGGGTTATACCGAAGCGAATAGATGGTTCAAACCATGTCGATAGTCGACCAGTCCAATTCGGCACACCCGAATCCAACCGGTTCAACACAGTTTGGCCTTCCTTGCTATCAATCTCTAATAATCTATGTTGTAATCCTCAAGATGTATATGGAGTTTAATGAACAAGAGTTAGCTATTAATTTGAATATGAATAGCCCTACTCCTTAGTTTTGTCCTTATTCCATCTGAAGTTCCAAATTCTCCTTCACACTTGCCATTTTTTCTTGCACGCTACTTCTTGTGTGCTGCAAATGCAAATGATACACCAAGCAGAAAGTTCGCTGCTTTCATCACCATTTAAGACAGATCATGATAGTTATCTTGTCATCATAATCAGCAAAGTCAATCCTAGCTCCATTTTCACATGAGGTATAAGGATAACATGCACTTTGACAACTACCGGAATCCATGTAAAGTTCTCCTTAATAAAATTAATGATGCACAACTCAAAAAATTCCTTAAAATCACAAATTTTGGACGATGGTAGTGATCTCAACTTGAAAATTTTCTCAAAGAACTTCTTCCCTTGCTATCATTTCAATACGGCTATCATGATCATGTATCTGGCATGAGCCAACATCTTTTTGTGTCTGATATCATTGGATCTTTCAAGATCTTTCACTTTCTTCAAGGTGTTGTATGAACAATATCCACTTCTTTTTCATATTGCAAAACCACCACCTCTCATCATGTTAATGCAGATTCAACTATCACTCTTCACATATGATTTTGCTGAGAAAATATTGATAAAAATCAATCTCGTGATTGAGGCCTAAGATCTAGTTTATGATCAGAATCAGATGAAACCCGACTCATAACTGAATATCTATAACTAATCAATAACAATATTACATTCAATCGAATACATGAACAGATATGGTAACTTCCACATGATTAGGCACAAAAAAAGAAGACAAGTGAGAGCGTAGAAGAATAGAAGCACTTAGATATTAGCAATATTTGGTCCTCGTAAGAAAACCAAATAGTCATATATAATTGTTCCAAGTTCTTTTAATATGATAGAACACTTCCATACATCATGATCTTAAAATCAAAAGCAAAACAGGACATGTTAAACGACTAAAAGAAAGATCTGGACGCTATCTACAATGTTTTGACCAATTCCACTGGCCCATTTAGGAAAGAAAGAGATTAGCAGGCAAAAGGGTTCAACCCCCTTATCAACCTAGAATTAAGCTGCACACCTCTGGTTCTCCTAGAAATCTGCAGCACATTCCTAACTTCTCAACATATGTTTAGGGCCCTTACTGACAAGTAATCCAACATGCCAAACCCTAAATATAGAGAGGGTGGCGCCTAAATTTTCATTATTAAAACAATACAAGAGTTTGCTCCACCATAGCCTAAGTAATGGACCAAATTAAGTTTCTCTGGTTTGAAAGAAACATAAGATCATCCCCCAATAAGAGAGCAAGTAAAAGCTGAAGGGTACCCCTTATAAAGTACAATTAATTTATTTTTGTAAAACCTACAAATGACTGAAACTAGAGCTGCCTCAAACAAAACTTCATGCTCCTGCGCTCATACACTTGACATGCTCCTCTGCTTGTATCTCCTTGGCCTAAATTCAGAGATCTTTGACCAGTTCATCTTATCTATTTTCAACAGAAGCATATGCACAGATTCTGTGTCTCAATAATATGTATGAGCGCATATGCAAGCATGCATCTATTTTTGTGTGCATAAATGTATGTACATACGTATGTATGCACACATAAATGCATGTGCAATATGCATGGCATGCATGCACGCATATATGGATGCATGTATGCACATATGCGTATATGTCCATATGGTTGCAGGCATACATGGACGAAAAGAGAGGATCTTACACCTACTGCAAACTCCAATGATCAAAGCTGCAAAATGAAAATCTCAAACATTAGATATGATATACAAGGCTTAAAAAAGTCATGTTTTGCAGATTCTTTCCTATCATCAGGTCGTCCAAAAATCAGCACACTGTATCATGCCACTATCTAAACTGTTTATAAAGGTGTCAATAAATTCTGTCAAAAAAATCTTCTTAACCACTAGATCATGCTTTTGGAACCATTATCATCAACCATAAACCACAAACTTATGCCCGGTCCAAAGCACAAGCTCCTTGCATCACTTATAATTCAATAAGAGGTCAAAAGGTAAAAGGAAATGGTTCTGGTGTGCAAGTCAAACTAAGTATCCACAAGTCACAAAACAACAACGAATACGCGTCAGCTGGTACAACAGAATAGTTCTATCCAAGATTTGATTCTTCTTCACCTAGCTAACCAGATAAATATTTTGGAAGATTCATACTCCTGTGTCTTTCCCACCTAATAAATTTTTATCTTATTCCAAGCAGCAGGTCCTCTCTTTCACTACTTGCTTACCCTTCTTTGCTGTTGCAAAGGCAAGAAATGCTCGAATAACAATAAGAGGCTCTGCTACTTCAAATTTAAATTCTTTTCCAGATTTAAACAAAATGGAGATAATGGGAGCTAAAACATCCTCTGTTAGTTTATAAAAAGAGAATTATTTATTAGATATAGTCTCCTTTGCAAAACAAGCCTGAATCCTGCTAATACAGGCACACATTCAAATTATTAACATTTATGCATTAGTGGTGGAGTTGATCTAACTGACTAAGAAGAAATCTGCTGCTTGCCTCTTATGAACTAGTTGTCCCTCCACCCTCTTCTGCACAAAACTAATTGCTTGAGTTCCACCAAAGAAACAGAAAAATGGTCGAGGAAGGAGAAAAAGCATGCTGGCCCTTCCTGAAGCAACCGCTGATGCTGGATAAAAGCGCATCAAGTTGTGCAAGGTGCCCGTATGTTCTATAAGGTACGCTATGAGGTACGTAGGTTGATCGGCAAATCTTGGAGGGCGATGATCTCCAAATTGGCAGCAAAGTGATTTGGCTCATGTTTACATCCATGGTATGGTCTATGGAAACAAGCTTGAAGAAAAAGTTTTCTCGCATTCCCTTTCTCTTTGCTCCACAAGAAATGGAAAAGACATTAAACATTTTCTCCTCCCTTTGTTTTTTCCCTTTTTTTCTTAAAAGTTGTTTTTGGCGGGGTGAATGAAAGGATACTGGATTCAAAAGAATGACTTTAGAACATGTTTTAGAGTCAAATTGGATGATTGATGCCTCATCAACATTCGATGTATGAGTACGTAACACTCATAACTTCTTTCGATTAATCTTTACTTTTCCTTAAGCTTTGCTGCAATCCAATATGGCTAACCAAATATAGGAGGTTAGCAACATCCAATTTCTATTTCATCTACAATTGCACTATCTCTAATAATTTCTTTTGATGTTTATTGGTGCCTAACACAGTCATTTGTAACTATAAGTATGATAACTGAAACAGTAATATAACATAACCAAAGAATTTAACGCTTAGAGGACTTTAGTTTTTCCTTTGCACTTTATCAGCTTACCTTTATGTCACTTGAGAATCTATAACTCTTCTCCAGGTTGCAACCTCTCCTTCTTTTTCTTTGTTACAAGTGGTATCCCAAATAGATGATAATTATTGTCACTTTTTGACTTGCAAAGCATAGAATAATACTAAAATTGAAGCAAAAGAAAAATAACATTGAAATTTTCTTTTTAGTGTTGATGGGTTCTACTTGCATTTGCAGGTATACATCTACCAGTATCTATAAATTTGGGATGCTTTGTTACATAGGCAAGAGAAACTCAAAATAAATAAATCTTTCTTTATAGACAATTTAGACCTTGTAGATCACATCCGACAACTACGTATTTATTTTGCAACTCCGATCACTAAAAACTAATAGTAGGTGTGAAATCCTCCCCTCACCCTCTATGTCTTATAACAGAACATATATAATTATGTATATATGCACGTCTGTCTATCTACTTATGAATATAAATATACGTTTACATATGTAACTTATTCTTATAAACTGTGAGGTCATTAATAAATAAGAACCAGAATTATTGACTCACCGATCTCGTGTACCTATGCAATATGTTAAATCTGTATCAGATCATCTGATTGCTTAAAAACAAGCAATTAGAAAGAATCATACTCAGTTATAAAGATATATTTATGCTAAATATTTTTGAAATAGAAACATGGATATAGCCTCTCTACACGTGGGGGTACGGCTGCATGCATCTAACCCTTCCTCAAATCTCACAATGGTGGGAGCCTCACGCACTGGGCCGCATTTTTGAAAACTTTGGGAAAAAAATATATCATCGCTTTGCAGGTTTGAACATATCAACGTCAAATGCAACCATATGCATACAGGTCAATTTTTGGCTTCACTTAAAGTTGAGATGAAATTTGGAACAAACTCAATTCTTAACCTGAATCTTTTTTTGATTTAAGATAACATCACCAAGCATATAAAGGAAACCATATATGACTGTTGAAACTTTTTAAATAATTTAAATCAAAAAAATGTATATATGCATGTGTTGTTCTGATGAAAAAACAGAAAGGACTTGTACCAAATGTCAGCACCTCAATTTATCAAGGCATTTCTGAGCATCTTAAATTTTAAAATCAAAATCTTATCCCTTTTGCTAATTAGAATTTAAAAATTTTTAATTTCTAGTAGGTTTTTGCTTGTTTAAAGGAAAAACATGGTTATGTAAAGTTGTAAGACGTCAACGAAGGCAAAATCATTTACTTAGAAAAATTACACTCAAAAGATAAAATTCAAATACCATCAAAAATTCTACTCAAAAGATAAAATTCTAATACCATATTTGCGGGAATTTTGTGAAATTTCATTAACCCAACACCAAGTTGCCTAAAATCAACATAATTTCAAAGAGTTAAAATATCTGAAGATATTATGATTCTTATAATACAGCCAAAGGCGCCCTAATTGACAGCTACATTGAGGTTTGCCCTTCCTCTAATTCAGTCTATCTGTTTGTTTCATGAATCTAAAGAATAAACATGGAGTTGGCGGCAAAGTGGCCACTCAAAACAACACAAATACAAAATGTTTTCCAATCCATATAAATAAGTAGCAACTTGTTACTAGACCTCCATGCATCATAGAATACAATCTAATATGATTGTGAACAGGTCAACGCCTGTTAATATCTAACAGTCTTTGTGACTCAAAATAACAGCCATTTACTGCATCAATGAGGTTGTTGCAGATCATTTATCTTGTAAAAGTAGCAATATAAATCAATATTTTAACCCCTATCTCCTCATTTCTCTTTTTCTGGATTTCCATGCAACAACCACCAACTGCTTTACATGTAATAAACACTTTCATATCCAAAACATGTAACAGGTGCCAAATATTTTACTTAAGGTGTCATGCTTACTATGGAATCTCTTCCATTGTTTCCTAGTACTTACTTTTTTATCAAAAATTAAATTATAACAATTTATATACACCAAACTTAGCAAGACTGGAGGATCTATAACAAAGTAGTACTTTTTTAATAAGATGTAACTGTTAGGTTCGCTAGAAATAATCCCATCACCAACATGAGAGAATTTAAATGGTTCATGTAGACACATAGACCATATCCCTTCACATACAACACAAGGGTTTATTCCTTCCACAATCCCTGCCAATACGAGTACCACTAGAAGCCAATCAAACAGATGGAAGGTTCCTCTTTTAATCAAGCAGCCGTTGCTTGTTCAAATTCTATGGCAAAGAAAAGCATAAAAAGAACATCTGGGATCATCTTGCAAGATAAAGTCGTATGTTCAATAACCAATGCTTAACATTCTGTTCACAGGAGCTTGATTTACTTCATTGTAGAAGAGTTTAACCTCATTACAAAAAGAATCAATTAAGTAGAAATACAAGCCAAATTCATGATAAAGTATATACAAACTTGGAGACCTAAAAGTAAAGATATGACTGAGAGAAGTTCTATAAAGTTAGTCCGACAAGCATAAAAGGGAAAAGAGCTGACAATATATGCAACAAACAAGAGAGGATCAGACAACTTAGCAAAAAATACAGCATAGGAACATTTCTGAATTGAAAAGAAACGATTGCAAAATTGAAAATCATGTTAACAGTCTCAACAAGACAAACCATACAAGAGAATAACAGGGAAGTAGACTTTGGATCAAGAACTGCAAACAGCATTGCAACTTAAAAAAGCAATAGCACATTGTCAGAAGTTCTAGAAATACACCTCCAACAATCCAAAATGTCTATTTACTAGTATCAAGAAAGGTCCACTAAAGCTCACAAGCACATAAAGAATGCATAAAAGAGGAATTATATGAAATGAGTTTACCTTAAATATTTTCTCATGCAACCAAAAAATAATAAATATGACAAAGAAGGGAATGACAAGATATTACTATGGCTCTATATAACCATTTATTTTCCAAGCAAAATGCAAGTGTATAAGTAGAGCCTAAATCATTTACCTCTATTGCACTTTGGACTGCATTAGCCTCCTCAAACTCCACGAAACCAAAACAAAACCCTTGAAGCTACACATATGAAGAAAATTTCTTAGATTATAGAACACACAGATTTGAAAAGCATCAAAATGCAGGTAAGCAGGAGAGTAAACAAAGAGAACCTTATGGCTTCTAACTTGTATGCCACCAGGTTTAATACGACCAAACCTCTTGAACTCCTCTTCCAGCTGATCGGGTGTAGCATTCAAAGGCAAACTTTTTATGTATATTGAATGGCCATCAGCTGAAAAAAGAAAATAGATTGTGGTATTGTATTGTATTGTAACAGAGCATCTATGAAGTCGATATGGTCAATTATTACCTTCTGCCTCTTGTACATTGTTGCTTTCAACCACACTAGAATTAGCAGCAGGAATATCAGGTGCTGTAGCTGCCATAGGAGCAGGGGCTGCCTGACCTTCTGGTTTAGCAGGTGGTGGCCTAGCAGAAGCAGATGTTGGAACTGATAATGGAGCAGCAATTTCTTTCATGACTTTCACCTACATATATTACAATAGATAAGAACATTAACTTTTTAAGCAATTAGAAGACTAGCTTGAAGCAAACACATCTAATCCATGTAGTGCATAGACTAAATTATATTGTGAAACAGGTCTATCTCATAAAACTATGCATCATTCTACAGACAAAAAAGGCAGTAAATGTAAACAGCGTAAATGTAAAACAGCATATGCATTCTCAACTCATTATCCATATGACATATCCTCATGACAATAAGACTCAATTGTATCCCAAGTTCTTGTAATAAGCAAACACTAAATAGTAATACCTTCCAGTTAGCAATAGTCCAAAATGGAAAGAAGCTGCATGTGTTCCCAGTGAATTTCTTTCTGTTGAAAATGCTAAAGAAAAAGTGCTATTTACAAGATATATAGCTGCATTTGGCTGCAGGTAACTGAATAAAGACCCTTTACTCCACTTATTCCAATTTAACCTGCCAAACACTAAACAACTAACCGATTTACTCCAAGGGTATAGGGAAATTTAGAAAGTTGGTAGAGCTACTTTTTCCACCAACTCCAGAATGCACTATTACCCACATAGGGTGGATTAATTTATTTCAGAATAAAGTGGTTTAGAAGTAAATTAACCCATTTACTCCAGCAAACTTAATCTGCAATCAAACACAGCCATAGAGAAACAAACCAGGTCTATGTCCCTACTGCCCTGGCTGCAGTAAATACAGCACTGTTCTTAATGGAGATAAACTTGTTTCCCTATGGGAAATGATCAACAATTTATTTGGTAAGATGGTGACAAGCATGGAGTTGTATTCTTCAATAAATAAATACAAACAGCATAGTAACTGAATGAAATTTATCTTTCTGAACAAGATTAACAAGTAGGATCATGACTTGAGAACTACCATTTAAAAATATGGAGAACATAAAATGTTAGTTAAGCATCAAAGTGACTCATTAATCTCACACATATAGTTATTCTGCTACTCAAGGTCCAACTAACAGTTTATTACACGTGCCAGTAAGAATCCTTGACCCAGGATGATTTGTCAAAAGTACTTAAGAATGAACAGAAGTCAGAGTATCTTCCAAAACCAAACACCTACAATTGAAGCATATGATTTTTTTGGTGCCTCTTCTTGAACAGTAGCAGCAGCTGCATCAGAGATCACTGCCTGCGAACTGTTTGGTGCTTCATCAATCACCTCACCAACCAGTTCCTCCTCCTCCACGACTGAACCCTCTCCATTGTCCGAAGGGTTGGACACTTCCTCCTCATTGGCTTCCTCCTCCTCTTCTTGCGGACAGGACTCTGGCTCTGAAACATGTTGCTCCTCTTGTGGAGGGGAATCTGAAAGCAGACAGTATCAGCAACCGACAAATCAAACAACATTTCCCATATATGTTTATTAAAAAAACATAAAAATAAAATGAATCAAGCCCTGGGTCCTCTTAAAACATACCCTGCTCCAGCGAAAGAGGAGCACCAGCGCCATTCTCCAAACCCTGGCTTCCAAGTTGGCGCTCGGCCTCTCCAACATACCTAAATATGTCATTCAGAACGAAGAAGCCTTTGTCCTGGGGAGCCAGGAAGAAAGACTGGGTGAAATCCCTCTTGACATTGTCCTTCCCAGTGAGATATCCCGTCACGAGGACGAACACCCCACCGTCGAGCGAATCTTGGGAATCCACTGTCTTGATCTCCGCTCTGTGGAAGTCCATAGACAGTATCTTCTCGTTGATCGCCTATTTCCAGGGCAAATAAGTCGATGGGAAGCAAAAAAATTTGCTATCAAGACAGAATTTTTCAGAACCAAGATTCCATTTTTATCTGAAATTTCTCTAAGTCGAACAAAAAAACAAGTTTAATACGCGGCTTACTTTCATGGAGGTGACGGAGATCAGGGCGCCATAAGCCTCGGGCCGTCCGAGCTTGCTGCTCTCCTGGTAGAACCGGTACACCAGCTCCGGCGACTGGTGAAGGATATGGTAGTACTGCTGTACAAAAGCGTTCCCAACCTAATCAAACATCCAAATCAGTCAAAAAGATCCAATCTTTCGCCAAGTTCTCAAAACCACACGACAGAAAAAACAGAGACAAAGTCCAAAGCAACTTCGCATTACCACTTGGGCAGAGGGGGGAGATCCAGGGGCGGCGGCGCTCGTCTGCGGGGCAGCCATCTCGGAGAACAAAGCTCTCAACCGCGATTAAAAAACGCCTCAGAACGCGACCCAATCGAGTCGGCTCCCTGCGATCGACGCGGATCACAGACGAGGAGATCAAACGAGAAGGCGATGAATCGATCGAGGCTACCACCGGAGCTCGATCAAAGATGGATACCTGCTCGTCCTCTTCCTTGTGGTCCTCCTTCGAGCTCTGCTAGGGTTTTGGACTTTCGGATCTGCAAGGAAGGAACCGGCGAGGCGAAGAGGGAAGGGGGATCCTCGGTTTCTGGGTTTTATATAATTCTCTGGGGTTTCTCCTCCTTTTTTTTATCTTAATTTTTCATTACCTTTTAACGCCGAAGGAGAGATTACTATTTTATTCTTTTAAATTTTATTGTTTTTATTTCCCGAAGAAGCAAAGGATGCGAGCAACCGCCCCTGGAGACCGGCTTTTGCCTTTCATATCATGACAATGCCCTCGGCTGTGGAGGAAAGCGGCGAGCACGTGCGCGCTGTGACGGTCCGCATCGCAAGTGCTCGCAAACTATTCGATTAGGATGGTCGTAGAGTACTTTCTATGCGAACGCTCTATCTGCCGTCCATAGATGCCGGAGCTAAGACGACGGCGGATCCAGTGTGGGTATAGAAATATCTATGCGGGTGCATGGCTGGGGATTTTCGGAAGCACGTGCGAATTTGTGCGGCGGAGGGGAAGCGAGGGAAAGAAACGCGGTACGGTGACTCGCGGGTGGTTTTGGCATTTGTGTGGGGCCCACTTGTCTGGAGATGCGTGTAAGAGAGCGGAGCACCGGGGGCGGGGGATAGGATTGAGGTCGTGGGAAACCGATTCCCAGCGTTTCCCAGCGTGTGTTGGCAACTGAGGCTACCGATCAGAGGAATGGGAGCCGTTGGATCAGCTGTGATTCCACTGGGTTGGCGGCGGGATGTGTAGTGGACCGCTGCTGAGCTGTGGGAGGATGGAAGGTTATGAAAGTGAAAGGAAAGTGGAAGCTTTTTAAATGAATCGTGTTGTTGTGCCTGAATGAGGAAGAAGGTGGGGGAAAGAATATCTTTATGATAGGCAAATGGCCATGGATGAATTTGATCCACATTGATGTGGACATCTCCTGCATTGGGGACTGGATGTTGGAACAATTTATTTTTCTAATAAAGTTCTGTTTATTAATAGATATAGATAGTTATCATTTTGGCTCCTTTAGGTCCATCATTCTAAGGTAAGCATAACCTTATCAAGAAGGAATGCAAATTGGTACGGCTCGGCAAAACTAAACTGAGAATGGCCAGGCATCATTATTCTAAGGTAAGCATAACCTTATCAACAAGGAATGTAAATTGGTTCGGATTGGCAAAACTAAACCGAAGATGGCCAGGCTTGGGTTACAAGTTTCCTTTTTTTTTTTTAAGTTAGAATCAAGCATAGGTTAATTTGTCTAACCCAAATCTTAAATATATCATGATGAGGAAAATGTTGTACATCTCAATCTCGGATTAAGCCAACCTCCATTATCTCGATCTCAACTAAGATGAATTACTTCGGCGAAGCCAAACCAACAAGAACTGACAACTCTAGCCATCGACAGCTATGGCAGCATTGTTGCCGGTGTGCGAACAGCGTTATATATCGCCTACGCGAAATGATTTTTACATCATAATCATACTATTGGCCATTACCTGGCTATCAACGCACATTGCATCAAATCAGGTAACGACAAAATAGGTGTCCTATGTAAACAGGTAGTCCGAGGGTCCTCATGTATGTTCACTCATAGAGAGCTCAACTTTGTTGAAATTTCTCCATTTCACACTATTGTTTCTCTATTTTAACTTAGGTATCGGAGGATTTTCCACTAAAAACTCTTCAGCAAGTAGACTTCTTGCAGGACATCTCCGGAGGAGATTAACTTCCCCATACCTCAGCCACCTCATTCAATTTGGTTCTTGCCGACCTCAGGGTCAGCCGAGCTACACTCTAACCTCAGTCCAAAATTCTGTGGCAACAAATTGGCACTAGAGGAAGGACCCTAGCTCACCGATAAAAAACGAAGGGTGAAATCACCAATATAAGGTCGTGAGGGGCACACGATGTGTTTCATGTCTCACAATGTCGTACTTCGGCCTCATGAGGATCTCTACAAAGCCTAAAACACACTTTGCCGGCACAACCTCTAGTGCATATGGACAATTAGCAGTTCAATATGCTCATACAATAGGTGCAGGCTCTGACAAAAGTGGTTTCGGACTTGCAGCAGGCAACAGCATGACCGAAACTAATCCGATCAAAATCTGTTCAACCCAGCCGCCACTCTTAGCAACCAACATGCCACATGTGCTTGATCAACCACCGTTCTCATGGCCAAGACTCGGAGCAATCTGGCCAGAGTCAGCACACCATATGAAGTAGTCCTGGTCGGGATGGGAACCGGCATTCTACAAGCCCCCATTTCGGTAAGGACTCTGCTCCGAGCCTCCCGTCTCTTTGCCAAGCGGAGCCCCCACCTCAGCAAGATACTGGCCTCGATAGAAAAATTGAGGAAATGGGTCAACAGATTTAGTCCCTTAGGAGATAGGCTCCAAAAGCAAACGACGACCTCAATTTCTCCTTAGAACCCCCTTTTCTGGCAGATCATGAAGGAATTGATCCCACCTCAATTCAAGATGCCCCAAATAGAGTCGTATGACGGTACCTCGAATCCTTTAGATTATCTAGAGAGTTTCAAAGTTTTTATGATGCTGCATGGAACCACTGACGTTGTGCTTTGCAAGGTCTTCCCTACAACTCTTCTCAAAGCAACTCGATTTTAGTTTTCAAAGCTTCAATCCGAATCTATTTACTCCTTCAAGTAGCTCGGACGTCTCTTCGCAGTGCACTTCATCTTCAGCCAATGGCAGCATCACAGTTTCGATGCACTGCTCGACATCAAGCAGAGGAAGAAAGAGTCTCTTAGAGATTATGTCAACTGCTTAGCACAACGATATTAGAGGTTTGCGACCGGAATCAGTCAGTCATGATGTCGGCTATGAAGGGCGGCTTACGACTGTCACGCTTCCTCTTCTCTTCTCCTTAGAGAAGTGCTTCTTCGCCAACTTTGCCGAAATATTGGCAGGAGCAAAAAAATATACCAACACGGAGAAAGTCATACCTCACATTGCGAGTCCATTGGTGGGAGACCTCCCCGAGGAGGCAAAAGAATGCACGAGGAGCAAGGAGCGTCAAGAAGTACTTCACCTCAACGCGAAAGAAGTTCACAATGACCCAAGAGCCTTCCTTAGAAGTTTGAGAGGTACACTCCCCTCACTGCCCCGAGAACTCAGATCCTCATGGAAATCAAAGGTCGAGGCTACTTGCACCCCCCGCATCAAATGAATGCCCCAATGAGCAAGAGAAACAAGAAGAAGTATTGCCTTTTGTTGCCCAGATAGACAACCCAAGAGGGGGGGTGAATTGGGTTTTAAAATTAACTTAGATATTTAAAACATTATGGATGATTAATTAAAAACTATTGCAAGTTATTTAATTAATCCTAAGTGCTGTGAGTGATGTGAGAGTAAGAAGAAAAGAGCCAATCAATCACAAACACAAGATTTTATAGTGGTTCGGAGCTAACCCTTGCTCCTACGTCCACTCCCCAAGTCTCACTTGGGAATTTCACTATAACCCCCTTGGATTACAGCCGGTTGTTTTGCAAGCTCACAACCAAACTTGTTGTTTTACGAGCTCACAACGAACTCGGTCGGTTTTTCCAGGCTCACCGACTAGAACCAACCCCGATTGTTTTTCCGGGCTCACAATCAAACCCTTACACACGTTGGTTTTTAACTTGGCTCACCAACCAACCTTAGTCCCCTTGATTCAATCCCCCGATTGAACCAAGTAAATACAAGTTATAGAAAGAAAGGAAAATAAGCTTCTCAAAAGCAGATGTAAAACAATATAATCAAAAGAGGAGTTTAGAAGCCCTCAAACGCTTTTAAGCTGAAGTAGAGGAATGGCTTCTTGAACTCCGGTCTCCTCTCGAATGAGTAGTCGACTTGAATGCAGGAGGAGGAGGCTTTAATTGCTGGGAAGATGTAGTTGGTTGCAGTAAATGCTGATCTTCCCCTTTTTCGTTGAAGAGCACGTTGCAGAGCTTGAAAGCTTGAATGCTTGGAGTGGAATAGTTGTTCTCTGCCTTACTACAGTCTTCTGTGGCTATTTAAGCCAACCCCCACGGAAACTAGCCGTTACACTGCTTTTTCTGTCCGTTCTGCACACTCTGCGCAGCCTGACAATATGACCGTTGATGGGTTGGAGTCGACTCGCGCGATCAGGAGTCGACTCGGCTGTAGCGGGAGTCGACTCAAGCTTTTCCGGAGTCGACTCGGCAACTGTTCCAAATTTGAATTAAAGTTGCCGTCACGACTGGGAGTCGACTCGTCTTGACCCAGAGTCGACTCGCCAACTTCTGGAGCTGACCTGGCAATTTTGGAGTCGGCTCATCCACAGAAGTCCGTGGATCCAATTTTGAATTTTGTCCACTCGAGTCGACTCGACTGTCCTTGGAGTCGACTCGAATCTCAGAGCCCGAACTCCCGATCCTCTGTCTTTTGGCTCATCCAGTCTTGGAGTCGACTCGAACTTCCTTGGAGTCGACTCGGCTCTCAGTTTCCGAAAGTTGGTCTTCTGCCTTTTGACGTGAAGCTTGTCTTGGAGTCGACTCGAGCTGTCTGGGAGTCGACTCGAATCTCAGAGGCAGTAACATGGTTTTCTGTCTGTCGATGGTCGCACAGTCTCGGAGTCGACTCGTGCAATGCGGGAGTCGACTCGAATCTCAGAGTCCCAAAAATGCTCTCTGACTTTTTCCTTGTGTTCCGCTGAGAGTCGACTCATGCTTTCTTTGGAGTCGACCTGCCAACCATCGGAGTCGACTCGCGTTCCACTGGAGTCGACTCGAATCTCAGACCCGAAAAACTGCTCTCTGACTTTTCTTTGTGTACCTCTTGGAGTCGACTCTTACTACCCTGGAGTCGACTCGTTGAACATTGGAGTCGACTCGCGCACTTCAGGAGTCAACTCGTTGACAGGTTCTGAGATGAGGCTTTCTGTTCTTCTTTCTGTTCTCAGTCGGAGTCGACTCGTACTAGTCTGGAGTCGACTCGAGCTCGTGCCAGTGAACTTGATACGCTTGGAGTCGACTCGTGATACTCGGGAGTCGACTCGAGTCTCAGACTTTGGTTCAGCAGACTTCTTAACTTATCCAAAATACTATGAACCAAATCTAGAGACACTTGGATAGGATTTTCACTGAAACACTCAATTGAATTCATTAGTAATCACAAGATATACTCAAATGCTTTGAGCTCATCAAAATCAAATGGGGTTTTAATCAATCACTCCACAATCTCCCCCTTTTTGATGATGACAAAACTTTGAGTATATGTAAAATGACTTGCTCAATAAATAATGAAATAAAATCCATAAATGAATTCAAATGTCTGATAATTTAATTTATCCAAGTTTGAAAGGAGTGAAACAACAAATTTCGGAGTTAAAGCTCCCCTTTCATTTGGAATTATATAAGCCTTCATATTATGCAATCAATTGTGTGGCTTATATGTCATTAATGATTTAGTTTGATTAAAATTTAGATTCTCCCCCTCAACATATGCATTCAACTATGTTTTGATTCTCTGAATTTCCTTTTAATGCTTTGAAGTTTTTGAACTGAATTTTTTGTTTTTAGAGGGAAAATCTGTCAATTTGTTCTTGAGTAGGATTCAGCTAATCTCCGAATATCCCTTGAATAGATTCTGGAGATTACCCCATTAGGAGCCCCAAAAGAGAGATAATGAGCCTCGAGGTACCGAATCCACTTAGAACAAATTTGTGTGTGTTTTTAAGAGTTTATCTTTTTATTTATTTCCATTGATTTCTTTTACATATTTTTTTTTATATTTCTCCCCTTTTACACATTTTATACATATTTCTCCCCCTTTTTGTCATCATACCAAAAAGGAGGTAATCAACCACAATCAATGGCACAACCAATCATCAAATGGCACATAATTGAAGATAAGATGTCTACTCATTGTATTGATATGAATTGAAGTAGATTTGAGCATACAATAAGTAAAGTAAAACAATACAAAACAAAACTCAAACACATCTATGTCCTCCTCGAGGATGAAGCTCCCCCTCTCGAGGATGCATCTCCTCCTCTGGAGGATGTGGCTCCTCCTCTCGAGGATGTGGCTCCTCCTCTCAATCGGCTCTGCTCCATGAGGAGGGTGACTGCATCTGTGACATGGCCAAGCTGTGTGATGATAGACGTGGTGGCTCTGCTATGTGTAGTGGAGAGCTCTGTCACCGATGCCTGAAGCCCAGTCACCGATGTCTGAAGTGCGTCCAGCTTGTCGATGAGTACATTCGACAAGCGCTCGGCCCCCTCGGTGGTGGTGTGCATGTCACGACCTATCTCCTCTCGCATCTGTCGAGTGGAGCTCGTGACCTCACTCATGCTGTGGAACTGGGCCTGGACCAAACTCCGGACATTGTAGATCTCTTCCCGTACATGAGCCGTCATGTCAGTCACGGCTGTCAAGGAAGGGACCAACTGAGAAGATACGGGTGCAGGAGTGGGAGCAGGCACCGCACCTCGGAGCTCCCGAAGCAGCTCATCCCTCACCTCTCTGACTATCTCCTGTCGCAGCTCCCGGAGCTGCTCAGGATCAATCCGGACCGCCATAGAGGGTGGTGCCGAGGAGGAAGGTCCGGCGGAGGTGGTAGGAGCAGGAGGAGTGGATGGAAGGTCTGGATGGTCTGGAAGGTCTGGGTAGTCTGAATCGGGCTCAGGACTGGGTGAAGGTCTGGTGGTCTGAGCGGTGAGGGTAGACTTCCTAACCCATACCCCCTCTCTCTTCCGAAACCCCATCCTGTGCATGGTCCCCGTACACAAGCGATCTGTCCATCGCAATGCACGAGAGGGTTCCCTCTCAGGAATGGGAATCTCGTACTCCCTAAAGAGAAGAGTAAAAATCATGCCGTATGGGAGGTTGAGCCTAGGTCTATCTAGGGGCTCACACATATACCTATAGATGAGTTTGGGGAAGTTGACCGGGGTGTCCTGAAGAATGTAAGACATAATAGCTAGGTCCCTCTCATTTACAAAATCAAATCTTCCTGTCTTAGGGAAGATGGACCTGGACAGAATACTCAAAAGGATTCTCACTTCAATAGGAAGTGAGCTAGCAGATACCTCGTCTAGGGGGACTGAGGTGGATGCCCTAAGACGACCGTAAGGGCCTCAACTCTATCCTCAGGGTGTGCGGGAGCCACCCCTACTAATGGAAGGTGGAGGATGTGGGCAATGAGATCCTCCGTGACACGCACAGGGACACCTACTACTGTGCCCTCGATACCTCCATCTCCCCGATGGACGGTACTATAAAACTCTTGAACAAGGCCAGGGTAAGTGGGAAGGTCCAAAGTGAGGAAGTACTCTAGGCCCTGGGCTCTAAGCCTATCACCTATGGTGAACCCTTCCCGGGAGAGATAGTCAAAGTCGACATACCTCCCGGTGGTGACGGCCTTCCCGGCCAACGGCCTTGCGGGAACCGCCCTAGGCGGGAACGAGCCGGAGGTGGTTCCCTCGCGGGATCGTGCCGCGCCTTGGAGCGCCGCTCGGGACCGGCCTCGGGACGGGACCTCTTCCTAACCACGGTCTTACGAGGCATCTTGACCTAAACGAGAAGAAATACCTAAAGGACGGAGAAAGGTCGACGGAGGAGACTCGGGACGGACAGGAGACGACCTAGGAATGGACGAAAACCCTAAGAACCGGTGAAAAATCGACCCGAACAGAGGTTGGAGACGATCGGGGACGACCTAGGAGTCGGCTCTAGGGCTTTTTGAACAGTGGCGGCTTGAAAGAAAAGTGTTTGCGAAACGACAAACCTAGGGTTAAAAAGTCGGATCCCGACTGCGAGTCGACTCCCCTGAGTCGCGAGTCGACTCGACCTCGAGTCGACTCCCGACAATGTGCGAGTCGACTCCCCCTCAGCTGCCATCTTTGCGAGTCGACTCCCGCAAATGCGCGAGTCGACTCCCCCTTAGGAGCCGGCTCTGAAACTTACTCGAGTCGTCTCTAACTTTGGCACGCACCTAAAACTCATGCTATAATCGTGCCAAATGAGGGAAAATCACCTAATTATGATCTGATTTGATGATCATTGAAAAGAAACTCTATTTTAACCACATTGTAATCATCAAAATCTATTATTCTAGTGAAAACCACCACTAGGATGGATCAATCACTCCTAATCCCCTCCTAAGCACACTAAACCTCTCTTCACTTAGGGGTTTTGTAAAAATATCTGCTAATTGATTATCAGTACAAACAAATTGGAGTGTCTATTCAATACATGATCTCTTATGAAGTGATGTCTTATCTCAATGTGTTTAGTTCTTGAATGTTGAATTGGATTTTAGTTAGATTTATGGCACTTGTATTATCACAATTAATGGGAATTTTATCTTGTTTAATGCCATAATCTTCTAATTGTTGTTTAATCCACAAGATTTGAGCACAACAACTCCCGGCTGCCACATATTCAGCTTCAGCAGTGGATAATGCAACCGAGTTTTGTTTCTTGCTAAACCATGAGATAAGGTTTTCTCCTAGAAATTGACAAGACCCGCTGGTACTTTTTCTATCAAGCTTACATCCAGCGAAGTCTGAATCTGTGTATCCTATTAAGTTTAGGCTAGATTCTTTAGAGTACCATAGCCCTATGTTCTTAGTTCCTATTAAGTATTTAAAAATTCTCTTAACTGCAGCTAGGTGTGATTCTTTAGGATTAGCCTGATATCTAGCACACATGCACACACTAAACATAATATCAGGTCTACTTGCAGTAAGATACAGTAAAGATCCTATCATACCTCTATAAAGTTTTTGATCTACAGATTTACCTGATTCATCTTGATCTAATTTGCATGATGAGCTCATGGGGGTGCTGATTGACTTGTTTTCCTCTATATCAAACTTCTTGAGCATCTCCTTGATATATTTTGCTTGATTGATGAAGATTCCTCCTTCAGATTGTTTGATTTGAAGCCCTAGGAAGTAGTTCAGCTCTCCCATCATGCTCATCTCAAACTCACTCTGCATCAAATCAGCAAACTCTTCACAGAGGCGATTGTTAGTGGCACCGAAAATGATATCATCAACATAAATCTGTACTAATAGCATCTCCTTATTTTGCTTTTTTAGAAATAATGTTGTGTCTACATTTCTCCTAGAGAATTCATGTTCTAATAGGAATTTACTAAGTCTCTCATACCATGCTCTAGGTGCTTGTTTTAATCCATAAAGTGCTTTGTTCAGTTTATACACATGATTAGGGTATTGATGATTTTCAAAACCAGGAGGTTGTTCTACATACACTTCCTCATTAATATACCCATTAAAAATGCACTTTTTACATCCATTTGAAATAGTTTGAAATCCTTAGAGCATGCATATGCTAATAATAGTCTAATAGCCTCAAGTCTAGCTACGGGAGCAAAGGTTTCATCAAAATCTATGCCTTCTTCTTGATTATAACCCTTTGCCACTAGTCTAGCCTTATTCCTTATAACAATTCCATTTTCATCTAGCTTATTTTATATATCCATTTTGTACCTATAATTGGATATTCAGAAGGCCTCTCTACTAGATCCCACACTTTGTTTCTAGTAAATTGGTTTAGTTCTTCTTGCATTGCATTTATCCAATTTACATCATTTTCGGCTTCTTCTATATGTTTGGGCTCAAAGTGTGAAACAAAAGCTAGATGGTTATTCAAATTTCTAAGCGAAGCTCTAGTCCTAACCGGTTGAGATGGAATCATCTAGAATGAGTTCCTTAGGATGCCCGTGAGCATACCTCCAAGCTTTTGTTAGCCCATGATCCACAATAGGCTCTTGGCTTGATGATGCTTCTTCAATCAATTTTTGATTATCATCTTGTAATCCCATCTCATCTATCTTTCTTCAAGTATTTCCAACATCATCATCAAAATTAACCTTCTTACTAGATGAGATGTCACTAGAGTCATCAAAAACAACATGTATAGATTCTTCTATAACTAGGGTTCTTTTATAAAGACTCTATAGGCTTTACTAGTTGTAGAATAACCTAAGAATATTCCTTCATCAGATTTAGGATCAAATTTCCTTAGATTATCTTTCCCATTATTATGTACAAAACACCTACATCCCAAAGGCATGAAAGTAATTAACTTTTGGTTTTCTGTTTTTCCAAAGTTCATAAGGTGTTTTCTTTATAATGGGTCTTAATAAAACTCTATTTAATATGTGACAAGAGGTATTAATGGCTTCTCCCCAAAAGTACTTAGGGAGGTTACTTTCACATAACATAGTCCTAGCCATTTTCTCTAGTGTTCTATTCTTCCTTTCCACAACTCCATTTTGTTGTGGTGTCCTAGGTGCAGAAAAATTATGGGTTATCCCCTTTTTACTACAAAATTCGTTAAATAATTGATTTTCGAATTCGGTAACCATGGTCACTTCTAATGGCTATGACTGAAGACTCTCTAGCATTTGTTACTTCCTTATGGAACTTCTTAAACATAGAAAATGCTTGATCCTTATGCGCTAGAAACATGACCCATGTGTACCTAGAGTAATCATCTACTATAACTAGACCATATTTATTTCCACCTAGGCTTGTTGTTCTAGTTGGACCAAATAGGTCCATGTGTAGTAATTCTAGAGGCCTAGAAGTAGAGACACATTTTATGGATTTAAAAGAGTTCCTAGATTGTTTGCCAAATTGACATGCTTCACATATTTTGTTCTTTTCAAATTTTAATTTTGGCAAACCTATCACGGAGTCTCTTTTAACTAGTTTAGTTATTGTGTCCATGCTTGCATGACCTAACTTACGGTGCCATAACCAACTAGCATCATTATCTTTAGTTTCATTTACAACTAGACATTGGTTATGTTTTGCAAGATCTTCTAGGTCTACAACATATACATTTCCACGTCTAATTCCTTTAAAAACTAAACTATTATCATTAGGATTTGTTATAATGCATAGTGATGGTTTAAACATAACATCATATCCTTTATCACATAATTGACTAATGCTTAACAAGTTATGCTTAAGACCATCAACATATCTAACATTATCTATAAAAGTAGAAGGGGTGATTTGAACTTTACCAATACCAATGATGTGACCTTGGTTGTTGTCTCCAAACGTCACAGCACCTCCCTTCTTAGCTTCAAGGGTGAAAAATTGATCTTTATCACCCGTCATGTGCCTTGAGCAGCCACTATCCAAATACCAGCAGTTTTTGTTGACTTTGGCTGCAAGACACTCCTTACACAAGCAAATCATGTCATCTTAGGTACCCAAGTTTTCTTGGGTCCTTCATGGTTAGTCAAGTTGGTTCCTTTTGGAACCCATATCTTTTTAATTTTTCTTTTAGTTTTACTTTTCCTAAAATTACACACATTTGCTTTATGACCTACTGTACCCACAACAAAAGCAAGTTATTTTCTTAATTTTAGTTTCCCCAGCTTTAACAAAGAAGTTACTGAGAAGTTTTTGTTTATTTCTTGGTTTATATCCTAAACCCGCTTTATTAAATACGGCTCGTTGATTATTAAGTATCATATTTAACTTTTCAGAACTATACGTAAACCTTTCAACTAAAGGTTTGTATTTTCCAAGTTCTTTAGTTAATGTTTGATTTTCTGCTTTTAAATCATTTAGTTCTTTTGTGAGATCCTTGTTTAAGATTTGTTTATGGTTTTTAAGTTCTGAAAGTTCCTTAGTTAGTTTTTCATTATCTTTCGTTAAGTTGTTAGTCTTCTTAAATAAGAGTTGGTTGCTTGTCTTAAGTTCTAGATTTTCTTTGGTAAGATTATCTTTATCCTTAATTAATGAATCATGCTTATGAATGTAAGTTTGGTTAGTTACTTTAGTTCTCTGTTTTTAACATTTATATTCTTATATTCAATCATTAATTCATTAAAACGCATCATAAAGTTCATCAAATGTAAAATCAAAATGCGTATCGAAAGTTTACCTCGTTTTCGTTGGCCGAAGCAGAAATTGGCCTTCTCTTCTTGTTCTTCATCCGATGATGAAGATGATGCGTCGGAGTCCGATAGGGTGATGACAAGGGCTTTCTTCTTCTTCTTGTACTTGCTGCCCTTCTTTAGTAAGGGACACTCAGCTCTGATGTGTCCCGGCTTTTTGCACTCATAGCACCCATTCCCCTCATTTTCTCTTTCCTTACCTTTGTCCTTGCGGTAGGAATTTGAGGGGCCTCTCCTTGATGATAGGACTTCTTGTGGTTGATGAATTTCTTGAACTTGCGCACAAGAAGTGCCTCACCACCATCTTCCCTCATCTTCTTCTTCTTCACTACTGCTACTGCAAGATAAGTCTTTGTTAGATGAAGTAGATTTTAAAGCTATTACCTTTTTCTTATGGGAGGACTCTTCCTCGTTGTGTTGTTTCATGGTGAGCTCGTGCGTCATAAGGGATCCAAGAAGCTCCTCAAGTGGTAGCTTGTTCAAGTCCTTGGCTTCTTGGATTGCCGTCACTTTAGCTTCCCACAACCTTGGTAGACACCGAAGGATTTTCCTGACAAGCTCACTGTTAGTATAGTTCTTGCCAAGGCTTTTTAGGCCATTGACAATATCAGTAAACCTAGTGAACATGCATGTGATTGTTTCATTTGAATCCATTTTAAATAATTCATATTTATGAACCAAGATGTTTATTTTGGATTCCTTGACTTGATTCGTGCCCTCATGGGTCACTTCAAGTCTGTCCCAAATTTCTTTTGCAGAATTGCAAGTTGAAACCCTATTGAATTCATTTCTATCTAAGGCACAATAGAGTACATTCATAGCTTTGGAATTAAGTTGTGCCTTCCTCATGTCATGTTCATCCCAATCCGTTTCTAGTTTGGGTACCTTGACACCCTCTACATATATGGATGGGATGTATGGCCCATTTACTACAATAGTCCACATCTCATAGTCTTGGGCTTGGATGAATATTCTCATCCTAGCCTTCCAATATGAGTAGTCAGACCCATTAAAGAATGGAGGTCTTTGGGTGGACTGACCCTCAATGTGGGAAGATCCAAATGGGTTGTCATTTCGATCTTTTACTCTTGGGTGGAAGAGTTTAGGCTCTGATACCACTTGTTGCCCCAGATAGACAACCCAAGAGGGGGGGTGAATTGGGTTTTAAAATTAACTTAGATATTTAAAACGTTATGGATGATTAATTAAAAACTATTGCAAGTTATTTAATTAATCCTAAGTGCTGTGAGTGATGTGAGAGTAAGAAGAAAAGAGCCAATCAATCACAAACACAAAGTTTTATAGTGGTTCGGAGCTAACCCTTGCTCCTACGTCCACTCCCCAAGTCTCACTTGGGAATTTCACTATAACCCCCTTGGATTACAGCCGGTTGTTTTGCAAGCTCACAACCAAACTTGTTGTTTTACGAGCTCACAACGAACTCGGTCGGTTTTCCCAGGCTCACCGACTAGAACCAACTCCGATTGTTTTCCCGGGCTCACAATCAAACCCTTACGCACGTTGGTTTTTAACTTGGCTCACCAACCAACCTTAGTCCCCTTGATTCAATCCCCCGATTGAACCAAGTAAATACAAGTCATAGAAAGAAAGGAAAATAAGCTTCTCAAAAAGCAGATGTAAAACAATATAATCAAAAGAGGAGTTTAGAAGCCCTCAAACGCTTTAAGCTGAAGTAGAGGAATGGCTTCTTGAACTCCGGTCTCCTCTCGAATGAGTAGTCGACTTGAATGCAGGAGGAGGAGGCTTTAATTGTTGGGGAAGATGTAGTTGGTTGCAGTAAATGCTGATCTCCCCTTTTTCGTTGAAGAGCACGTTGCAGAGCTTGAAAGCTTGAATGCTTGGAGTGGAATAGTTGTTCTCTGCCTTGCTACAGTCTTCTGTGGCTATTTAAGCCAACCCTCACGGAAACTAGCCGTTACAACTGCTTTTTCTGTCCGTTCTGCACACTCTGCGCAGCCTGACAATATGACCGTTGGTGGGTTGGAGTCGACTCGCGCGATCAGGAGTCGACTCGGCTGTAGCGGGGAGTCGACTCAAGCTTTTCCGGAGTCGACTCGGCAACTGTTCCAAATTTGAAATTAAAGTTGCCGTTCACGACTGGGAGTCGACTCGTCTTGACCCGGAGTCGACTCGCCAACTTCTGGAGCTGACCTGGCAATTTTGGAGTCGGCTCATCCACAGAAGTCCGTGGATCCAATTTGAATTTTGTCCACTCGAGTCGATCGACTGTCCTTGGAGTCGACTCGAATCTCAGAGCCCGAACCCCGATCCTCTGTCTTTGGCTCATCCAGTCTTGGAGTCGACTCGAACTTCCTGGATCGACTCGGCTCTCAGTTTCCGAAAGTTGGTCTTCTGCCTTTTTGACGTGAAGCTTGTCTTGGAGTCGACTCGAGCTGTCTGGGAGTTGACTCGAATCTCAGAGGCAGTAACATGTTTTCTTGCTGTCGATGCGCACAGTCTGGAGTCGACTCGTGCAATGCGGGAGTCGACTCGAATCTCAGAGTCCCAAAAATGCTCTCTGACTTTTTCCTTGTGTTCCGCTGAGAGTCGACTCATGCTTTCTTGGAGTCGACCTGCCCAACCATCGAGTCGACTCGCGTTCCACTGGAGTCGACTCGAATCTCAGACCCGAAAAACTGCTCTCTGACTTTTTCTTTGGTACCTCTTGGAGTCGCTCCTTACTACCCTGGAGTCGACTCGTTGAACATTGGAGTCGACTCGCGCACTTCAAGGAGTGACTCGTTGACAGGTTCTGAGATGAGCTTTCTGTTCTTCTTCTGTTCTCAGTCGAAGTCGACTCGTACTAAGTCTGGAGTCGACTCGAGCTCGTGCCAGTGAACTTGATACGCTTGGAGTCGACTCGTGATACTCGGGAGTCGACTCGAGTCTACAGACTTTGGTCAGCAGACTTCTTAACTTATCCAAAATATTCATGAACCAAATCTAGACACACTTGGACAAGGATTTTCAACTGAAACACTCAATTGAATTCATTAGTAATCACAAGATATACTCAAAATGCTTTGAGCTCAATCAAAAATCAAATGGGGTTTAATCAATCACTCCACACCTTTTTCCCATCAAGATCATAGCCATCGACACCGAGGAGTGCATCTAGCTTAAGGATAAAATCGAGGCACTCCATCTAATTTGGATAGCTAGATCATTATGTGAACACCCGACATGCCCAAGGAGAGCCTGCCTCAGCTCTGATCCATCTCTCTCATAGGCGATCATAATTTGTCCAACAATGAGGTCATCAATGCCATCGCTGGCCGACCTACCGAGGCTACAAGCATCTTTGACAACGAAGCTTTTCAAGAGGCGAAGCTTGTCCCGAAGAGACAGCATACTAGGGACATTATTTCCTTCTTCGACGCTGACTTGGAAGGAGTACAAACTCTTATGATAAGTGTAGTCATTTCTCTTATGATTACAAAATATGGTATAAAAAGAATCCATTTTAGTAATGAAGTTTGGCCGATGTATTATTCTATGATACTTTCCAACGAATGAAGCTACCTCCTAAACATTTCGAATGTTAATGCACCCCTGGTGAGCTTCTCAAGAGATTCTGTCCCCATGGAAGGCGTGATCAATCTATTGGTCACCGCAGGACAGAACCTTGAAAAGCATTTGGAGCTGGAGTTTCTCATGGTTCGAGTCTCCTCATCCTACAATGCAATCTTAGGCCGACTTGGTCTCGATGCCTTCCGAGCTGTGGTGTCTACTTATCATCTGCTTGTTCTTTTCTCTATAAGAAGCAGAATCGAAGAAATTTGAGGTGACCAAATGATAGCTCGCCAATGCGATATAGCCACTATCAAAGAAAAGAAATCGATAGAAGCTCTACCTATTGAAGGACTGGACACTTGACATGAACACAAAAAGTAGCAAGAACTTACCGAAGAATTGGTGTAGATCCTCTTAAGAAAAGATGAACCTGGCTAAACTGAGTAGATCGACTTGAGCTTGGATGGAAAAAATCGGGCCAAAGTGATCAACTTTCTCTATGCCAATGCTAGTGTCTTTGCCTAGTCGGCCACTGACATGCTGGGTATAAACCCTGAGGTGATGGTTCACCAGCTTAACAAACCCCGCTTACCAACCTGTGCAACAGAAGATGAGGAACTTCACCATATAAAGACAATAAGTCATCAACCAAGAAGTTGACAATCTCTTAGAGGCGTTTATTTGTGAGTTGAACTATCCTGGATGGCTAGCCAATGTTGTATTGTTAAAAAAGCTAATGGCAAGTGGCGAGTTTGCATCGACTACACCGACCTGAATAAAGCTTGCCTACAAGACAGCTTGCCATCCCGAAGATTGATCGGCTCGTACATGTGACCTCGGACATCAATTGCTGCCTTCATGATGCAATCTCTGGTACAACCAGATCCAAATGGCACCCGAAGATAAGGGAAAAATCTGCGTTCCTAACTAACAATGGCCTCTACTGCTACAAAGATCGGCCGAATATAGAGGTATATATGAATACATGCTCATAAAAAAGCCAAGCAGCAGACTAGCACATAACCAATTTGGAGGAAGCCTTTACGACCCTCAAAAACTACCAAATAAGCTCAATCCAATGACATGTGTCTTCAGAGTCGCCTTAAGAAGGTTCTTGGGGTCATGGGTGGACACAATAGGAGCATCGAGAAAAATCAGAGAAAATCCATATAGTGCAAAAAATGCAACCACCCAAAAACTGTCTTAGAAGTTCAACACCTGACGGGTCGAGGTCGCTGCACTTAAAAAATTTGTCTCCAGATCAGGGAGCGATGCCTCTCATTCTCAAAGTCCTAAAGCATCCGAAGAACTTTCAATAGACTGAAGAGTTTAAAGGATCTTCGACCAACAAAAGGAGTATCTCAGCTCGTCGTCTCTTCTCACAAAACTCAGGTCGGAGAAATACTTTACTTATATTAGCCCATCTCAACTGTTATGTAAGCTCAGTTTGTACGAGAAAGAACAAAATGTCAGAAACTGACTATTACACAAGTCAGCTCTATGGAGATGTCGAGACAAGTTGGAGGAAAATGGTCTACGCCCTCATCATCTCAGCTTGAAAGTTTCGGCCATATTTCCAAGCCCATTCAATTACAATCCTAACAACCAGTTAGATGAGAATAGATTTCAAAAACTTGAAATGCAGGTCAACTAGTCAAAGTAGGCAGTGGAGTCAAAGAGTTCAACCTAAAGTATCAGCCTCGGCCGTCAATTAAGATGTAGGTGTTAGCAGATTTTCTAGTGGAATGCACAATCCTGATGAAGATATATGTGGATAACATGCTCATAAAAAAGCCGAGCAACGGACTAACACATAACCAATCTGGAGGAAGCCTTTAACGACCCTTAGAAACTACCAAATAAGCTCAATCAATGACATGTGCCTTCAGAGTCGCCTTGAGAAGTTCTTGGGGTTCATGTGACACAATAGAACATCGAGGAAAATTCAGAGAAAATCCATTGCAGTGCAAAAAATGCAGCCCACCAAAGATTGTCATAGAAGTTCAACACTGAGGGTCGGGTCGCTGCACTTAAAAGATTTGTCTCGAGATCAGCGGAGTGATACCTCTCGTTCTCAAAGCCCTAAAGCATCAAAGAACTTTCTAATAGACCGAAGAGTGTTAAAGGATCGTTCGACCACTAAAGGAGTATCTCAGCTCATCGTCTCTTCTCACAAAACCTCAGGTCGGAGAATACTTTACTTATATTTAGCCATCTCAACTGTTATTGTAAGCTCAATTTTAGTACGAGAAGAACAAAAATGTCAGAAACTTGATCTATTACACAAGTCAGCTCTACAAGATGTCGAGACAAGTTGGGAGACAACGGTCTACGCCCCTCATCATCTCCAGCTTGAAAGTTTCAACATATTCAAGCCCATTCAATTACAATCCTAACCGACAGCTAATGAGGCAGATTTACAAACTTTAAAATACAGGTCAACTAGCAAAGTGGGGCAGTGGAGCTCGAAGAGGTCAACCTAAAGTATCAGCCTCGGCCGTCAATTAAGATGCAGGTGTTGGCAGATTTCTACGTGGAATGCACCAATCCCTGATGAAGTTTCTACCAAGCTCCCCAAGAAGAAGACCACAGAGCGGATCGCTTAACTGTAGATGGATCATCTGGCTCAAGGGCAGTGGGGTTGGACTCATACTTACCAACCCAAATAGAATGATCACGGAGTACTCACTACGGTTTAGATTTTTGACCTAATGAGGCTGAATATGAAGCACTCGTCACCAAGCTCAAGCTTTCCAAGGAGCTCGGGGTTCAACAGTTGAAAGTCTTCAGTGACTCACAATTAGTCGTCAGCCAAGTGCGAGGAGAATTCGAGGCTCGGAAGCCATCAATGATAAAATATCTACAAAGGTTAAAGGACCTCACCCCGGCCTTTCATAATTTTGACATACAACAGATTCCTCAGATAAAATACAAGGGTTGACTTGCTGTTAAAGTTGGCACCTCGGAGACCGCTAACCTGACTAAAGCCATGCACTTCGAAGTCCTAGAGACGCCGAGCATCGACAAACCTGAGCTCATGATGAATACTACTATCGAGCTGAGTTGGATGGATCTTCTCGTCAACTTGTTGAAGAATTGAAAACAGCCTACAAAGCGGGATGGAGCTCGCCAAACAAGGCGTCAAGTCTCCCACCTATGTCCTTCTCGATGACAAGTTATACCGAAAATCATTTTCAATGCCACTATTCAAATGCTTCTATTCGACCGAGGCATATTATGCACTTTGAGAAGTATACGAAGATCTGCGGAAATCGCCTAGAGGCTAGATCTTTGGCCTACAAGATCTTGCGACAGGAATACTACGGGCAACCCTACAAAAAGATGCGGCCAACTTCATCAAGAAATGTGACCTACGTTAACACCTTGCAATCATCCAACGGCGACCAGCGGTGCCATTGATGCTGATGAATGCCCTTGGCTATTTGCATAGTAGAAATCGACATCCTCGAACTTTTCTAGTGGCAACCAGGCAGCATAAGTTTCTCTTTGTTGCTGTGGATTAATTCACCAAATGGGCAAAAGTCGAACTAGTGGCTCAGATTACCAAGGCAAAAGTCAAGACTTTGTCTAGAAGGTCATAATTTTCACGTTCAGACTTCCTCAGGTAATCATTACAGATAATGGACATCATTCAACGGTGCCCAATTCAAAGAATTCTTCACTGAGCTCGGGATCAACCATCGGTTCACTTCGGTAGCACACCTTCAGTCGAATGGAGAGGTTGAGGTGACCAACCGAACGATCCTACAGGGGCTACAGGCAAGACTGAACCAATCAAAAGGACTATGGGCTAAAGAGTTGTACAATATCTTATGGACGTATCAGATAACACATCGAATTCGTACAAGAGAACCCTTCAACCTTGCTTTTGAAACGAAGGCAATGATTCCACTGAAGATCGGGCTTCCATCACTTTAGGTAAAAATCTTTGACGACCAAACAAACTCAAATCAACTCCAGGCTAAATTGGATCTACTAGAAGAGACCAAAGAACGAGCTCAAGTCTGCATGACGACATACCAACAGAGAGCAGCTTGGTACTACAATTCAAGAGTCAAGGGTAAGAGCTTTTCCAACCTGGCAACCTCGTCTTGAGAAAGATGGCAACATCACAACCAAAAAAACTTAGGAAGTTAAGCCCAAATTAGAAAGGCCCATACTGAGTAGCCGAAGCAATATGATCAAAAACATATAAACTGGAGCATGTTGATAGTGATGTGATCCCACGAACTTGAACTTCGATAACCTCCACATCTATTAATACTAAGGTTCATTTTATTCCGAGCTTATTTTTAACAAAGATCTTCTTGTTATGTTACTATCTTTCAGATCGTTTAACAATTATGACAAGCATATTTGACTCGGACAAAATAAGAGACACCCAAAAATGCCTGGTTCCAACCTAAGGGACACCTCAAAAATGCCTGGGCCCCGACCTAAGATCTCCGAGGTCAACAATAGTTCAATAACAAAACCAACTATTCTAGTGGAGACACCTTGAACCCGTTCAGGATCTTCTTAAGCCGAGCTCACTTGGAATTCAAATTAAACATGGGGATGAACTCCAAAAAAATCAACGAGGAGCCCAAGATTGGCTGAAAATCCTAACCAATCCTCTAGTCAGAATTATTAGAAGACCAACCGGAGAGTCCAGATAGGCTGAAAATCCTCACTGATCCTCTAGTCAGACTTAAGCTAAGAAGAGGCATCAAAGGAAGATTTGACACGATGAGCCGAACTCAAATGAAAAGGTAAATATTGCAAGCGAGAACTGAAGATAGGTACTTTGAAAAATTTTTACTTTCATTACTTTTGAGTTTGTACATCAACCTCAAAAAAATTTGAGCAAGAGACATCATTCTTCGTCGCTGCCATTGTTACTGTCTTTATCGTCATCATCATCTCCATCGCCGAGGTCGAGTTGAAGACCAAAGAAGTCCATCCCCTAGGAAAAGTCGATGAGGCTGAGCTCAGCACTCTTCAAAGCCCTTCGTGAATGCATCAGTTGCATTCTCAACGAACTCATCTTTGAACTGATCTGAGGAGAGATACTCCTTGACCGCTCTGGCAGCCTTTTTATTGACGGGAAGACGAGCTCCTTGGCAGCCTGCCACTTCGTGTCCAGCTTTGAGCCAAGCCTCTCGAGCGTCAGGATTGCCTCGTGCATGTAGCTGACCTCATGAGCATGCTAATAAGAAGAAAAATCAGCAATTGAAGCAAAAGACTTGGCAAGAATCTGCGAAGTAGAAGCTTACCCAGATGACTGAAGAGTACGCCTCGTCGATCAGGTCGAGAATGGGGAAGGAGCACATGATCTTCTTGTCGGCATGAAGCTGGAATGCTCGGACCATGCCTTGGCTACTTTAGAGGTCCTCGAGGCCGAGTCAGATTCTTTGACCAACCACTTCGGAACATAGACCCTTGAGGCGTGGGCCAAGGCTAAAGGGTTGTCCTCGGCTGGAGCGGACGAGCTCAGTCAGGTCTGAGCCAAGGTACGGGCCTCGAACAACGACATATATTAAGATGTGGCGGCAGCAGATGGCTGACCTAGGACGACCCCCTCTGGAGGGCTGACCTAATTGGTGATATGATCTCAACCTCGGGGTCGAGATCCATGCTCTCTACTTGAGGAACTGGCACCTCGGGAGAGACCACGGGAACCAAGGCCTCGGTGGCTGCTTTGACGGCAGGGGCCAAGGAGGACTCTTTGTTGGGAACCCGCCCATGCCGCAGAAAATTAAAAAAATTCAGATGGCAGCGGAAGTGGCATGCGCGGGATCAACGTTCATCTCATGAACGTGTTTCAAAAACCGTTCGTAGATAGATTAGGATTAAAAAAACTTTTGAAACATTAGGAAGATCAGATCTTCACCTTGTGCGGGTAGATGATCACCGCAAACTGAAGTTCATAGTTTTAGGATGAAGGTTCGCTTGAAGCCGCACACGCATCCGGCCTCTACGGGTATCCACACGAAGTAGAGAATCGATCAAAGCTTACTTGTCTTCCCGGGGTGCTAGCTCTCTTGCAGAGACAACTTTGGATGGCTGATTTCCTTCCTTTCAATCAACTCTTGATCCCAGAGGGAGGAGGAGGAAGAAGGATGCAGAAAGGAAGAAGAACGAAGCCCTTGCAGTCTTCTTCTTTTTCTTTGCATTGGGAGCCTAAGAAGAGAGGAAGGAAGAAAGCATGCCTCTCTTCTTTTTCCTTGGTGGCTTGCGGCTGAAACCAAGAGGAGAGGAGAGGGGGCGTACGGCTGAAAGGAGAAGGGCTTGCGTGCCCTAGGTGCTGCCCCTCTTCTCCTTAAAAAGGATGTAGAGCTCCTAACATTTAGGAGCTCCATATTAAATTCCTTAAGAGGGGCGCCGGCCCCTCTTGTGTTGCCGCACCAAGAAACAAAAGGAGGAGGGGCATGAGCCCCTCCCTCTTGTGTTGCCCTAGTCCTCCTCTAAGGAGGATTAGGAGGCCCCTATTTGGTTTAGTCCTAATCTGATTAGGCTTTAACCAAATTATGAACCATTTGGGTTTAATTTAGGCAAGTCCTAATCCAATTAGAACTTAAATGAATTATGACTCAATTGAACTCTTCAATCCTAATCCAATTAGGAGTCATGTTAATTCATTAGATTAATAATTAATTAGAACTTAAGAAATCCTAATCCAATTATGATTTATTTAATTTTAGTCCTAATCCAATTAGGACTCTTATTTGAATCCGAAGTCCTAATCTAATTAAGACTTCTAGGAATCCTAATCCAAGTAGGACTCCAAGTTGAATTCAAAATTCTAATTTAATTAGGATTGTAGGAATCCTACTTAGAGTAGGATTCCCAGTCCTAATCTAATTAAGACTCTAGGAATCCTACTCCAAGTAGGATTCATATTTAAGTCTAATTAATCAAATCCCATTATTCCTTCTTCAACAGATTATCAATCAAATTGATTATTCGTGATTCACAATGTAGTGACACCTAGCAGCATGTAGTGGCTACCCAGCAGAATGGAATGATGAACCTCTAGGTGCAATTATCGTATGATACAGTCCTTCTATCGTGGATCCCTATAGGACAGAGGTCATGGACAACTCGTCAAACCCCATCGTCTGTCATATGTCAAGATTTATTCGACTTAAGTTCGAGAGTGGAAAACTCTTTCTCCACTATGTATACTGCCCCGGCCGAGGTCTTATGAACTCAGTCTTATAAATCACATAGAATCTCTCCTTATCTATCAAGATCGATAGATTCCATATAGGTGCATACCCTACTCCTACAGTGAACCAACTGCAGCCAATCTACACTGCATGGACCCATATATCTAGAGACCATGTATACGTGCAGTCAAACTACAATAACCTCACTGTGAGTAGCCGAAGCACCGCAGGTCAAAGGACCAGTCACACTACTGCAACATCAAACAAGTCACTGATGAGTGGATAGACATCCAAGCGACTTCTTGTCTTGGTCACGCTCAGTACCCTTGTTCTCTAACAAGCACCTGCACTATTACTTCAGTGTCCCCACACCAAGGACTCGAGTCTCGTCCATCCTCAAGGAAAGTAATGTGTGCACTGATCTCATCGGATCGGTCACCGTCCTCGTGATGATCCATCGATCAGGAGCATTTAGAAATTAATCACTAATGATACATGGCTCAAATTCTCAACTCTTGAGAATATACATCACTATCTTATTAATTTCTTGGACGATTCATAGACACATAAACAATATGAATTAAAAAGATGCATTTTATTATTTAATAATAATAAAGTCAAGTACAAAATTATGTTCCAGAATTAATAATGTGTCAGCCAGATTGGCTTCTAGGGCATACATCTAACAATCTTCCACTTGCACTAAAGCCAATCAGTCATATATCTAAGTCCCATCTTCTCAAGATGGGCTTCAGTCTTTTGCTGACTTAGCTGCTTAGTGAACGGGTCCGCCATGTTGTCCGCGGAGTCTACTCTCTGCACCTCGGCATATTTCTTCTCAACATAGTCGCGTATAGGTGAAAGCGCTGCTCTGCATGCTTGGACTTCTGATGAGACCTTGGCTCCTTAGGAATAGCTATGGCGCCATTATTATTGCAGTGAGTGTTATGGCATCTGATGACATTACATCCAATTCCGCAACGAATTTTTGAACCAGAAGCCTTTCCTTAGCAGCTTCAGAGGCGGCGATATATTCAGCTTCCATAGTAGAATCAGCAATAATCGGTTGTTTAGAATTTTTCCAATTCACTGTACCACCATTGCACAAGAACACATATCTAGATGTAGACTTTCTATATTGATATTAGTCATGAAGTCTGAATCTGTGTACCCTTCTACCTTTAACTCTGATGCTCCTCCAAAGACCAAGAATAAATCTTTACTTCTTCTTAAGTACTTAAGAATATTCTTCACAGCTGTCCAGTGCTCTTCATCTGGATTCGACTGATATCTGCTAGTGACACTCACAGCGAGTGCTATATCAGGTCGTGTACACAGCATGGCATACATGAGGCTCCCTATTGCCGAAGCATAAGGGATCTTGCTCATGCGTTGAATTTCTTCAGATATGTTGGGGCACATCTTCTTGGAGAGATGAATTCCATGCCTAAGGGTAAGAGACCCCTTTTGGAGTTTTCCATGCTGAACCTTTTCAACAGTTCCTCTATGTACATCTTTTATGATAGGCCAAACATCCTTTTAGATCTATCTCTATAGACCTTTATCCCCAAAATACAGGATGCTTCCCAAGGTCTTTCATGGATAACTCTTTTGACAACCAGACCTTGACCGAGGTTAGCATGGGAATATCTTTCCCTATTAGGAGGATGTCGTCCACGTACAGTATGAGAAATACGACAACACTCCCACAAACCTTCTTGTAAACACACGGTTCCTCTTCGTTCTTGATGAAATCAAACATTTTGATTGCATCATTGAAACGAGTGTTCCAACTCCGAGATGCTTGCTTTAGTCCATAAATGGATCTTTGCAGCTTGCAGACCTTGTGATCTCTATCACTGGAAGTGAAACCCAAAGCTGCTCCATATAGATATCTTCATCAAGATATCCATTCAGGAAACTAGTTTTCACATCCATTTGCCAAATTTCATAATCATGAAATGCTGCAATGGCAAGCAATGTTCGGATGAATTTCAGCATGGCTACAGTGAAAAGATCTCCTGATAATCAATGCCTTCGCGCTGACTATACCCTTTCGCTACTAGCCTTGCCTTATAGATCTCTACCTTTCCATCCGAACCTATCTTCCTTTTGTAGATCCATTTGCATCCAATAGGTACAATACCTTCTGGTAGATCCACTAAGATCCAGACTTGGTTGGAATGCATGGAGTCTAACTCTGACTTCATAGCTTCTAACTATTTCTCGGAATCGATATCTAATAATCGCCTCGTCGTAGGTTTTGGGATCCTGTATGTGTTCTCTATCTCCCATGAGGAACATTTCTTTAGTATCCTCTTCAAGCATACCTAAGTATCTATCAGGGAGGATGGAAGATCCTACTAGATCTGCGGTGGAGGAGGAACAACGTTTACTGGCTCTGTATGAATGGGTTCTATAGGATCCATGACTCGTTGCTTTTTCATAGTCTTTCTCTTCAAGCTCAATTTTCCTCCCACTGCCTCTATCAAGGATAAACTGTTTTTCCAAGAAGATGGTATGTCGGCTCACAAATACATTGTTATCCTCTGAGACGTAAAATTATATCCTAATGACTCTTTAGGATATTTTATAAAACGAGCACTTATGGTCCTAGCCTCTAGTTTGTCCGTCTGTAGTCGTTGACGTGGGCCGGACATCCTCAAATCTGAGTGACCAAGACTGGTTTCTTACCATGCCATATCTCATACGGTGTGCTAGGAACGGATTTAAGAGGAAACTCTATTAAGTAGATAAATTGCGGTAAGTAAGGCATCTTCCCAAAGAAATATGGGTAAATCAGTGAAGCTCATCATGGACCGGACCATACCAATAGAGTCTGATTTCTCCTCTCTGACACCCTGTTGAGTTGAGGTGTACCCGGAGGAGTCCATTGTGAGACTATGCCATTCTCCTTGAGATAGTTTCGGAATTTTTCATTAAGGTATTCTCCTCCTCGATCTGATCGAAGAGCCTTAAGAAATTTTTCAGTTTGTTTTTCTACTTTATTTCTAAACTCTTTGAACTTTTCAAAAGATTCAGATTTGTGTCTCATAAGATACACATACCCATACCGTGAATAATTATTGGTAAAGGTAATGAAGTACGAATAACGATCCCTGGCTAGCACATCGGAATGGGCCACACACATCTGTATGTACCAGGGTAAGTATTCAGTGGTCCTCTCCCTATGTCCTACAAAGGGCCAATCTAGCCATTTTTTCTTGAAGATAGGACTCGCAAACGGATATGCTCGGAAGTTAATGAGCCGAGAAGCCCATCTTTATCCATTTTGTTCATTCTGTCCCTCCAATATGGCCAAGCCTGAGGTGCTACAAAACTTTTGGTTATCTCATCCCTGGATCTCTTGGATCCTTTGGCACTCACTTCTTGCTCAGACACATTTACAGATACATCCATATGCAAATGATAGAGTCTGTCAATCATAAAATCACGTGCGACTATTTATTCTGAAATAAATAGAACAACAGTTTTTTGTCAAATGTAAAAACATGACCATCCTGTACTAAACATGAAACAGAAATCAAATTTCTGCTAGCAGCAGGTACATAATAACAGTCTCTAAGTAATAAACTAAAACTAGACGGTAGTCGCAGAGGATAGGTGCCCACAGCTACAGCAGCAACTTTTGCCCCGTTGCCAATCCGAAGGTTATCGCACCTTCCGCCAGCCTTCTACTTTCCTTTAGACCCTGCATAGTAGTACACAAATGAGCACTAGAACCAGAATCTATGATCCAACTAGAAGTAGAGAAACCGTAAGGTTAGTTTCAATTACGAACAAGTCTAACATACCTTCTGAAGTGTGTCTGCCTTCTTGTTCTTCAGGCTCTCGAGGTATAAAAGACAGTTCCTCTTTTAGTGGCCATCGACATTGCAGTGGAAACATTTTCCTTTGTTATTAGTCTTTTTCTTTTGAACTTCCTTCTTTGGCTTCTTGTCTTTCTTCTGCTTCTTCGCTGGCTTCTTCTTCTTCTTCCAAGTAGACTTTCTCTTGGAACCAGAAGTCAACTCAGCAGCAAGGACATTGCCCCTTGAACCTTTCAAGGCTCCCTCAGCAGTTACCAACATGTTTAACAGTTCAGTCTTAGTGCAGTCAATCTTATTCATATGGTAGTTTACTATAAACTGTCCAAATGAATCAGAAAGAGATTGCAAGATCAGATCTACTTGCAATTCCTTATGCATGTTCATACCGAGCTTCTTAAGCTCCTCTAGATCCTTGATCATAGTCAGACCGTGATCATGGACAGACTGCCCCTCGCGCATCTTTGCCTTGAAGAACCTCTTGGACACTTCAAAACGAGCTGTACGACTCTGCTTACCATACAACTCTTGCAGGTGTGCCAATATGTCCCTAGCAGTCTTCATATTCTCATGCTGGCATTGGAGTTCATTGGACATGGGATGCCATGATGTAGCACTTGACTTAATGTCATCGTCTGTCCACTTTTCATCGTCGCACGCTGATCAGCGGTCGGACGTGTTGGTAATGTGGGGATATCATTGTCGAGCACATAGCCTATTTTCTCGCAACTCAGAATGATTTTGAGGTTTCTAAGCTAGTCTTTGTAATTTGTATCGGTCAGTCGGTTGGTCTCAAGAATACGGATCAAAGGGTTTGAGGCTGACATTGTGATCTGCAGAGAGTAAAGATTCTAGTTAGATTTTTGTACTTGATCCTAATTTGTTCTAGGGTCTTTTAGAACAAATGCACCTCCTACTATTTTCTCGAATTTCTCATACTCCCCTGGTAGGAAAACGGGAAATCCTATGCGACTAGGGTTTCTAGTGGATACTGCGGTTCCACCGATTTACATGCCACCTCACCCTAACAGTTATTGGTGACACATAAATGGATGAGTGTACAACTCTTGTACAATGCTTTTCAAGTATGTTGTAGTGCTACTTGGTCTAAGTCATGAAGATCTCACCTAACAGTTATTGGTCCCATTCCTTAGTTAAGTCAGACCCACCGTATAACCGTAGAAATAAAGTCGTCATTGGGTCCTCACCTAATAGTTATTGGTGCCCAACCCCACCTTTACCCCTACAACATCTCATGTCTATAGAGAGGTCCAACCCCCCGATGCAACTTGCCCACTGTGTCCAGCCAAGATAAGTCAACACTAGAAAGACTTTAGCAGCTCTACTACAGTGGAAACCTATGGACTTAATATTGGTTAATCATATCTTAGTGTTTGCAACCTTGAGCTCTTCATAAGAGGTAATCGAACAATTGGCCAGATAAGCAGTGGGAGGCTCCCTTACTCAGAGAGTAAGTCCTAATTAAGTAACCACCTTTCATGCTTTCCTAGACACCAATTAGATCAATTAATCTAATATGAATCGCTCATGTTGGTTCAACTCTCGACTGATTGAGGAGGTTTTAGTTTAGGTCTCATTGGGATTGCTCTACTAGTTTGCATCATATGTAAATCTATCTACCCCGCTCATATTCGCATCACATGCAAACGGCACATCGTAGGCAGTTATAATCGCAGCAATAAATAAAAGCTGAATTTTAAATTAGGTGATGATCATGGATTCTAATTAGGTCATATTACAAGCACATGTACGTCAATCGATCAGCTGGTCTTCAACTCTTGAATTGGTCCCGAGCCTCCTTGATTCAATCCCTGATCAACTCTTGATCCAATCACCATCAACGCTCAGATCGCATTCATCTCATTACTATCTTCGACTGATCGTTCACATACATTACATCATAGAAATACAACCAAATATAAAATAATTACATCCCTTTTAGGAGACACGCAGGCCTCTCAAAACATCAAATAAGATGCATGCAAGCATCTGAAAATATTACATGACATTATAGATCACATCGCAGGTCTTTACATTTGATACCAAAAGGGTTTGAATCCTATGATCATCACCACATGCATCAATTATAATTTTGAGATCTAAGATCTAATTGATGACGTCATCACATGAGTTGCCTGATCATGCAAGACATGATTCTAAACTTTTGTAATCTCATTAACAATGCAATAGAATCATCAACTTATGCACATAAAAATCAGCATGCAAAAATCAACAACCCTAAAATTCTATATGCAAAAAATTTCAGCATGCATAACCTTTTAAATTTCAGATCTAACATGCCCTTTAATAATTAATCCTAATCTTAATCTATGAAACCTGGCTCTGATACCACTGTTGGGAACCCGCCCATGCCGCAGAAAATTAAAAAAATTCAAATGGCAGCGGAAGTGGCATGGCGCGGGATCAACGTTCATCTCATGAACATGTTTCAAAAACCGTTCGTAGATAGATAGGATTAAAAAAAACTTTTAAATATTAGGAAGATCAGATCTTCACCTTGTGCGAGTAGATAATCATCGCAAACTGAAGTTCGTTGGTTTCAGATGAAGGTCGCTTTGAAGCTGCACACGTGTCCGGCCTCTACGGGTATCCACACGAAGTAGAGAACCGATCAAAGCTTCTTGTCTCCCCGGGGTGCTAGCTCCCTTGCAGAGACAACTTTGGATGGCTGATTTCCTCCCTTTCAATCAACTCTAGAATTCCAGAGGGAGGAGGAAGAAGAAGGATGCAGAAAGAAAGAAGAACGAAGCCCTTGCAGTCTCTTCTTTTTCTCTGCGTTGGAGCCTAAGAAGGAGGAAGGAAGAGAGCACGCCTCTCTTCTTTTTCCTTAGTGGCTTGCGGCTGAAACCAAGAGGAGAGGAGAGGGGCATACGGCTGAAAGGAGAAGGGCTTGAATGCCTTAGGTGCTGCCCCCTCTTCTCCTTAAAAAGGATATGGAGCCCCTAACATTTAGGAGCTCCATATTAAATTTCTTAAGAGGGGCGCCGGCCCCTCTTGTGTTGCCGCACCAAGAAACAAAAGGAGGAGGGGCATGAACCCCTCCCTCTTGTGTTGCCCTAGTCCTCCTCTAAGGAGGATTAGGAGGCCCTATTTGGTTTAGTCCTAATCTGATTAGGCTTTAACCAAATCATGAACCATTTGGGGTTTAATCTAGGCAAGTCCTAATCCAATTAGAACTTAAATAAATTATGACTCAATTGAACTCTTTAATCCTAATCAATTAAGAGTCATGTTAATTCATTAGATTAATAATTAATTAGGACTTAAGAAATCCTAATCCAATTAGAATTTATTCAATTTTAGTCCTAATCCAATTAGGACTCTTATTTAAATCCGAAGTCCTAATCTAATTAGGACTTCTAGAATCCTAATCCAAGTAGGACTCCAAGTTGAATTCAAAATTCTAATTTAATTAGGATTGTAGGAATCCTACTCTAAGTAGGATTTCCAGTCCTAATCCAATTAGGACTCTAGAAATCCTACTCCAAGTAGGATTCGTGTTTAAGTCTAATTAATCAAATCCTATTGTTCCTTCTTCAACAGATATCAATCGAATTGATTATTCGTGATTCACAATCACAATTCAACCATCGGATCGGTCAATACCTCTAGTGTGTGTGACCCCATAGGTTCTATTATGTCTGGTAGTGAGATATATTGCGATCACTATCACAATATCATTGAAAACTTCTTTCAATGGGTTGGAACAATTCTAACTCAACTCATCAGGGTTTATCGATCATCAAGATATTTCCTGTGAGTCTCACCATCCACCAGTGACACTAGCAGCATGTAGTAGCTACCCAGCAGAATGGAATGATGAACCTCTAGGTGCAATTATCGTATGATACAGTCCTTCTATCATGGATTCCTACAGGACGAACGTCATGGACCAACTCGTCAAACCCCATCGTCTGTCATATGTCAAGATTTATTCGACTTAAAATCGAGAGTGGAAAACTCTTTCTCCACTGTGTATACTGTCCCGGCCGAGGTCTTACGAACTCAGCCTTATAAATCACATAGGATCTCTCCTTATCTATTAAGGTTGATAGATTCCATATAGGTGTATACCCTACTCCTACAGTGAACCTACTGCAGCTAATCTACACTGCATTGATCCATATGTCTAGAGATCATGTATACGTGCAGTCAAACTACAATAACCTCACTGTGAGTAGCCGAAGCACCGCAGGTCAAAGGACCAGTCACACTACTGCAACATCAAGCAAGTCACTGACGAGTGGATAGACATCCAAGTGACTTCTTATCTTGGTCACGCTCAGTACCCTTATTCTCTAACAAGCACCTGCACTATTACTTCAGTGTCCCCACACCGTGAACTCGAGTCTCGTCCATCCTCAAGGAAAGTAATGTGTGCACTAATCTCATCGGATCGATCACCGTCCTCGTGATGATCAATCGATCAGGAGCATTTAGAAATTAATCACCAATGATACATGGCTCAAATTCTCAATTCTTGAGAATATGCATCATCATCTTATTAATTCCTTGAACGATTCATAGACACATAAACAATATGAATGAAAAAGATGCCTTTTATTATTTAATAATATAAAGTCAAGTACAAAATTATGTCCCAGAATTTATAATGTGTCAGCCAGATTGGCTTTTAGGGCATACATCTAACACTCTTCCCTCGACTTTTTCTTTATTTGGGGGTTTCAACTCCAGATGCCGCGACTGACCACTTGCGCATTTCTTGTGGTTCACCATCAGGTTGGTTTCATAGCTACGAAACTGAAGACAAAGTTAGACAAGAATCCCGAAGAGCAAAGATAGAAAAATTTTGAAAGAAGTTTATCATGAGGGTCGACTGGTCTCAGACCAATATTGATCAATGTCTCCTCGGACAACAATTCTTGCAATGAAGGAATCTTAGATTGAGACTTGAGAAGACTATCTAAGGGTTCTTGATCATCGCCAAACAACCTTGAGGGCCGATTCAAAGATCTCCAAGGTGTCCTCCACCGATTTCAAACCGTCATGGTTGCTTAGAGGAAATAAAGAAGAATCTTCCTTTCCATCCATGGATGGAAGAGAAAGTACCTCGGATCAACTAGCAACCCTTTCAAGAAGAAAAGTACTACCAGTTGCTATCTCGAGGATGCCTCTTCAGAGTGAAGCATCCCCGAAAGACAAAAAAATATGGCCCGAATGTTCAAAAGAAAACAAAGACAAAGAAAACCAACAAGAATCTGTCAGAAGTTTAGAACTAGCTGGGTTGGGATGAGGCTATAAACCATCATCAACTGGACAAAAAAGGATGAAGGGTGATCTCAGCCCGGCCCCGAGAGTTTTCTTGTATAGGACAAGCCGAGAAGGAGAAGGACTAGTTACCCAATCATCGAAACTAGCGAGCTCAAAGGTAGACTCGAGAGATATAAGTGCTGAGTTCGGATGAAGTCCATTTTCTCTTGAGTGAGGACAGATGCCTTATAGGCTAGGGCCGATCGGACCTCGGGCTCAGCCTCACCAGGAGACGAGGACTGTCGAGCTCAAGGAGAGAGGTCGAACAACCAACTCCCTCCCGAGGCATTGACCTCGGCAAAATGAAGAAAAACGATAGAGAAGAAAACAAGGAAAGAAGGCTGAGTAGCCAGGAGCGGGTGCCCACTGAAAAATGGAGAAGCGCAAAGGACACCAAAGTTGGAAAAAAGAGAGACCTCACCGGAGCACCACCTGGGAGCTGGAGCACTCAAGCACTCGAGAGAATTTGCCAATGAAGCAAGAGTGGAACATGAGGAAGGATTTACCCTTATATAAAGGCATGGATGGCCCTGATCAAAGCACCGATTCAACTAGTCGAGCAGATTCGGCCACATGTTAGCTTGGGATATGGCATGAGCGATTCACCAAGATCACTGCATTAATGGTGCCTAGGGATAATCTTAGAATAATGGCACCTCGGGACACCTCATATATGGTGATGCTTTGAGAAGATTAACCGACATATTTAATGCTCTCTGACAAAACTCTCGTCCTCAATCAAGATGATGATATGACTTCCATCACCCAAACTAAAATGCAGCTTGACCTTGAATGTAGCAGACAAGTGATGGGAGAAATGTTGGACATCTCGACCTCGAATTTGGCTTTCCTCTTTATCTCGTCTCAACCAAGGTGAATGACTACAACAAAGCTGAGGAGCCAATCAGCACATGCCGACAAGGAATGACAATTCTGGCAACCAGCAGCTATGGTGGCATTGTTGCCAGTGCGCAAACGATACCGTATGCCACCCATGCAAAATGATTTCCATGTCGTAATTATACTAATGGTCGTTACCTAGCCGCCAATGCACATTACATAAAGTCAGGTAACGAGAAAATAGGTTGCCCTATATAAAAGGATAGTTTGGGGATCTTCAGGTTTGCTTACTTAAAGAGAACTCTACTATGTTGAAATTTCTCTCTTCCACACTGTTGCATCTCTATTCTAAGTTAAGCATAGGGTCCTCCGCAAGAAACTCTCCGGCAAAAAGATTTTTTGTAGGCCATCTGTTGACCCGAAGGTTACTTTTCATGATCACAAAACCTTGAAGTATAATTACTAATGGTTGTGTGGCAAAAAGAAAGATAATTTGTTTTGCAAGAAATATAGCAAGTTGGAAGAACGCAAAAAGGCCTCAAAGTTCTCAAGAAAAGTTGAAAAAAGCCACACTTCCTTGGCCCAAGTTTCAAATACAAAGAATTGAAGTTGGAGGGACAATTCCAAAGAAAAATTCAAAAGAACAGTCCCCGAGTCGACTCCTGAAAGCTTAGAGTCGACTCTGGCACTTTGGAGTGCCATGGCACAGAAAGCAATTTTCGGCGCTACAGTGCTCGAGCCGACTCCTACTATTCACGAGCCGACTCCAGCTACAGTGCCGAGTCGACTCCTACTTCATTCAAGCTATCTCTCTCAGTCTGGACAGAAAGTAGTTTTCAGCGCTACAGTTCTCGAGCCGACTCCAGCTACAATGCGAGCCGACTCCAGCTACAATGCCGAGCAAACTCCTACTCACGAGTCGACTCCTGCTTCAGCCGAGTCGACTCGAGCACGCTGGGAGGCATAACAACTAGTTTTTTCTCGACTCCAAGGGCTCTATTTTTGTCTCTAACAGCTAGATCTTTGTTCCCATGCCATCCAAAGCTATAAAATCAAGGGGAGAGCAAGGAAAGAATAAGAGAAGAGGGAGAGAACAGATAGAAAAGAGATTTCAAAGAGATTTTAAGAGAAACTTTCCAAAAGCACAAAAGGGCCATTCAAAGCAAAAGGAAGAGAAGAAGAGCATCTGAGTGAATCCCAAAGCTTTCTCTCCAACTGTATGCTGCCTTAGTGATCCTCTACCTCGTGCGAAATCAGAAGAGGGTCAAGTAAAGGAGAAGCCGAGTTCTTTCATATGCAAACCTTGTTTAAGGGCTCTCTTCTTTACTCTATTTGTTTATATTGTTATATCTGCTTATTTGAGAAGCTTGTATTTGTTTTAAACTCCTATTCTGACATCTTGTAACTTGATTTAATCAAGGGATTGAATCAAGGGTTAAGGGTTGTTGGTGAGCCAGTGAAAACCAACGTTGTAGGTTGTAGTTAGTAATCTGAGGAAAACCAACTGAGTTCGTTGTGATCTCGTGAAAACAACAAGTTAGGTTGTGAGCTGTAAAACAACCGGCTGTAATCTGAGGGATTATAGTGAAATTTCCAAGAGATCTTGGGGAGTGGATGTAGGTGCTGGGGTGCACCGAACCACTATATATCTTTGTATTGTGATGCCTTATCTCTTGTGCTTCATGCCTTATATTTATACTTGATTGTGTAATATCTCTAGCTTTGTTTCCTATTGATTTATATGTGATTGTTTAGAGTTTGCTTAGCTTCCACTCCATTCATACCATTCACATAGATTAAAATTGATCATACAATTATAAGTTAATTTTAGATCAATTGCACCTTAAAGCCATAGTGTAGTTGCTTTAGTTTAATTTTCTACTACTTTACTTGTAATTGCCTAGAGCTTAAGTAATATAACATATTATCATTCCGCTGCATTCAATTCAAAGTTAATTAGGAACATAATTTTTAGAAAATCCAATTCACCCCTCCCTCTTGGGTTGTCACCTTGGGCAACACCATCTCTGGAGGAGATCAACTTTCCCACACCTCGGCTGCCTTATCCATCTTGGTTCTTGCCGACCGCAGGGTCAGCCAAGCTACGCTCCGACCTCAATCTGAGATTCTGCGATAACAAATTAGATAAAGATTAGAGCATTAACTCAATTCAAGTCATAAGGATAAAATTCTATTTACAATTTAGATTAGATTGGGTTATGATCTTGGATAAGAATTTTTTGATTGATTGACCATTTTCTATTGCTGATTATTTAAATCATTTTGAGTAATGTTAGATGCATTAGAGATTAAGCCTTGTAAAATGAAATTGTTAAGGGTCAAATGGATTATATTATGTTAGGGATGTCGAGCCACAAGTGGATATGGGTCAATAGTCGTGCCACAAGTGGATATGGATCATGAGTCGTGCCACAAGTGGATATGGGTCAAGGGTCTTAACCTAATATAAAGTCCAATTAAATATAGGTCAAGATTTTGTATGATGTTGTTCTAACCTGACTTGAGCCCGATGACCCATTACTACCTCTAACCAAAGCCATCCTAGTCCAACGTATAAATCCAGTTGTGCATACATTGACTTAGAATTAGATTTGGAATGGTAAGCATCAACTCGATTTCAACCTATACTTTCTCCATTATAATGGTTTTTGGATTTATTTTGTATTATGCATATTGGAGTACTGTGGCACACATGTGATGCACTTTTTATGGAGGTGCAAGGATGTAAAGCTTCACAAATGGACTCCACTTCTTGGTACAGTTATATAGTATAATAGACGTACAATGGGTATCTAGATAAGCGGAAGTTATTTAACCAATTAGAATAATATTTTTTAAATATGTTAATATGGAAAATCCTAGTAAATGAAACTGAAACTGTCTAATAATTATGAAATACTAATTAAGAAACATACTAATGAAACTGAAATCTTAATTGAGAAAAATAAAAAACTAAATCAGAAAAACCAACTTCTCACTGAAAGCCATGATAAACTTAAGAAAAAACAATGAATTGCTTTCAGAAGATAATAGAAAAATAACTAAAGAAGTTGACAAATTAAAACCCGTTGTTGAAAGATTTACTTTCAACTCTGAAAAGTTGAACCTAATGATAAATAATCAAAGAGCTGAATTTGATAAAGTTGGATTGGAATATCATCCTTGGTACATCCAAAAATCTTTCAAGAATATGTTTGTTAAAATAGTTTCTAATTATTTTAAAATTGATTCTTATAATACTGATAAATAAGAACAGAAGCTAAGTAAAATCTCTTCTGTTGCTCCTAAATCTGATTAACCTAAAAGGCAAAAACAGAAAACTCAAAGTTTATCTACTACTCATATTAAATTTATGTTTGTTAAATTTAACAAAAGGATGCAGAAATACATGTCTTGTAATCCTAAAATCTGCAAACTTATGGACAAATAGCTATTAAAAAAATATGGGTTCCAAAAGGAACAATTATAGCTCACCTACAAGGACCCAAAAGAGCTTGGGTTCCTAAGTTGAAAATCTGAATATTTTTTGTAGGTGTGTCTATCACTCAAAGCTCCAACAAAAGATGTTAATTTGGACATTGGGTGCTCTAGACATATATTAAAGAATGAAACTTAAAATATACTTAAGAAAAGTAATTAAAAAAAATAAAATTAGTAATCCTTGCATCTCATCATTCTCTTTGTTTTAGTATTTGATTAAACATGAATTGCAGGTATTAATCAATTTTGTGATATAGGTAATATTTTTGGAAATATATTCAAATCACTTCATTTTATAATATGTTTTACTTACTGTTGGATAAGTTGCTAAATGATTAATCAATTTTATAAGAATAACTCTATGAATTCTCCATTTGCTTGATTGAGAGTTTTTATATCCATGGCATTATCTTCTATTGATCATAGACATAAGAATATGTACTTGATATGTTCCTAAAAAATATGCATTATAAATACCAAGATCAAAGAAACCTTTTTTTTGGCATATAAAATTAACTCATGTTAGTATGGACCTAATTTCAAAGACTTTATCATTGGTTTACTTAGATTATTTTCTGTAAGGTCAAAGTTTACTATGCATGTTAACTAAGGAAACAAACAAGAATCAATTTCTAAATCTAAAGATGTTGTTTCCATCACTAAGTTTTCAAAAGCTTACATTGGATTTGTTCTTGGCAAATAAAATTGAAGTATTTTTTGTATTTGCTAAATCTTGTAAAAGTATTTTAAATGAAAAAGATTTCCAAACTGTGAAGATAAAGAGTATCATGGCACAGTGTTGAAAACCAAAATTCTGATAAGGTTGACACAGAAAATAAAATTGAATAGAATATTTTTTTGCACCAAGAGCACCATAAGTAAAATAAGGTTAATAGAATCCTTAAAGAAATCAAAAAGATAATATTGCATGATAGTCATCTGCTTAAATGATTTTTGTTAAAAGCTATTATCACTGCTTGTCCTACATATGGTTTCTATTAGATCTATTTTTGATGAAAACTTCTTTTGATCTTCTGAAAAATAGAAAATGAACTATTGTATATCTTTCATATTTTTCAGTCATACATGTTATGCTTGATATGTTCTTATAAAAATAATGCCAAATATGATAAAGATATTCCTAACTTTGGGTATCATTCATCAAGCAATGCATATAGAATATTCAATGAAAAGATCCTAGTTGTAGAAATATTAATTCATTTTATTCTTTATGAGATTAATGATCTTTCATCAAGACACTAAAATCAGATTATGTGATATGTATATGATAAATCTTTTTGCTTACATATAACAATTTGAAACTAAAACGCCTTAAGAAGAATGAACAAGATTATAATTGGTCAAGTTAAACTAAATCATTTTTGAAAGAGATAGAATTTGAAATCTTGTTGATAAAATCTGAAAACTTGTTAATAATTAGAACCAAATTGAGTTTTTCAGAAATGCACTTAATGAAGAAAAATTGGTGACTACTAAAAGATTTAATCAAAAAAAGATGAAATAGATCTTGATGAAATTCTTGCATGATTAGAAGTAAAGATTACCATTATCATTTGCTTGCTTTATGAGCTTTATATTCTGTCAAATGAATGTGTAGAATGCGCTCCTATGTGATTATTTCATTAAAAAAGATCTATATAAAATAACCACCTTATTTGAAAACACTCATTATAAATATGATAAAGCAATATATGATTTGGAACAAGCACCAAAAGCATGATATGAAAGCTTGAGTAACTTTTTGATAGAAAATAATATTGATAAATCTATGCATCAAAAAGAAAAATTTGTGATATCTTATATGCTTAAAGTATACATTGATGACATCATTTTTGGTTCTACTAATGAAGCTTTATATGAAGGTTTTACTAAGCTCATGTAGGGTGAGTTCGAAATATTTATGATGAATGAGTTAACATTTTCTCTCGAACTTCAAATTAAGATAAACAAGAAAGGAGATCTTCATTGGCTAAAGTAAGTCCACAAGAAAACTCTTATAAAAGATTAGCATGAAGAAGATATGTCTATGACCCCATCTTGTAGAATTGAAAAAAGATGAGCAAGGTAGATCTATTATTTTGAAACTGTATTAAAGCATGATAGAATAATTATTTTATTATGCAGCCAGTAGACCAGATTGTATGCTCATTATGTGCCCTTGTGCAAGACTTCAATCTAACTCTAATGAATCATATTTTATTAATAACAAATGAATCATAATCAGAATTTTGATAGAAACAACTGATAATTAGATTAAAACTTAATTTATGATCTTTTGAGCATAATAAGAATTTTGTTTGCATGATATATATTTATGTGCTATAAGGCATATTAGATTATTTTTTTATTTCTGCTCTTTCATGAAAATTACTTGAAAATTATAAAAAAGAGAAAGATAAAGAAAAGAAAATGAACATTGTTTAGGGGGAGTAAAAACTAAGTAAATGTAAAACCAAAAACATTTGAAAAAAATTAAAATGGTCATTAATTAAAGAAAGAAAGTTAATAATAATAATAATAAAATATAAGGGAAGGAATGACAGATAAACAAAAAGAATTGTTGCTCACATTGATAATCTCTAAGTAAAAATAAACAAAACTAAAGAAAGTTGTGAAAAAACAAATATAGTTTCAATCACGTTAAACCACACCTTAAGGATAAAATCAGTGCAAGATTATATTTAAATAGGAGAAATTTATTTGAAAAGAATTGATTTTGATCCTTGACATGCTTTTCTTAATATTTTAATACATGTTGTTATGACTTAATACATAATATGTTTTGCATGTGGCATGATGTTTTGAATTATGGGTTCTCAATATTTTGTAATGCTCCATGCTTGGATAATTTGATTGAAATATATTTTATCAACAACAATTTGGATTGTGTTTTAACTTTGCACACAAGCATTTTTTGGATTCATATCAAAAATTGCTTATTAAATCAGTTCCAATAGTTAAATGTTTGAAACACTACATAAAAAAAAATTCTAAGTATTATTAAAAAGAAATTTTAGATTTATCGTTCACGATCATCTTTGAAATTTGAAAGTTGAATAAATTTGCAAAAAGGAGAACAGAATGATATCTCTATTTAGGCAAAATGAATTGATTTTGATTTATCTTTCAACTTGCCTAACTTTGGTACATAATGTTCTAATACTTGTTAAAATATCCTCCAATTTGTACCAAACTCAATATCAAATACAAAGATTCTGAATGTGCTCTAATGTGTTTGAAATATGTGTTTTCAATCGTAATGATTTAAGATGAGCTACAATGTGGAAGATACATATCTCAATTTATAATTTTGAAAGCCTTCTTGAAAATTCTTAGAAAAATCAGAATCTAATCTTTTATAAAAGTTTAAACTCAATATAAAATGCTTACATCTTTGAATGTTTATAATTTTTTTGTTAAATGCTTCACTCAAATGACTCTTAAGGAAAAAAAATATTTCAGCTTCAAAAGAATTATTTTTGGATTAATATTTCAGTGCATATTCTCAAAAATTAAGAGGAAACATAACCTGTTCTTGAATAATTAAAAAGAGTGATTCCTATAACTTTGAAAAACTCTGGATCACTCTACATTCTTGGTATCATAGAATTTTAGTTTTATTCATATTTATCATCAAAAACTGAACTTCAACAAAAGAAAAGAATGTTTAAAGAAGAATGCATCATTTGAGGGGAGCTTTAGACATTCAATCTCTTTACATTTTGCATCTTATTCAAAAGTCATCATCATTTGATGCACACCTTAAATATTTTATGGATTGATTTTGATGAACCTCCTTGTGTTGCCATTACTTGTCTTAGTTATATAATAGCCTATACTTTGAGTTTAATTCTATAGAGCGTTTATTATCTCAAATGAATATGATTTGATACTTGAAAATATGCTCTCAATGGGTTAAGTTGTGCTAAAACTCATAGAAAATATATTTTTGAGATTGACAATTTGAGTGCTTTATTGAAAAGTATCTTCAAATTTTAAACTCTTAAATGAAATGATCAATTAAGGAGGAAAAAGATCATATGAAACTTAATCGCATAAATTCATAACTAAAGAAGAGAGAAAGAATACTAAATGAGAAGTGATCCTAATACTCTCCAATATATACTATCTGAAATTCAAATTTGAAAACCTTTGTGATACGCCTTGAGACTTGTCGTTTGGTTAATAAATCCTGTGTATCAATCATGAACCAAATTGTTGATCTTAAAGTACCTCTAATTTAATGAAAAGAGAGAATAATAATAATAATAATAATAAAACTTGAAATGTAATATTTTATATTTGATTCATAATCATTCGTGTCAACTTGTGCATGTAACTATTTTACTTGCAAAGCATAAATAGATCTCAAGAGCCTTACATAAATGAAAAAAAAAAATGAATGCTCTTAAAGCCAAATCATTAAAAGTTACTCTATATAAATTTGACAATGATTTTAGTATGCTTTTACTGTCTAATTATTTTAAAACTAATATCAATTTAAGCATATTTTGGTATCAAACCTTGTGCTTCATTGAATATGCCTCAAAATCTGAATTTTTAACTGTATTTTATTGGTAAATCATTTATTTTGAAAATAAATTGAAATGGATTCCATTTGTCTTAGTATCAAAAATTTATTTTGGAATCCACTAATGAGCTCTTGTTGGCTTGCACTTTAGTATTTCAATCCTATGCCAACTCATCTTGCTTGATTTTGATGCCTTGACTTTTAAAAGAAGCAAGAGAATTATCAACAAAATTTTGAACTTTATGTATGCTCAAAGATATATCATGAAAGAACTTTGACTTCATTAAGAATCATAAATTCAACATAATCTTATATTTTTCGAGAATATAAGCTTTGATCTTATATTATATTCTGAAAAATTAATTAGATTGCTCTCAGGTTGCTATATGATTAATATGTTTGGAAAAAGAGTTTAAATGAAAATTTTCTGTTATTGAAGATCTTTCCAAAAAAAAAAAAAGTTTATGTTCATTCATGCTTTACTTGAATATCATTCTTAATACTCCTGGAAATAACTTGGTAAAGATTCCATCTACACTTAATTTGAAAACTATTTTTGGAATCTATCTCTAAAGATCTTTTTTAGCTCGTATATCAAACATCTCATTCTTAAAGCCACACTTTTCATCCTTGATTTTGATGATATGTGTTAACCTCTGAAATTATTTCTGGTTTACTCTTTTTAAAAGAGGGGTAAAAAAACCTTTAAACAGAATATTAAAATCATCAAATTCAAGACTTGCTCTGATTTGCTTCGAAATTATCTTAATTTGCTCTGATCTATGCTTATTAACTTGCTCTAACATTATTGACTTGAGTTCAATGATTTATATTCTTGCCTTAACATGCATTGATTGAAAATCAGAGTACAATAAGGGAGAGAAATATGATGGTGTGCGTGCAGAGGGCTCAGCATGAATTTTAGAAAATTTTATGCAGAAAGAACGGGTTAAACATTTTAACCCAAAACATGCTTGATATTTTAGATATTTTGACTCTGGTACCAATTAAAGACAGTCTTCAACTGCACATCATATATGGCGCGGGCTCAATCCCAATATATAGGGTGACACCCGCGCGTGCCTATCAAAGCACTCATCATATGAGCCCCCGGATGGAGAGCCACGCTTCATCACACGATCACGCGTGAGAGTTTCCGGGAATCGGACAGTCTCCACTAATCCTTTGCTTTGACACCAAATATCACAAAGCCCTCGGATCCCGAGGATTGTGTAATTCAAATAAATATGCATAAATCACAACTTCTTGTGATTTGAAGATTGAGATCATATCTCAACCGTAAAAGAGATCAGATCTCTTACCTTTAGAAGGAGGTTCCTTTAAGGATGCTTCGCAGCCACACAAGCGTCCGGCCTCGATGACTCGTCCACCCGAAGCTCCGGAATGATCAGCTTTCCGGAGAGTGCTAGCTCGCAGGGAGGCAGAAGAAGGTTGGCTGAAAGGAAGAAGAAGGAAGAAGATGGACCTTCATAGCTCAAGAACTCCTTCTTGGGCTTTCACCTTCAAAGCTTCTCTCTCCTCTCACTCTCTTTCTCTGGTTCTCTTGATGTCAAGAAGAAGGAAGAGGGGTGGCCTATTTATAGGCCAAGAAGAGGGTGAGGTGTCCCTATGAGGTGTCTTGCCAGGACACATGTCACACATACAAGAAAAAGAGGTGTCTTGCTCCGCCACGTGTCATGCATGCAAAGGGGTGAGGTGGCCTGGAGGGCGATGTCATGGATGACCTCATGAGGCAGATGAGGTAATGGATGACATCAGGAGGAGTGTGAGGTGTCTAGGCCCGCCATATGTCACACATGCAAGCAAGAATATGCTTAAGAGCGGGCGGTCGGGATGTGGGTCCCACATACAATATGTGGATCCATAAATGCAGGACGTGGGTCCCACATACAGTATGAGGGTCCCACCTAAGCAGGACGTAGATCCCATATACAGTATATGGGTCCCATAAAGGGAAGGGAGTCCTAGTCATACTAGGATCATAATTGATTTCAATCCAATTTGACTCAAGCCAAATCTGATTTGGTTGGGGCAAATTAGACATTTTCAGCAAACCAATTTTGGTGTCAATTACGGTTTTATCAATTTCAAATCATATTTGAATTTGGTTAAGCCCAATCTCTATTACTCAATCAAATTGAGTCTAATCAGTGATCCAATCACCAATTAACTTCTCCAAGCAACAATTGCTTAAAGCAATCAGTCAATCACATTGACTATTTTACCTCTAGACGATTCTCAATCGTCAATCAGCTATTTGATCGATCCAGAAACTTCTAAGCGTGTGACCTCACAGGTTCGAACCTAAGCCGATAGTACAAAAATACTTCCTGCACTAATCGAAGTAACCATCTAGCAATGGAATCCGATGACCGGATAGGCCGAATAGATGCAAAGCAACATTCTAGAACCTTTTGTACAATGGTTACCGTATAATTCATCCTCTTGACTACAAATGTCCAAGATGGGTTAAGAGTCTGTTAACTCTAAAACTATCCATCTAGAAATGTGTTTCAATTCAATAAGTCAAGTAATAGTGATTTGACTTTTTCTAGCTAGGGTACTACTTAATTGAAAATACAAGGCATTCATCCTTATTTCTAAGGGAGGTCAATCCCATCTTGATCTGCAACTGACTACCATAAGTACTTGACTGGATTCAGAAACCTTCCGTCGCTGGATTAGAAATCCAGGTTGTTGCCCAGATAGACAACCCAAGAGGGGGGGTGAATTGGGTTTTAAAATAATTTGGCTATTAAAACTTTTGTGGATAACTAATTAATGCTTTTGCGAGATGATTAATTAGTTTCTATGTGCGGTGAATGAAATGCGAGAGATAGAGAAAGACAAACAATCACAAACACAATGTTTTATAGTGGTTCGGAGCTAACCCTCGCTCCTATGTCCACTTCCCAAGTCTCACTTGGGAATTCACTATAACCCCTTGGATTACAGCCGGTTGTTTTCCAAGCTCACAACCAAACTTGTTGTTTTACGAGCTCACAACGAACTCGGTCGGTTTTCCCAGGCTCACCGACTAGAACCAACCCGATTGTTTTCCCGGGATCACAATCGAACCCTTACACGTTGGTTTTACACTCGGCTCACCAACCAACCTCAATACCCTTGATTCAATCCTCCGATTGAACCAAGCAAAGACAAGATGGAAGTAAAAAGGAGTAACAGAAAAACAGAGCTTCTCAAAAGCAGATAAATAACAATATAAACAAAAGAGAAGTTAGAAGTCCTCAAACACGTTTGAGTTGGAGTAGAGTAGGGCTTCTTGAACTTCGGGTCTCCTCTTGAATGTCTGGTCAACTTGAATGCAGGAGGAGATCTCTTTCAATGTTGGGAAGAAGTAGGTGGATGCAGTTAATGTTGCTCTTCCCTCTTTTCCGTTGAAAATCAGGTTGCAGAGATTGAAAGCTTGATTACTTTGAGTGGAATAGTTGTTCTCTGCCTTGCTACAGTCTTCTATGGCTATTTAAGCCATCCCCCACGGAAACTAGCCGTTAGAGACCTTTTTCTGCCCGTTCTGCACACTCTGCACAGCCTGACAATATGTCCGTTGGTGGGTTGGAGTCGACTCGCGCGATCAGGAGTCGACTCGGCTGTAGCGGGAGTCGACTCATGCTTTTCTGGAGTCGACTCGGCAACTGTTCCGGATTTGAATTAAAGTCGCCTCTTCGACTGGGAGTCGACTCGACTTGACCCGGAGTCGACTCGCCAACTTCTGGAGCTGACTTGGCATTTTCGGAGTCGGCTCATCCCATGGAGTCCGTGGATCTATTTTTGAACTTGGTCCACTCGAGTCGACTCGACAATCCTGGGAGTCGACTCGGCGCTCAGAGCCCGAACTCTCGATCTACTGTCTTTTGGCTCGTCCAGTCTTGGAGTCGACTCGAACTGTTCCGGAGTCGACTCGGCTCTCAGTTTCCGAAACTTAGTCTTCTGTGTTTTTAGTGAAGCGCTGCCTTGGAGTCGACTCGAGCTGTCTGGGAGTCGACTCGAATCTCAGAGACAGCAAATTGGTCTTCTGTCTTCTTTGGGGTCGCGGTGTCTCGGAGTCGACTCGTGCAATGCGGGAGTCGACTCGAATCTCAGAGTCCGAAAAATGCTCTCTGACTTTTGCCTTGTGTACTGCTGAGAGTCGACTCTCACTATCTTTGGAGTCGACCTGCCAACCATCGGAGTCGACTCGCGTTCCACAGGAGTCGACTCGAATCTCAGGGTCGAAAACCGCTCTCTGACTTTTCTGCCTGTAACTCCTTGGAGTCGACTCATACTTCTCCGGAGTCGACTCGGTAAACATCGGAGTCGACTCGCGCACTTCAGGAGTCGACTCGCTGACAGATTTTGAGTTGATGCTTTCTGTTTGTCTGTCTGTTCTCAGTTGGAGTCGACTCGTAATGGTCAGGAGTCGACTCGAGCCCGTGCCAGTGATCCTGATACGCTTGGAGTCGACTCGTAATACTCTGGAGTCGACTCGAGTCTCAGACTTTGGTTCAAACTGACTTCTTAACTTATCCAAAATATTATGAACCAAGTCTTGAGACACTTAGACAAGATTTTCACTGAAACACTCAATTGAATTCATTAGTAAACAACATATATACTCTAATGCTTTGAGCTCATCAAAATCAAATAGGGTTTTAATCAATCACTCCACAATCTCCCCCTTTTTGATGATGACAAAACTTTGAGTATATGTAAAGTGAATTGCTCAATAAACAAGGAAATAAAATCCATAAATGAATTCATATGTCTGGTAATTTAATATATCCAAGCTTGAAAGGTGTGAAACAATAAATTTTGGAGTTAAAGCTCCCCCTTTCATTTGGAATTATATAAGTCTTCATATCATGCAATCAATTGTTTGGCTTATATATATTTAATGATTTGGCTTTCTTAAAAATTCAGATTCTCCCCCTCAACATATGCATTCTACTATGTTTTGATTCTCTGAATTTTCTTTTAGTATATTGAAGTTTTTGAATTTTAAATTTTGGTATTTAGAGGGAAAATCTGTCAATTTGTTCTTGAGTTGGATTCAGCTAATCTCCGAATATCCCTTGAATAGATTCTGGAGATTACTCCATTAGGAGCCCCAAAAGAGAGATAATGAGCCTCGAGGTACCAAATCCACTAAGAACAAATTATGTTTTAATTTTTGATTCTCATTTTGATTTCTTTTATGTTGATTCCATTTACATATCTATTCAATATTTCTTCCCCTTTTTGTCATCGTATCAAAAAAAAGAGGTAAGCAGAACACACAATCAATCATAGATCAAATTGCACAGAAATGAAGATAAGATGTCTACTCATTGTATTGATGTGTATGTGAATACATTTGAGAATACAATAAGTAAAGCAAAACAGTACATGTCAAAATAAAACACAAAAGCAGCTACGGTCTCCTCGAGGATGTAGCTCCTCCTCTCGAGGATGTGGCTCCCCCTCTCGAGGATGTATCTCCTCCTCTCGAGGATGTATCTCCTCCTCTCGAGGATGTGGCTCCCCGAGGCATGCGCTCAACCAGTGCTTGGACCGCATTGGTGACGTTCTCGAGCTGTCGGATAACGGCCTGAATGGCCCTGCTCTGTGTCGTATCGAGCTCGAGGACCAACTTCTGCAGTGCGTCCAGCTTGTCGATGAGCACATTCGACAAGCGCTCGGCCCCCTGGGTAGTGGTGCTCATGTCCTTCCGGATGTCATCGCGCATCTTCCGAGTGATGCCCGTGACCTCACTCATACTGGAGAACTGAGCCTGAATCAAACTCCTCACGTTGTAGATCTCTTTCCGTACATGGGCCGTCATGTCAGTCACGGCTGTCAAGGAAGGGACCAACTCAGAAGATGTGGGTGCAGGAGTGGGAGCTGGCACTGAACCTCGGAGCTCCCGAAGTAGCTCATCTCGCAGGTCTCTAACAATCTCCTGCCGCAACTCCAGGAGCTGCTCAGGAGCAATCCGGACCTCCATAGGTGGTGGAGCTGAGGAGGAAGGTCCGGCTGAGGTGGTAGGAGCAGAAGTGGAGGGAAAGTCAGGATAGTCAGAATCTGGCTCAGGGCTAGGAGAGTGTCTGGAGGTATGTGTGGAGGTGGATGACTTCCTAACCCATGTTCCCTCTACCTTCCGAAACCCCATCCTGTGTAGGGTCCCCGGACGCATGCGATCAGTCCATCGCAACGCCTTAGAGGGTTCCCCCTCAGGAATGGGAATCTCGTACTCCCTAAACAACAGAGTGAACATCATACCGTAGGGGAGGGTGAGCCTAGGTCTATCTAGGGGCTCACACAGATATCTATAAATGAGTTTGGGGAAGTTGATTGGGGTGTCCTGAAGAATATAAAACATAAGGGCGAGGTCCTTCTCAGACACAAAATCGAAGCGGCCAGTCTTTAGAAAATGGACCTAGACAAAATACTCAGGAGGATCCGCACCTCAACAGGAAGTGAGCTAGCGGATACCTCGTCTAAAGGGGACTGAGGAGGATATCCTAGTATGGCCGTAAGGGCCTCAGTCCTGTCCTCGGGGTGTGTGGGAGCCACCCCCACTTGTGGAAGGTGGAGGATGTGGGCAATAAGATCCTCCATAACGAACAGAGGGACACCGGCTACCGTGCCCTCGATACCCCCATCTCCCCGATGGACGGTACCGTAAAACTCTCTAACTAATCCAGGGTAAGTGGGGAGATCTAATGTAAGGAAATACTCTAAGCCCTGGACACGCAATCTCTCACCTATGGTGAAGCCCTCCCGGGAGAGATAGTCGAAATCGACGTATCTCCCGGTGGAGACCGCCTTCCCGGCGCACGGCCTCGCGGGAACCGCCCTCGGCGGGGAACGAGCCGGAGGTTGTGACCTCGCGGGATCGTGCCGAGCCTTGGAGCGCCTCTCGGGACCGGCCTCGGGTTGGGGCCTCTTCCGGACGACGGCTTTACGAGGCATAGTGACCTAGAATGGGAGGAAAAGCCCTAATGGACGGTGAAAAGTCGACGGAAAAAGCTTGGGGACGACCGGGGACGACCTAGGAGTCGGCTCTAGGGCTTGTGAACAGTGGCGGCGGAGAATAGAAATGTTTTGAAAACGATGGAGCTAGGGTTAAAAAGTCGGATCCCGACAGCGAGTCGACTCCTCTGAGTCGCGAGTCGACTCGACCTCGAGTCGACTCCAAAGTATGCGCGAGTCGACTCTCCTTATGCGCCTATTGACCCCGACTCTCCTTATGCGTGAGTCGACTCCCGACTGTATGCGAGTCGACTCCACCTCTGCTGCCATCGACCTCGAGTCGACTCCAGACTAAGCGCGAGTCGACTCCCCCTTACGAGCCGACTCTGAAACTTACTCGAGTCGTCTCGAACTTTGGCACGCACCTAAAAATCATGCTATGTTCGTGCCGAATGAGGGAAAATCACTAAATTATGATCTGATTTGATGATCATTGAAAAGAAACTCTATTTTAACCACAATCTAATCATCAAAATCAATGAATCTAGTGGAAACTACCACTAGGATGGATCAATCATTCCTAATCCCCTCCTAAGCACACTAAATCTCTCTTCATTTAGGGGTTTTGTAAAAATGTCAGCTAATTGATCATCAGTACAAACAAATTGGAGTGTCACATCACCATTCAGTACATGATCTCTTATGAAGTGATGTCTTATCTCAATATGTTTAGTTCTTGAATGCTGAATTGGATTTTTAGTTAGATTAATGGCACTTGTATTATCACAATTAATGGTATTTTATCTTGTTTAATGCCATAATCTTCTAATTGTTGTTTGATCCATAAGATTTGAGCACAACAACTCCCGGCTGCAACATATTCAGCTTCAGCAGTAGATAATGCAACCGAGTTTTGTTTCTTGCTAAACCATGATATTAAGTTTTCTCCTAGGAATTGACATGACCCGCTGGTGCTTTTTCTATCAAGTTTACATCCAGCAAAGTCTGAATCTGTATAACCTATTAAGTTCAGGCTAGATTCTTTAGAATACCATAACCCTATATTCTTTGTTCCTATTAGGTATTTAAAGATTCTCTTTACTGCAATTAGATGTGATTCCTTAGGATTAGCCTGATATCTAGCACACATGCAAACACTAAACATGATATCAGGTCTACTTGCAGTAAGATACAATAAAGATCCTATCATACCTCTATATAGTTTCTGATCTACAGATTTACCTGATTCATCTTGGTCTAATTTGCATGATGAGCTCATGGGGGTGCTGATTGATTTGTTTCCCTCCATATCAAACTTCTTGAGCATCTCATTGATGTATTTGGCTTGATTGATGAAGATGCCTCCTTCAGATTGTTTGATTTGAAGTCCAAGGAAGTAATTCAGCTCTCCCATCATGCTCATCTTAAATTCACTCTGCATCAAGTTAGCAAATTCTTCGCAGAGACGATTGTTAGTAGCACCGAAAATAATATCATCAACATAAATCTGTACTAACAACATATCTTTGTTTTTCTTCTTTAGAAACAATGTAGTATCTACATTACCCCTAGAGAACTCATGTTCTAATAGGAATTTGCTAAGCCTCTCATACCATGCTCTAGGTGCTTGTTTTAAACCATAAAGTGCTTTGTTCAATTTATAAACATGATTAGGGTATTGATGATTTTCAAAACCAGGAGGTTGTTCTACATATACCTCCTCATTAATATATCCATTTAAAAATGCACTTTTTACATCCATTTGAAATAACTTAAAGTCCTTAGAGCATGCAAAAGCTAGTAAAAGTCTAATTGCTTCAAGTCTAGCTACCGGAGCAAAGGTTTCATCAAAATCTATACCTTCTTCTTGATTATAACCCTTGGCTACTAATCTAGCCTTATTCCTTATTACAGTACCATTTTCATCAAGTTTATTTTTATAAATCCATTTGGTACCTATAATTGAATATTCAGTAGGTCTTTCAACTAGATTCCATACTTTGTTTCTAGTAAATTGGTTTAATTCTTCTTGCATTGCATTTATCCAATTTACATCTTTTTCAGCTTCTTCTATGTGTTTGGGCTCAAAATGAGAAACAAAGGCTAGATGATTATTTAAGTTCCTAAGGGATGCCCTAGTCCTAATAGGTTGAGATGGATCATTAGAATTAATTCCTTAGGATGCCCGTGAGCATACCTCCAAGCTTTAGTTAGTCCATGATCCACAATAGCCTCTTGGCTTGATGATGCACCTTCAATTAATTTTTGATTATCATCTTGTAATGTCATCTCATCTATCTTTTCTTCAAGAATTTCAGCATCATCATCAAAATTAACTCTCTTGCTAGAAGAGATGTCACTAGAATCATCAAATACAACATGTATAGATTCTTCTATAACTAGGGTTCTTTTATTAAAGACTCTATAGGTTTTGCTAGTTGTAGAGTACCCCAAGAATATAGCCTCATCAGATTTTGAGTCAAATTTTTCTAGATTATCTTTCCCATTATTATGAACAAAACACCTACATCCAAAAATATGAAAGTAGTTTACCTTTGGTTTTCTGTTTTTCCAAAGTTCATAAGGTGTTTTCTTTATAATGGGTCTCAATAAATCTCTATTTAATATATGACAAGAAGTATTAATGGCTTCTCCCCAAAAGTACTTAGGGAGGTTACTTTCACATAACATAGTTCTAGCCATTTTCTCTAGAGTTCTATTTTTTCTCTCCACAACTCCATTTTGTTGTGGTGTCCTAGGTGCAGAAAAATTGTGAGTTATTCCCTTTTTACTACAAAACTCATCAAATAAATGATTTTCAAATTCGGTACCATGGTCACTTCTAATAGCTATTATTGTAGTATCTCTAGCATTGGTTACTTCCTTATGAAACTTTTTAAATACTGAAAAAGCTTGATCTTTATGTGCTAAGAACATAACCCAAGTGTATCTAGAATAATCATCTACAATGACTAGACCATATTTATTTCCACCTAGGCTTGTTGTTCTAGTTGGTCCGAATAGGTTCATGTGTAATAATTCTAGAGGTCTAGAGGTAGAGACACATTTTATGGATTTAAAGGAGTTCCTAGATTGTTTGCCATATTGACAAGCTTCACATATTTTATTCTTTTCAAATCTTAGTTTTGGCAAACCTATCACAGAATCTCTTTTAACTAGTTTAGATATTGTGTCCATGCTTGCATGACCTAACTTACGGTGCCATAACCAACTAGCATCATTGTCCTTAGTTTCATTAACAACTAAGCATGGGTTGTGTTTGGCAAGATCCTCAAGATCTACAACATACACATTCCCACGTCTTATTCCTTTAAAAACTAAACTATTATCATTTGGGTTTGTTATGATGCATAGTGATGGTTTAAACATAACATTATAGCCTCTATCACATAATTGACTAATGCTTAATAAATTATGCTTAAGACCATCAACATATCGAACATTATCAATAAAAGTAGAAGGGGTAATTTGAACTTTACCTATACCAATGATGTGACCTTGGTTATTGTCTCCAAAAGTCACAGCACCTCCCTTCTTAGCTTCAAGGGTGAAGAATTGATCCTTGTCACCCGTCATGTGTCTTGAGCAGCCACTATCCAAGTACCAGCAATTTTTGTTGACCTTGGCTGCAAGACACTCCTACACAAGCAAATCATGTAATCTTAGGTACCCAAGTTTTCTTGGGTCCTTCATGGTTAGTCATGTTGGTTCCTTTTGGAACCCATACCCTTTTAATTTTTTCTTTTGTTTTTCCTTTTCTATAATTACACACATTTGCCTTATGTCCTAATTTTCCACAACAAAAACAGGTTATTTTCTTAGTTTTACTTTCTCCTGCTTTAACAAAGAAGTTACTAAGAAGTTTTTGCTTATTTTTAGGTTTATATCCTAAACCTGCTCTATTGAATACTGCACGTTGACTATTAAGTATCATATTTAATTTTTCAGAACTATAAGTAAATTTCTCAACCAAAGGTTTGTATTTTCCAAGTTCTTTAGTTAGAGTTTGTTTTTCCGTTTTTAGAGTATTCAAGTCTTTTATGAGATTTTCGTTTAAGATTTGTTTATTGTTTTTAAGTTCTGAAATTTTCTTAGTTAGTTTTTCATTATCTTTACTTAAGGTGTTAGTTTTTTTAATTAAGAGTTGGTTGCTTGTCTTAAGTTCTAGATTTTCTTTGGTGATACAGTCCTTATCCTTAACTAGTTTATCATATTTATGTATGTAAGTTTGATTAGCTAGTTTTAGCTCTTTATTCTTAATGTTTATAGCCTTATATTCAATCATTAGTTCATTAAATGCATCATAAAGTTCATCAAAAGTAAAATCTAGATGCGTTTCGGATGTTACCTCATTTTCGTTGGCCATGAAGCAGAAATTGGCCTTTTCTTCTTGTTCCTCATCCGATGATGAAGATGATGCGTCGGAGTCCGATAAGGTGGTGACAAGGGCTTTCTTCTTCTTGCACTTGCTGCCCTTCTTAAGTAAGGGACACTCAGCTCTGATGTGTCCCGGCTTCTTGCACTCATAGCATCCAATCCCCTCATTTTTCCTTTCTTACCTTTATCCTTGCGATAGAAATTTGAGGGGCCTCTCCTTTGATGATAGGACTTCTTGTGGTTGATGAATTTTCTGAACTTGCGCACAAGAAGAGCCTCATCATCATCTCCCTCATGATCTTCTTCTTCACTGCTGCTACTGCAGGACAAATCTTTGTTAGATGATGTGGATTTAAGAGCTATTACCTTTTTCTTATGTGAGGACTCTTCTTCGCTGTGTTGCTTCATGGTTAGCTCGTGAGTCATTAGGGATCCAAGGAGCTCTTCAAGTGGAAGCTTGTTCAAGTCCTTAGCTTCTTGGATTGCCGTCACCTTGGCTTCCCATGACCTTGGTAGACATCGAAGAATCTTCCTGACAAGCTCACTGTTAGTATAGTTTTGCCAAGGCTTTTTAGGCCATTGACAATGTCAGTGAATCTAGCGAACATGCAAGTGATTGTTTCATTAGAATCTATTTTAAATAGTTCATACTTATGAACCAATATATTTATTTTGGATTCTTTGACTTGATTCGTGCCCTCATGGGTCACTTCAAGTCTATCCCAAATCTCTTTTGCAGAATTGCAAGTAGAGACTCTATTGAATTCATTCCTATCTAGTGCACAGTAAAGCACATTCATTGCTTTAGAATTGAGTTGTGCCTTTCTCATGTCGTGTTCATCCCAATCCTTTTCGAGTTTGGGTACAGTGACCCCCTCTACATAAATGGATGGGATGTATGGCCCATTTGCTACAATGGTCCACATCTCATAGTCTTGAGCTTGGATGAATATTCTCATCCTAGCCTTCCAATATGAGTAGTCAGATCCATTAAAGAATGGGGGTCTTTGGGTGGACTGACCCTCAATGTGGGAAGATCCAAATGGGGTTGTCATTTGATCTTTGACTCTTAGGGTAGAAGAGTTTAGGCTCTGATACCACTTGTTGCCCAGATAGACAACCCAAGAGGGGGGGTGAATTGGGTTTTAAAATAATTTGGCTATTAAAACTTTTTGGATAACTAATTAATGCTTTTGCGAGATGATTAATTAGTTTCTATGTGCGGTGAATGAAATGCGAGAGATAGAGAGAGACAAACAATCACAAACACAATGTTTTATAGTGGTTCGGAGCTAACCCTTGCTCCTACGTCCACTCCCAAGTCTCACTTGGGAATTCACTATAACCCCTTGGATTACAGCCGGTTGTTTTCCAAGCTCACAACCAAACTTGTTTTACGAGCTCACAACGAACTCGATCGGTTTTTCCCAGGCTCACCGACTAGAACCAACCCGATTGTTTTCCCGGGATCACAATCGAACCCTTACACGTTGGTTTTACACTCGGCTCACCAACCAACCTCAATACCCTTGATTCAATCCCCGATTGAACCAAGCAAAGACAAGATGGAAGTAAAAAGGAGTAACAGAAAACAGAGCTTCTCAAAAGCAGATAAATAACAATATAAACAAAAGAGAAGTTAGAAGCCCTCAAACACGTTTGAGTTGGAGTAGAGTAGGGCTTCTTGAACTTCGGGTCTCCTCTTGAATGTCTGGTCGACTTGAATGCAGGAGGAGATCTCTTTCAATGTTGGAAAGAAGTAGGTGGATGCAGTTAATGTTGCTCTTCCCTCTTTTCCGTTGAAAACCAGGTTGCAGAGATTGAAAGCTTGATTACTTTGAGTGGAATAGTTGTTCTCTGCCTTGCTACAGTCTCTGTGGCTATTTAAGCCATCCCCCACGGAAACTAGCCGTTAGAGACCTTTTTCTGCCCGTTCTGCACACTCTGCACAGCCTGACAATATGTCCGTTGGTGGGTTGGAGTCGACTCGCGCGATCAGAAGTCGACTCGGCTGTAGCGGGAGTCGACTCATGCTTTTCTGGAGTCGACTCGGCAACTGTTCCGGATTTGAATTAAAGTCGCCTCTTCGACTGGGAGTCGACTCGACTTGACCCGGAGTCGACTCGCCAACTTCTGGAGCTGACTTGGCATTTTCGGAGTCGGCTCATCCCATGGAGTCCGTGGATCTATTTTTGAACTTGGTCCACTCGAGTCGACTCGACAATCCTGGGAGTCGACTCGGCGCTCAGAGCCCGAACTCTCGATCTACTGTCTTTTGGCTCGTCCAGTCTTGGAGTCGACTCGAACTGTTCCGGAGTCGACTCGGCTCTCAGTTTCCGAAACTTAGTCTTCTGTGTTTTTAGTGAAGCGCTGCCTTGGAGTCGACTCGAGCTGTCTGGGAGTCGACTCGAATCTCAGAGACAGCAAATTGGTCTTCTGTCTTCTTTGGGTCGCGGTGTCTCAATCGACTCGTGCAATGCGGGAGTCGACTCGAATCTCAGAGTCCGAAAAACGCTCTCTGACTTTTGCCTTGTGTACTGCTGAGAGTCGACTCTCACTATCTTTGGAGTCGACCTGCCAACCATCGGAGTCGACTCGCGTTCCACAGGAGTCGACTCGAATCTCAGGTCGAAAACCGCTCTCTGACTTTTCTGCCTGTAACTCCTTGGAGTCGACTCATACTTCTCCGGAGTCGACTCGGTAAACATCGGGAGTCGACTCGCGCACTTCAGGAGTCGACTCGCTGACAGATTTTGAGTTGATGCTTTCTGTTTGTCTGTCTGTTCTCAGTTGGAGTCGACTCGTAATGGTCAGGAGTCGACTCGAGCCCGTGCCAGTGATCCTGATACGCTTGGAGTCGACTCGTAATACTCTGGAGTCGACTCGAGTCTCAGACTTTGGTTCAAACTGACTTCTTAACTTATCCAAAATATTGAACCAAGTCTTAGACACTTAGACAAGATTTTCACTGAAACACTCAATTGAATTCATTAGTAAACAACATATATACTCTAATGCTTTGAGCTCATCAAAATCAAATAGGTTTTAATCAATCACTCCACATCTCCCCCTTTTGATGATGACAAAACTTTGAGTATAGTTAAAGTGAATTGCTCAATAAACAAGGAAATAAAATCCATAAATGAACATTGTCTGGTAATTTAATATATCCAAGCTTGAAAGGTGTGAAACAATAAAATTTGGAGTTAAAAGCTCCCCCTTTTCATTTGGAATTATATAAGCCTTCATATATGCAATCAATTGTTTGGCTTATATATATT